>NC_050573.1:103710269-104310269 GCF_011100635.1 Trichosurus vulpecula
CTGGCCTATTTCAGCAGTTTTTTGGTTGATCTTTTTGCCTGAAGTCTCTCCCCACTCCAATCTATCCTCCATTCAGCTGTCACATTGATCTACCTAAAGCATAGGTCTGATCTCATCACCTCTGTATTCAATAAATTCCAGTGGCTCACTAGCACCTACAGGATCAAGTATGAAATCCACTGTTTGGCCTTTTGATCCCTTCATAACCTGCTTCCCTCATATTTCCTAATCTTTTTTCCACCTTCTTCATCCCCACTCTATGATCCAATGACATTGACCTCCTTGCTATTTCTCTCACAAGATCCTTAGTCTCCCAATGCTGGGCCTCTTCACTGGCTGTTCCCGTATGCCTGTAATTTTCTCCCTTCTCATCTCTACCTCCTAGCTTCTCTGGCTTCCTTCAAGTCCCAGCTAAAATCCCATCTCCTACAAGAAACATTTCTTGATTCCCCTTAATGCCAGTGCTTTCCCTCTTAAGATTATCTCCAAATTATCTTGTTGGTATGTTGTTTGCACATAGCTGTTTGTATGTTGTTCTCCCTATTAGACTGTGAACTTCTTGAGAGCTGGAATTGTCTTTTGCCTTACTTTGTATCCCCAGGGTTTAGCCCAGTGCCTGGTACATTGAAGATGCTTACTAAATTCTCCTTTTCTGACTGATGTCAGAACGTTAGAGTTGAAAGGAACCTCAGAACATAGAATGCTAGAATACATAATGGTAGAACTAGAAGAGACCTCAGGACATAAAATTTTTAGTCTATAAAATATTAGAATTCCAAGGAACTTTAGAACATAGAATTTTGGAGCCAGGAATTTTGGAAAATACAGTGTTACAGTTGGAAAGGGCCTTTAAGATATGTAGCTAAAATAAACTTGAGAGATGCCAACTCTTACATTTGGAGGAAAATGAGACCCAAAGAGGTTTACAGACTTTTTCAGGGTCACACAGGTAGTAAGCAAAGGCAGAAGATATTCTAATATGATTCTTTTTTCAGGTACAGTTCTAATACAATTCTTTTTTGCCATTAATAGGAGAAGTGATTTGTCCACATCATACAGTTGGTAAAGCCTCACGTGGAGACTAGAACTTAGATCTTGTGACTTCCAGTCCAGAGTTTTTGCTTTTGTTCATTCTTGTAGTTCTGTTTGGATCTGAAGGTGAGATGAGTTTTCACTTAGGGTTACAATCCACTTCTCTCTTGTTTCAGTTGTGCCTGACTCTTCATGACCCCTTTTCAGGTTTGAGGTAGAGATACTGAAGTGGTTTGCCACTTCCTTCTCCAGCTCATTTTCCAGATGAGGAAACTGAGGCAAAATGAGTTAAGTGACTTGCCCAGGATCACACTGCTAGTAAGTGTCTGAGGCCTGATTTGAAGTCAGGAAGAAGAGTCTTCCTGACTCTAGATCCAGCACTCTATTCACTGTTCCACCTTGCTGCCCTTTCCTCTTACTACAGTCCCCCAAATATACTCAACAGAATGATATTAAACACATTGATTATCAATCCACTTGCTGGAGCAAAAACATTCCACTCCAATAAATTCACAGAATTTCAGAGTCAAAAGGAACCTCAAAGGACATCTAATCCAACAACAATACAAAATAATTGTGACTACAACATACCCAACCAAGTGGTCATGCAATCTTTCCTGTTAGAGCCCCACTGAGGCAGAACCTAAACCTTTTGCTAAAGCAAACAGCTCTTACCTGCTTGGAAGTTTTTCCATAGAGAAAATCTACTATAGCCTCTTTACAAATTCTACTCATCTCTAGTTCTACCTTTTAATGTCAAACAAAACAAATCTAATCTTTTTTTCATGTGCTAACACTTCAAAAAATTGAAGATATTTATTATTTTCCCTGAGTCTTCTTTTTCTCAGGTTTAATATCCCCAGTTCTTTCAACAGGTCTTTCTGAATCCTGGTTGCCCTGCTCTGGACATTTTCCAGTTTAAAATGTAGTCTGAGGCCCCCCTCCCCATTCTTCCCAGGGACCCTTTTAGGAGGTCCAAGAGACAAAAATGATTTTTGTAATAATACATGTATTAATTTATAATATGATAAATCGCAGCAGATATAGCCCACATAAACAAAAATTTTTTGAGTCCTCTATTATTTTTGAAGGGTTTGAGAACTGCTGCTCTATCCTATTAATGTCCTTCTTAAGTGATGGTGCTCAGAACAAAATATTCTATTCCATAAATGGTCTGAGAGTTACCATGTTGCCTCTTTATTCCTGGAGACTATACTTCTTTCAATGTAGCTGGGTTGTTTTTTTTTTTTTTTTAGTACCATAGCATAATATTGACTCATGTGGAACTTTCAGACCATTTTCCAAAAAGAAAAATTGGCTTACTATGCTTTTTTCCCATCCTGTGTTTTTGAGGTTAAATTTCTGAACCAAGGTATAAGATTTTACATTTGTTCCTATTGTGTTTTATTTGATTTGATTCAGCCCAATGTTCTAGCTTGTCAAGATCTTTTTAGATCCTAATTCAGTCATCTAATGCATTAGCTATCTCTCCCAGCTCTGTGTCTTTGACAAATTTCATAAGGATGTCACATGCCTTTATCAAATTCATCGATAACAATGTTAAACAGCACAGGGCTAGACAAAGATAGCCTATACATGCTACTTCCATCAAGTAAACATGGAACCATTAGTGACAATGACTCAAAAAGCCAGTCTAATTGTACTATTGTCTAGCCCACATCTCCTTTTTGTCTAGCTTGTATCTCTTCTTTTCCACAAGAAAAGCATGGCATATATTATCAAATTCTAGGTAAAATATAGCCACAGTATTCTGATCTACCATTTAGATAAACCTATCAGTCTGGTTTGATCTGTCCTTTATGCAGCCATATTAGCTCTTTATGAGCAGTGTTTTATTTTCTAGAAATTTAATAATCATTGAAGGAAGGAAGGAAAAGAAGGAAGGAGGGAAAAGGGAAAAGAGAGAGAGAAAAAGGAAAAGCTTGAGGGGAAAACCAAGAACCCCCAAAGCTTTTCATCATCCTTAGTGTTCCTCAGTAGTGTTAGCTCATTTTCAACTTTGCCTGTCTTGATACTCTTGCAAGACTGCTAAAGGACTGCTATTTTTATAGATCTATCCAACATTTTACTCACCTTTTTTTGCTTTCCCATGCTTTCCCTTCTATTTTTTTATACAAATCTTTTTTTTTTAATCTGAATTTAGTTGATTGGTTCTCCATGTTCCTAATTATTCTCTTCAACTAACTTCTGTTTTTTGTCCTCATTGAATTTTTCCCCTTTTTGGTTCAGAATATCATTCTCATGAGTTTCTCATCTCCCCTGGGCTGATCTCCCCAATAGGATTTTAGTCCTTAGGAGACCACTGGTACTCTGAACCCTTTGAAGTCTGCTTCCTTGAAGTTAGGATGCATATTAGACTATGCCTATGTTAGACCATGGTTTTCCTGTCCTCTATCAAAAACTCTAAAAAGGAGTGACCAATTCTCCTCACTGCCCTTACCTCCCCCCAACATATTCCCATTTTTTCCACCCTTGGGCTTTAGCAGCCTTTCCTTAATATTCTCTAGTAACATTTGGGCCTAGCATCATTCATTCTCAGTCTATGGAGAAAGCCTTCTCACAAATACTAAACCTGTGGATAGCTTCACCAGCATGATGCCATGATCAGAGGCCTAATGATCTCAGAAAGTACAGGAAGAAAATTGAGGACTCATAATTGAACCTACTCTCATGGGGACATGGATAATAGGGCATCTGGGTGTAATGGAGAGTCAGCATGACATAGTAAATAAACCACTAGATTTAAAATTAGGGGACCCAGGTCACATCCCCCCTCTTGTTGTCAGAAAAGGGGCTTAGTTAGTTGTGCTTTCAAGTCCCCTCCATCCTCAAGTGCTATAATTCTTTGATGAGACAATACTTTTCTGTGCTGGTGACTTTGGGCATGTTACATGAAACTCACACAATAAGGGGAGGAGGAATGGATCACTCTCAACTTCAGGGGGGGTGATTTTCAGGCTGTTATCCCTCAATTATGTTCTAGACTCAGTTCTAGCACTACCACAATGGCTGAGGTGGCCAGATGCGCAGATAGTAGGCAGTTGTAGAGTGGACTCATCTGCTAGCTTTCCTATCACTTGCTATCAGGTGAATGGGCACATGCTGCTCAGTTGCTTCTAGTCTCCAAAGCTGCAGTCATATTCGTGGTCTGTCACTCCTATGGTGGCCAAGTGATTTGCAGCCCATTGAGCTGGGTGTTTGCCTGATGGCACTCACACCTCATTGCCTTAAACGCTTTACAATTTGGCAGGTACTTATTGGCTTCTGCCATACAATCATAGAATTGGAGAATTGGAAGGGATTGTATGGGCTGTGTAGTTCAGCTCCCCAATGAAATACGGATACCCTTGTCAAGTAGGCATCCAGGTTTTCCTTGAATATTTCCAGTTATAGGAAACTCACTACCTCACAAAACAGTTTATTCCACTGTCTCCATGTTTGAAAACCTTTCTTCTATTGACCTGACATCTGCCTCCTTGTAACTAGGATGAATCATTTTCTGTTGTTATTCTAAGTGCTTTCCATATGCTAGGCCACTGGGTTAAGTTTTGGATTAAATCAAGCAAGATAATCTCTACCCTCCAGGGAAAGTTCCTCAAGGAACTTATGTCATAATAAGGAAAGGCAACCATGAGTTGGAAAGCAGTTTGTAAATGGGAGCATGGGGGAGATATGCTGGAGAGCAAAGGACTCCATTAGATGAAAGCTCACCAATCAGAGGCCAGGATTCCAAGGGGATGAGTCTAGTATCAGTGAGAGGAGGCTCCAAAGGAGAATGGAATGAAGACAGATGGGCTTAGAGATGGCTAAGAAGTAGAATGGTGGGCTAGAGACTAGGTGAGATATGGGGGAAGCTCAGCCATTAGAGCCCAGGGACAAGAGTCTGAGTTCTGGTAGGAGGGGTGCATTTAGCATATGTTGGAAATGGCTGGGAAATGACATGACTGTCAAAGATAGTTCAAGTAGGAACTTTTAGAAGAAAGATAACGAGTTTTGTTTTGGATTTGTTGAAGAGAATAGGACACAAGACAGAGCCCTAGGGCGCCCATGTGCATAGGAGGTGGGGAGGAGAAGGGGCATGGATGATGACCCATGAGAAGTCAGAGTGGTCAAGAGGAGAACCAGAAGAAAGCAGTGTCATGGAATCCTGGAGTATTGCTATGTCAAATGCTAAAGCAAGGTGAAGAAATATGAGGCCTTAAGAAAGACCATTGGAGTTAGCCAAAAAGGAGATCATTTCTTCCGGTTTCAGATTCTAAACTATACAGATAATGCCTAGTATGTCCCATTCCTAAGCTTTCAAAAAAACTTCTTGGGAAAATGAGATGGTTTGACTATGTCTAATTGTCCTTCCAGCTCTAAATCTTGCTATCCATTAGTGATTAAGGGTAGGGGAGAACATGAGCAAGGATAGTTATGTAGGCAATTAACAAAATTTAACATGGAAAATTTTTAAGCAGGAGATCCCTATCCCAGCCTTTTGGATTCAAAATAAAAACTGTTGGGCCAACTCAATTCTCCTCACTTCAGTTCAATTTACCAAACACTTATTAAACTCCTAGATGTGTAAGGCTTTGACCTAAGTGCTGGGGATAAAAAAGAAAACAAGAATGAAAAGTCCCTCCATTCAAGCAGCTGACATGCGACTAGATATCACAATACAAGTAACATAAGTAAAATGAGAAAGCTTCCACTAAAAATTTCTCAATAAGAGTCTTAGAATCACTGTCTCCTAACTATCCTTTGACATTCTGGGACAGAGCAGCATTAATATTATAGAATTATTTTTCGCAAAAAAATATAGGGGGTATAACTAGGGATAGCCTAGCCAAATTAATGAGTCCAAAAGATAATATATTTTTCTGACCTTGAAAATATCTCCCAATGTGACATCACATCAAAATGATTAATAATAAGGTATGAGGAGTGTTCTTGGCCTGGCTTTTATTGACCCATTGATATCACATAAAGGACAATTGATTGAGTTTTGGCTATTACGGGACCTTGGAGAGGCTTTTTAAAGGGCAAGGATACAACACAGAGAAAACTGAGTTTATGATGAGAACCGTAAGCTTGGATCCCTATGAAAGGGAAGCCTGCTTATCTATGCATCAGTGCTCCTCAAGTAAGTGTGTTAGCCTCAGAGCTGGCAGCTGTACAGAATCTGGGGTAGAATGCCTCAGCCTCAGAGATGGTAGTAGCCAGGGGGAGAGCTACGTAGTGAGAATTTTCTGGACTCAGACTCCCCTGGTCTTGTTTAGTACTCAGGGATCTGGAACAAGCTAAAAGGTTCCAAAATGAGGGAGGATCCATGATGGGGAGATATAGATTAAACCATGTTTTCTTTAGTCTGAGTTACTCAGATAGAAGGGTACTATGATTTTAAAACCTAGCCCTGACTTTGTGGCAACTCTAAGAAGAAAATCACTCTTCAGTCTCATAAATGTGGGACAAGGATATATAATTTCCTAAGGGAAAATGAGACTTATCAGAAAAAAGGAGAATTTTCCTGGCTGTTTATAGACTCTTCTGAATTATTTTTTTTTTTTTGCATTTTCCATGTATTGAAATAGCTGTTGTCCTGCCTCTAGCATAAATTATTGGCTAGGGTGCTTGTACTGGGACCCAGAAGAGCCTTATTACCTTTTCCGTAGAAACCTACATGTCAGATTTCCCCAGCAGAGACCCTAGATAGGGGAGAAATGAATCAGTTTCCAATTTCCCAGGGAAAACTCTGGGTGAGAGCATGAGCCAGAAAGTGATTCATAGGAAAGCTCCTCTATTGCACACCCCCATTCTCCAAGAATAAACCCAATCCATAAAAACCTAGCGCCTCGAATTGTAGGTCATGGGTAGAATGATAGATGGTTAGAGATGCAAGAGGCTTTAGAACATAGAATGTTGGAACAAAGAATGTCAGAGCTGGAGGGGTCCAAAGAACATAGGTCATTATGATGCTGGAGCCAGAAAGAACCTTAGAACATAGGACTTTATAATATGGAAAGAGAGGAGAAGTATGAGGAAGTAAGAAAAGACTGCAATTAAGTTGGCATTTAGAATAGAGCATAGTAGAAGGGACCTTGAGGACCATCCAGTCTAATCTGGCCATTTTACAAATGAAGATACTAATATGAGAGGAGAAATGAATTGCCAAGTTGCAAATCTAATTACTGACGGAGTAGGGACAAGACCCCATTTCTCCAATGCTTCTTCCATTCTACAATAGAACTCTGCCATGAAGAGGTTAGAATTTTTTTGCCCTAAATCCTTCCTTCTACTAATATTTATAAAGCCAGGAAGATGGCTTTAAAGAGCACTGTCCATTTTAAGTGGTTGCCCTGCTGGTTACATTCATGTGAGGGAAAAGAAAATTATGCTCCAAGGCCCATAAGACTAAGATAACCCCAAATACATTTCCTCCCATTAAGAATCAAAGAAGCACTGACACATTTTTAAAGGAAGTTTCTCAGCATATGAATGACTCCAAATGGGCCTTGGAGTTAACATCTTTATGAGGGATGAACATCAACTCTCCCACTTTAAGCCATTCATTACTCATTCTCTGGAGCCAGTTTTCTGCCTGACTGTTTCCTCAGAGCAGCCAACTCAATTTTCTTTCTGTCAACATCTCCTGTGTGTCAACATCTCCAGAACAGGAAAGGGCATTCATTTTGTAAAAAAACCACGTTTGCCAGTTCCAAGAGAAGGATGGTGATTCTGAGCACAGATTCTCCCCTCCCATATCTGGTTTCTACTTAGATAAGGCTCGGTTTTGTAAAATAGAGCTTTATATTGGGAAGGGGACTTAAAATGTAGAATGTTAGACCATAGTAGGTAGAATGTTACACCTGGGGGAAAAAATCCTTAGCACATAAAATATTAGTAACCAAAGATACTTTAAGACATAAGCTTTTGGAAATTTGGAAGGACCCTAGAACACACAATATTGGAGCATAGAATCTTAGAGTTACAAGTGGATAGAGCTCCAGATCTGGAATCAGGAAGACCTGTGTTCAAATCTGACCTCAGATGCTTACTAGCTGTGTGACCCTGGGCAAGTCACTTAACCCTTAATTTGCCTCCATTTACTCATCTGTAAAATGAGCTGGAGAAGTAAATGACAAACCAGTCCAATATCTTCCCTAAGAAAATGCCAAATGGGGTCACAAAGAATTGGACACAACTAAAATGACTGAACAACAACAAAGGATCATCAGATTTAACCCTATGAGTGATGGTCTTCTTTATGACTGTTGGCTAGGTCAGATGTCATTTTGTTTATTCTAATCAAATATTACTTTGGGATCATCCTTCAAAGGTGACCTGGATTGTCCCATTTCTCTGATTTTGTTACAAACTCCCAGAATGCATTGACTTCCAGAATAAGGAAAGGCTACATTGCCTCTTATCAGTGGCCAATCTATCAATTAACAAGCATTTATGAAGCAATTATTATTTATCAAGCCCTCCAGTGGGCACTGAGCATACAAATTCAAAAATGAAGTGCCATCTTCTCTCAAAGAGGGGTAATATGTATGGACAAAGGCATGTATATTCATAATGAATATGAGGTAGTTTGGGGAGGGAGGACATTAACGTCCAGGGGATGGCTTCATGTAGAAGGTGTTGCTTAAGCTGAGTCTTAAAGAAAATTAGGGATTCTAAGACTTGGAGGGGAGGAGGGAGTACATTCCATTCAAAGCTTGTACAAAATCAAGGCAATGGGGTATTACGTGTGAAGAATAAGAATAAGGCTAGTTTGAATGGGCTATAATGAACATGCAGGGGAGTAATTTGTAAGAAGTTGGGAAAGGTTGGATAGAGTTAGTTTGTGAAGGCCTTAAAATGTCTAACTGAAAAGTTTATTTTTCATCATGGGGATAATAGGGAGCCACTGGAGTTTATAGAGAAGGGGGATGGCATGATCAGACCTATTTTAAACATAACTTTGGCAGCTGTGTGGTGAATGGATTAGACTGAGGAGACATGATGCAAAGAGTCCAATTAGGAGGCTATTGAAATATAGACTAGATGTGAGGTGATAAAGGGCAGACCAGGCTGTATGAATAGAAAGAAGAGGATAGATAAAAGAGATGTTGTGGAGGCAAAAATGATGAGATTTAGCAACTGATTGGATAACAGGGTGAGGGAGAGTGAGGGGCTGAGGATGACCCAGAGGTGGCAAACCTTGGTGTCAGAAGGATGACCTTGACATAACGGTAGAGATTTCAAGGTGCTCTCTGCTCCTGTCTGATATTCCAAATCATGGAATATTAGAATCTTAGAGTCTGAAGGGGCTACAAAAGTCATCTAACCCAAACTGTGCTTAAGTAAGAATCTGTGTCTTATTTATGTCTTTGCATCTTCCCCTAAGACCTAATACTTAAGTCACTCAAAAGATCTATGATTTCATCAGTGTAGGCTTTCTCTTTACCTTATACCTCTAGGTCTTTAATAACAGCTAGCATTCATCCAGCCCCCCCCACCTCCACCCCACAAATTCTTAGTGCAGTTTTCTATTGTTAAAAGCTGAAGAGTGCACTAAGACTTTTGGGACACTCTGGAAAATACTTTAATAGTTACAAAGCACTTTAGATATGTTATCGCTTTGGAGCCTCTTTCCAACCAGGTGATGTAGGTGCTATTATTATTTCCATTTTACAGATGAGGAAACTGAGGCATAGTAGAGTTCAGTGACTTGCCCAAGTCCTTAGTAAGTGGTTGAATGAACTATACTGTTCACAAAAAGAACTTGTGATGAACTAACCATCCTTTTGGTAATGATTTTCTCTGCCTGTTGAGGCACTGAGGAGGCTCAGTGGATAGAACACTGGGCCTGGGGTCAGGAAGACCTGAGTTCGAATGTGACCTCAGACACCTACTAGCTGTGTGACTCCGGGTAGTTCACTTAAGTTCTGTTTGCCTTAATCCACTGGAGAAGGAAATGGCAAACCATTCAAGGATTTTTGCCAAGAAAACCCCATAATGGGGTCATAAAGAGTTGAATATGACTGAACAATAACAATCTCTGTATGTACATATACTTTTTTGCCTTTCCAGTTTGTTGGAACCTGGAAAAGCTATTGCTCCAGTGGCATTCAACTGTGGGAATCCAAGGTTACCTCCTCACCCAAGGCCCATCAACACTATAGAAAGAAGTTCAGTGGAAGAGGCTGCGCATAGTAGGCAATTAATACATATGTGTTAATGCTATAATTCTTATCTCTAGACACCTAGTACAATGCTGGGTACACAGCAGGTACTTAATATCTGCTAGTAGTTTACATGGCCTGGTGAGTTTTAGGTCATAGGCACTCTTATATCACTTCATTTATTTGATCTTCACAAACCCATGAGATAGGATGGGCAGAAACCATTTGCCAGATGAGGAAACTGAGGTTCAGAGAGGTTAAGTCATATGACCCATATCACACAGCTGGTTGTTAATTTAGCTGGGACTTTAACAAAGATCATTTGGCTAGAAACACAGGGCTTTTCTATCATATAATTTTTCTATTCATCAATTAATTAGAGAGACAGCATTGGTCATGCAGGCTAAAAATACCTCCTTTATCAGACTGCCTTTGTAAATCTAATTCTCACATCACTCAGTCCTTTGGGCTAAGGCAATGAAGATAAATATAGGGATATGGACTGTGATTTCATTGATATGAGAAAACCCCAGCTAAGGACAGTCTCTCTACTAGTGCAGGTTGGTACCTTCTCTGCAACTTATACTCTTTAAGAATTGCCTAGAATGATTTCGGATACATGAAGCACTTTGCAAACCTCAAAGTATTGCATAAATACTTGGTATTATTGTTGTTGTTGTTGTTACAGTACCAAGAGATTAAGAGGTTTGTCTGGGATCACAGAGCCAATAGGTGTTAAAAGAAGGATTTGAATTCAGGTCTTCTTGGTAACAAAGCCAACTTTCTATTATACATTATGCTACACTGCCTGTCCTGTGGGCAATAAAGACCTGTATTAAAGAGCATATGTCCTCTTGAAGGGGTACTTTATGGACCATTATCACCTAATAGTCCCCTAAGAACTGTTTCTTTTAAGTTATTGTGTTGAGTTAGTTAACCAGGTATTCCAAGGAATGGGACAGACGCCCCTAAGAGCAGGGATAATTCATGTTTGTCCTTATATCTCCAGCACTTAGTTGGCACACAATAGGTGCTTAATAAATGCTTGTTGATTGGTTGATGGGAGTAGGGAAAGAACCAGGAAAGGTGTGGGCATGTGATACTGGAAAATAAAGGATGTAAGGATGTACCACAGTGGAAGACTCTGGGTCACCGAGGGCCACCATGAAGCTAGTAGGCAACTCAGGGAAAAAGAAAGGATCTCTAAAAAGAATTTGTCCTTTAGACACTCGCAAGGAAAATTAAACAAACAAACAAACACAAACAATCTTGAGATAAATGTCTCTTAATTTGCCATTTTTCCTAGAGATAGTATCAACCATAATACTCTTCCTATATTAGTAGCAAAAAGGGAGAGTTCATCCTCTATCACACCAAAATGAAAAAGTTAGCAATTCTCACCCCTTCCCCAGCATTACTCATTAAAGATTTCTCAGCCATGGTGTTTCTATAAACCTTATCCAAAACTATTTGCATTTTCATCCTAAACCATCTATTAGGGGCAAACATAATGAAGTTATGCCTCAATGGCTTGAAAACTATAATCTAAATTATACCCTAAAGTATAAACATGGAGGCTGGGTAGTCTAAATTATAATAATACTAACAACATTAACATTAGTTAATATTAATATCTTAAATTTCTTCACAAAGCGTTTTCCTCAGAATAGCTTTGTGAGCTAACCAGTAAGAGTTTTATTATTCTCATTTTACAGATGGGAAAACTGAGGCTCAGCTGACATTTGTGCTCAGATCTCCTGACTCCAATTCCAGGGGTTTTTCTGCTGTACCATGTTATGCCTAACTGAATAGATCCTATACTGCTCAGAGTCCCCTGGAGTCCTATGTCTGAAGGATAACTCTTAGAGGACTTGGGCCAGTCATTTTATGGAGCTTCTCCAGTTAAATCATCTGGATGAAAAATGCAAATGGTATTGTTCATGATGATGAAGAAGATGACGATATAACTAATAATTGAGGGATAAAATTGATTCCATATGGTATACTGGGTAATTCTTGTGTGTCAGAGCTTACTGAGGACCTTGAAGTAAGTCACGGAGATGACCCAGGTGCCAGGATCTTTATGGCTTTGTAAGAAAGAATGATACAATAGAAAACAACAGTGGATTTGGAATCAAAACACTTGGGTTCAAATCTCATTTCTTTCACTTACTGCCAATGTGATCCTGGGCAAATCATTTAATTTTTTCTGGGCCTCAGTTTGAATATCTGTAAAATGAGTTTGGACTAGATTGCTTTTATGTTGGTGAGTCAGACAACGAACATTTATTAAGCTCTTTCTATGTGCCAAGCACTGGGCTAAGTGCTAGAGTTAGAAAGGCAAAAACATATTTCCTGTCCTGAAGGAGTTAACATTCTCATGTAGGAGACAACATGCAAATAATTATAATATATAAATATATATATATATATTATATGTAATATATTATATATAATACATTATAAATATATATATATATAAAATAATATATAAATGAGGGTAAATGGAAGGTAATATCAGAGAGAAGGGGTAGCAGTTGGGGGAGGGGAAAGAAAGAACTAGGAAAGATCTGCTGTAGAAGGTAGGATTTGAGCTGAGTCTTGAAGGAAGCCAGGAAGCAGAAGCAAGGAGAAAATTCCTGGGAGGGGGACTCCCAATAAAAAGATGTGGAATCTGACTTCACATGTATAACCTATGTCAAATTGCTTGCCTTCTCCATGAGGGAGGAAGGGAGGGAATTGGGAACTCAGAATTTGAAAAAAAGAATGTTAAAGTTGTTTTTACATGTAATTGGGGGAAAAAGTAAAATATTGAATAAAAAAAGAAAAGACATGGAGTCAGGAGATGAAATCTTGCCTATTAGATGCAGCAAGGTCAGTGTAACTTGGTGGTAAGCTGGAGTTGTGTGTGTGTAAAGTGTAGGAAGACTGGAAAGGTAAGAGAGGGCCAAGTTATGAAGAACTTTAAATGTCAAATGGAGTATCTTATATTTTATCCTGGAGGTAAAAAGGAGTTGCTGGAGTTTACTGAATTAGGTGCTTTAGGAAAATGATTTTGATGGCTGAATGGAGAATGTATTAGAATGGAGAAAGCTTGAAGCAGTGACCAACCAGAAGAATACTGCAATAGCTCAGGCATGAGATGATGAGGTTCTAGATCAGGGTGGATGCAGTGTGGATGGAGAGAAGAGGGAGCATACAGAAGACACAGGTGATGCCATGAAGGTAGAAACGACAAGACCTGATGAGAGATTGGACACATGGGTTGAGTTCAAGTGAGGTGCTGAGAGTCTAAGATCCCTCCCATTTCTGAATCTATGAGACTACAAGGCCCTGACTGAAGCCTTCTTGCCAATTTTGTGCCCCAGGAGATCTTTCACCTTTAAGGAGCAATCCTTCCTAGAAGCCGAGAAGTCTTAAATAATCTTGGGGGAGGCATTTGAATCTGCCCTTTGATGGTTTGCCATTGCCCCACTTTGGTCCCTCTCACCCAGCTCATTCCCAGTATCAAGATAATGTAGTCTCCCATTTTCTTGCAAATTCAATTGCTTTGAAAATAATATTGCATATTTTTGGGGGGGAAAGGGGGAGTAAAAGATGGTAGAAGTCTGATGAGCATGAAATGAGTTTCTTACTTGGCAGATGTTTTGCAAAATTTTGCTTCTAAATCTGTTTTACTAAATTCTGCTCTGTCAGATTTATGGATGAGATCTGCTTTTGTGGGTTCTCTTTCTGTGATATTCTAATGTGTAATAATAATGACTTATATTTAAATAGCATTGTATAATTTATAAAGTGTTTTAGGAGGAGCATGTTCAGCTGCTAGAAAGTTAGATGGAGGCAATAGACATCTCTTATACCCCCAACCATTCCAATGTAGTTGTTAGGACCCCATAAAAGAGGGAACATGTCTAACTCCTAGCCAGGCACACAAGGGAAGTATGTTTTGGGATAATATGATGAATATTGAAAGAGGCCATCAAAAATCTTGATTTTAGTCCTGGGATTGCCATTGACCTTGGGAGAGGTGACATTCTTTGTTGTAGCAGACAGAGATTTGAAGTCAGTATGACCCTTTTTGCATCCTGGCTCTGCCATTTACTAGCTATGACATTTTATCTGCACAATGAGGGGGCTGGGCTAGATCAGGGGTTCTTATCTTTGTTTTGTGTTAAAAAATAAAATAAAGAAGACCTCTTTTGGCAGTTTGGCAAAATCTGTGGACCACTTCTCAGATTAATGTTTTTAAATGCATACAGTAAAATACAAAGGAAAGAAATTATGCTAAGTATGTAACTTTTTTTCCTCTTCAATTTTAATAAGGTGGAGAACCTCTGGGTTATATGATGTCTAAATTTCCTTCTAGCTCTCAATGCTGATTCTATGAATGGCAGATGTTAGAGTGGCCCATCCCATTGAGCTCCCTTGCATAGTCTCGATTTCCCACTTTTTGGTCCATCAGCTTTTGAAGTCCTATAAGCCTGTCTCCTGGTCCCCCCCCCCCCCCCCCATGAGGCTGACGTGACAGGTTGCCTTGAGCCTATTCTCCGAGCTTGGCATTAAGGAGCAGTAGGGATGATGTAATGCCTTTCCTTGTCAGTTTCCTCTCTAAATCTTCCCAGGGATTGTAGATTCTTTTATCCCCACTGCTGCTGACAAAATGATTTCCATTTGTTTCTGGGGAGAAGTAAGGAGGATGGGAGATACAAATCACCGAGTGGTCAGACTTCCACTGCACGCTAAGTGGCTGTGTAAATGCTGTGCTCTCGACCAGGGCTTGACGTCTCCTGGGTATCCTAATCAGACATCATAACCCCTTAGGAGTTCCTGATATGCTGGGACATGACCATCTGTCCAGGTGATAAATCTGGCATGTCCTGCATTGTGCATTAATGGAATATTGACTGGAACGTGAGACAAGAGCTACCAAAGGATCAATTGATTCAGTAGCCCTTGGGGAATGCTGAGTTTGTTGTGCCAGGTGACCTACATACTAACCAGAAAATCTATTTCATGAAAGACATTCTGCCTCTGGCATGGGTTAATAGCTCCCTCTACACCTAACTGATTCAGTGATTTATAACCTGTGATGAGTTGGATAAGGAGCCCCTATCTATTTTGACCTGGGTTCAAGTCTTGGATCTGCTATTTACTAAGCCGTGGGACCTTGGATGAGTTATTTCATTCTCTAGATCCCAGTTACATTACCTTTAAAATTATGAACTGGAAAATGAAGGGACTGGGTTAAATGGTCTCCAAGGTCCCTTCTTGGTTTTGTCAGTCTACATTCTAACTGTGTATTTTCTGAAGTCCCTGCTAGATGTGACATTCTGTGTTCTGCATTTCCAACATTCTCCATCCCAGCTTTGACATTTGGTGATTCCATGATTCTAGCTGGGACTGTAACCACACCATAGGATTTGAAAGAAGTACAGATTCCATCCCAGCTAGAAGTCCCCATTCCCCCTTTATCACCTCCTCCCTTAGGCAGCTAGGTGGTGTAGTGGATGGAATACCAGAAATGGAGTCAAGAAGACCTGAGTTCAAATCCTGCCTCATTTACTAGCTGTACGACCCTGGACAAGTCAGAACCTTTGTCTGCTTCATTTACTTCAACTGTAAAATAATGATAACAGTGATATCAAGGATGATAATAGTACTTAGAGGCAGCTAGGTGGCTCAGTTGATAGACAACTGGTCGTGAAATCAGGAAGACCTGAGTTCAAATCTGGCCTCAGACACTTACTAGCTGTGTGTTCCTGGGCAAGTCATTTAACCTCTGTTTGCCTTAATTCACTAGAGAAGGAAATGGCAAACTACGCTAGTACATTTGCCAAGAAAACCCCATGGACATCATTCATGTGCTACCATCTATGGCATCATGAAGAATCAGACACAACTGAATGAAATGACTGAACGATAGCCTCTCAGTGTTGTTATGAGTATCAGATGAGATAATATTTGTAAAGCAGTTAACACAGTGATTGGCATATAATAGGTGATTTATAAATTCTTTTACCCTTCCCCTCTTAGATCCATGCAAGTTTATATGTTCATAAATTTTTAGGGGCTCCATATGTCCCAACCACAGCCCTCTGTCTACTTCTCATCTCGCTTCTACATTTTATTTGTTTCTTATTATCTTATGTCCCCCCTTTTTTTCCTAGGTTTTTAAAATTCAAATTCTCAAAACTTACAAAGTTTCTGTGTTGGAAACTAGAAAAGCTACATAGAATCTTGCAATATTAAGGCTAAAAAAGATCTTGAGAAATCATCTAAACCTTCATTTTACCAATAAGGAGACTAAGGTCCAGGTAAGTAAAGTAGCTTGCCCGGTAGCACATAGCATAGTTGGAACAAGAACCCAGATCTCCTGACCTCTGGTCCAGTGTTCTTTATACTATATCACTAGGCTTCAATTTACTCATCCATCCATACCAATAACTGGCTCATCAGGATCATGGTTTGTTTGAGCTAAAATAACCCTTCGAGATCATTGAAGCCACTGAGGCCCAGAGAAGGTGAAGGCTAATAGAAAGGGTAGACACAAATCACAGAATTTTGGGCATCATATTTGGGTTTCTTGGAGCTCTTTGCGAGGCAGACAGGCAGCTTTGGTGTTTCTATCGATCACTCTGTACAGTCTGTTTCCTTATGTGTCACACTGGTCCTAAGCATGGTTTCGCTGAGGGTGATAAGGAGACACAATTTGGTGCCAGGCTTCTTCTCTTATCTCTTGGTGCTCTTGACCCCATCAAGCCTGACAGGCTCATTACATGGTCCTATAAGGGCATTCTCACTGAGCAGCCATTTCAAGGAATACATCTGCATTGTGGCTGGGTTATTTTGGAGAAAGCATTAAGTCTGTTGGTAGAATGAGCTGGCAAGGGGAGTTTTCTTGAAATGGTCCTCTCCAGAAATCTGCATCCAGAAATTTTGAAATGCCTCCTGTTCTAATGCTTATAGAAACCCCAATCTGCTTGTGCCTTCCCTTTAAGATTACCTCCCATTTTACAACACTTAAGCACAGTTCCTGGTACATAGTAGGTGCTTTATAAGTGCTTGTTGATTTGGCTTATGCATATAGTTATTTTTTTGCATATTGTCTTCTCTATTTGAATGTAAACTTCTTTCTGGGTGATTACGTGAAGATTTCTGGAGATGACCATTTTGAGAAAATTCCCTTTGCCAGCTATTTCTACCAACAGACTGAATGCTTTCTCCAAAATCACCCAGCTATAAGGCAGATACATTCCTTGAGTTATGGCTGCTCAGTGAGAAAGACTTCGCAGGACTGTGTAATAAGTCCACCCAGACTGATGGGGTCAAGAGCACCAAGAGACGAGAAAAGAAGCCCAGCATCCAAATCGCGTTTCCTTATCACCCTTCAGTGAAACCATGCTTAGGACCAGTGTGACATATAAAGAGAACAGGTAGCTGACCGTACACTATGATTGATGGGACTTTTTTCCCTTTCTTTGTATCCCAGGTGCTTAGCACAGTGCCTGCTTGGCACAGAATAATTAATTTTTTAACTGACTCTACAAAAGGAAGAATACTGGAAAAAAGCTTCCTTGAAAAGAGGAATAGGCTTGGAAATATGGTGATGAGACAGCCTTTCGGAGTCTAACATCAAAGCCTCTTGCCCTCTTGTCCAACACTCCCCTGCTTTCCATCCTCACTGCTACCAGCCTAATTCAGAATGGCATCACCTTTTGTCTGGATTATAATAGTCAGTCAGTCAACAAACATTAATTAAGTCCTTATGATTGCCCGGCATTTTACTAGTCTCCTGACTCTTCTTTTGCGCCTGTAGTCTCTCTTTCTACAGCAAAATTCAATATCCAAATAATTTTACTAGAGAAAAGATTTGATTATGTCATTAATCTGGGCCTGATTAAAACTCTCCAATGGCTTCCCATTGTTTATAGGACCATCTAAACCAAGGGTGGGGAACTTGCAGCCTTGAGGCTACATGTGGCCTTCTAGATCCTTAAGTGTGGCCTTTTGACTGAATCCAAATTTTAAAGAACAAATTTAAGAATTTAGAAGGTCATATGTGGCCTCAAGGCCACAGGACCTCGATCCCTGAATTAAACTCTTTAGCCTTACATAATTACAACCCTGAGAAATCTGGCCTCACTCTACCTTATGTCAGACCACTCCCTTTAATATAAAATGCGTGCCAGGAAAATGGGTCTGCTTAATTCATTCATTTCAAAACATTGAGTTAAGCACACACTGTCTGCAGAGATGTATGAAACATTGGGAAAGATACAATGTTTAGAGAAGACCCAGCCCCTACCCTACCCTACCCTTGTGGAGGTCATACCCAAAGGAGACACAAGTATCAATAACAATACTTCACAATGTTAAATGAGAGATGCCTCAGAGATCTGTGAAGTGAAGTACCTTGACAGGTGAAAGGGAAGAAGTTGTTACTAGGGTGGCAGAGGTGAAGAAAGGCTTCCCTGAAGAAGAGGCATTTCACTATTTGTTAGGAAAACATTAAAGTGACCAAGCATGGGGTTGAGGATGGGTACAGAGGCAAAGGAATCCAGCAAGGGGGAAGAGTGGGGGACTGAGTACATAGGATCACAAATCTAGAGCTGGTCATCCAGTCCATCTCCCCATTTTATAGTTGAGGAAACTGAGACCTAGAGAGTTTGGATTATTTGTCCAAGGTCATGGACATAGTAAGCATCAGAAGCAAGCCTTGAACTCTAGTCCCTTGACTCTGGAGCCATACCAGTCAAAGCAGTAGAGATCCCCAAAAGGAAAATATTAGGTTTGGTTTGGGTGAGAAAGGTAGGGGAGAAGCTTGTGGTGGGAGCTTGGAATTTCTCCTTTGTAATTTGATAGACACACAGAGTTAGAATGTTTGAGCTGAAAAGGATCTTAGAATTATTTTGTCCACCCTATCCCCATTTTCCATATGAGGACACTGAAGTCCAGAAAGGTGAAATAACTTCTTCCAGGGCACACTGGCAATAAGAGGCTCAGCTAATTTCTCGGACCCAGGCATTCATTTTCCAAGTCTAGTGCCCTTGCTACCCTTGCTTATGGCATTCTTTATAGCTGAAATATTCGTCTCCAATATGTCCACCTTGAAAAACATCCCACCCACCCTCCAGAAATTTTTTTCTGATTCCTGTCAATCAAGAATGATCTCTCTTAGCTAAGAGCTCTCCTAACATCTTGTCTGAATCACTCCTAGCACTTGGATACTTTATCTTGTGTTGTGGGTATTTGTATACATATTATCTCTCCTATAAGCTCCTTGATATTCTCCCCTGCCACCCCCAACCACACACACCTAAACACCCAAAGCACAGGAACTTTTGTTCATTGTAGATGCTTAATGAATATTTGCTGAATGAATAAATGAATTTGAAAGAGGGAAAAAGAAAGAAAGGAGGGAGAAGCATTGTGATTATATGCAAATGATGTGAGACTGAGTAAATAATGCCCATTCACTGATTTATTGAACCAAGTTGTCTTCTATTCCCTAGTAGCAAATTGGGTACATTAATTACTGAATTAATATAATTGCCTAAATGTGTAATGCGCAAAAAAGGCCTAAGACCCTAGGGCATTTTCTCAGAGTGCCATGGTAGATAGGATATATTTTTTGAGCATATCTTTTTCCCCTAATAGTGAGGATGAATTGTGCTAAGTCATGTCTATTCTCACCACAGGACTGATCACAATTTGTAACAATTTCAGTGCATGGGTGTGAGATAAATTAACCTGTGTGCCTAACACTGTGCTGTGTGTTACATGATTCAGACCCCTGAATATGTATCCTTATAATCTGGTACAGCCTTTCCAACTATACAAGAGAGTATATAATTAAGAAATAAATTGTATGGCCCAGATAATTGGAGTCTAGGGGAAATCACTGAAGAAAAAAATCATTTGGACAGGAATATGTGGGCAAGGCTTGATGGAAGAAGTCAGGCTTGAGCTGAGCCTTGAAAGGTGGCTATGATTTGAAGAGGGGATAAAAGAATGGGGGGAAGGTTAGAAAAAACCTGATGTAAATGGAGATGGGAGGGACATTGGGAGAAGAGTGGAATTATGGGACAAACCTGAATGGAATGGTAGGTATGCAATGGTAATCCCTTGAGGGAGATTTACATTGGGCAGTAGAGATTTTGAATACCAGACTAAGGATTAGAAGATAGGAATCCATTATACATTCTTAACTACAGAAGAATGATCAATGAAAAGTGGTCTACAGTAGTTTTTAGACTATGTAGAAAGTAAATAAATCATTAGAATAGTAAAAGTCATTAGGAGATAGTTATAGTCCAGGTGTATAGCAATGAAGACCTAGGCACCAGGAATAGAGAAGAAGGGATGAATAAGGAATTAATGCCAAAGAAACAACAGGCAGGTATTGGTGACTGGTTGGATGAAAGAAAAGAAGGAGAAGGGAATATCATCATCACCACCACCACCACCATCATCATCCCAATTCTGCAAATGGGGAAACAGAGGCTGAGAGCGTAACTTCCTCAAAGTCTCACAGTTAGCAAGTGGTAGAGTTGGGCAAATATTCAGATCATGTGATTCTTTATCCAGAGCTCTTTCTATTATGCTTAGTGTTGGTGGACCAGCCAAGGGGAATGTCCTATAGTCACTTAAAAATACAAACCAGTGTGGGGCAGCAAGGTGGCTCAGTGGATAGAGTACTGACTCTGGAATGAGGAGGACCTGAGTTCAAATGTGGCCTCAGACACTTGACACTTGCTAGTTGTGCAACCCTGAGCAAGTCACTTAACCCCGATTGACTTGCCAAAAAAAAAATACAAAACAGGTGAGAGATCAGAGTCTTACCCAACTATAGGCTCTTATTTCTATTACTCTCCATCTAAGTACTTCTAATGTTAGGAAGGATGCCAGGTTCTGAGAGCCTCACATAGAGTAACTGCCTTGCATAGTAAAGAAAGAAAGAAGGAGAGATCTTGGGCTCAGAAAAGTTCTGCAGACTTCTGAGAGTGCTATAAGATCTTTTCTCATACTATAAGAAATATTATAATAATACCTAAAATTTATATGATATGTCTAAATCCGCAAACACTTTACATATATTATCTCATTGGATCTTCACAACAACCCTGGGAGGGAGGTGCTATTATTGTCTTCATTTTACAGATGAGGAAACTGAGGCACAGTGATTTGCCCAGGGTCACATAGCTATTAAGTGCCTGAGGCAGGATTTGAAATCAATGTTTCCTAACTCCAGATCCAACAATCTTATCCACTGTACCACCTATAGTATGCCTCATTGATCTAGGATCTCATAGGCCAGGCCACTAGAGTAACCTGATTTGACTAATTCAATCTTTTGAGCAGACAAGGATGACAATGAGGAGGAAGAGGAGGAGGATAATGATAGTTTGCATTGGTAGGTGGAGTATTGGAGGAAAAGGTATCTCTATCTCTGAATTCATAATGGAAGTCGATGAGAAAATAGGAATCACTTTAAAGAAATTTGTTTTATTGTCAACCTTGCTAGACACATCCTTTTACAGTGAGTGATAGTTGTCCATGCGGGCATAGAAGAGAATTACCAGCTTTTTCTAACCTTCCCACCATTGCTCTTGTTGTATCTCATCCTGACCCTCTTTTATCCCCTCTCCAAATCATAGACACCCTTCAAGGCCCAGCTCAAGTCTGACCTCTTCCATCAAGCCTTGCCCACATATTCCTGTCCAAATGATTTTTCTCTTCAGTGATTTCCCCTTACTGGCTGAGGTTGCTTTGAGATAGCAGCAACTCAATTACTCTGCTACAGTTACCCTGCTATGAAGCCAAAATATATTTGAGTCATTGCAGAAAAAATGGTTGTTTGTTGTATATGTGTGTCTCTTTTAAAAATCTTAATAAGTGCATTATGTATTCATGTCTATGAGTTTCCATAATAGTTGCCATGCATCTCCAGGATTTGGGAAACAAACTTAGATTTTTATCTTGTAATTTGAGTTATCAGAGAAAAAATCTGTCATCTGATTGAAGGTCTTGTATACGGGTATATAACATGGGGCTTTGCTTCCACATTGCCTTGTTGCTTTATTACAACTATCTTTGATTATTTATTGAGCCCAGTTGTTACTTTGGTCTCCCAGAAACAGAATGATGTACAGTTCTGTCGTGAAAAGAGCCCTGATTTTTTATTTTGGAAACCTGGGTTTGAATTTGGACTCTTCTATTTGCTAGTTGCACCACCTTGGGCATAATGGGCACTTCGTTTCGCTGGGTCTCAGTTTCTGTACCTGTAAAATGAGGAGGTTGGACTACATCATTTTGAAAATACCTTCCAGCTCTACAGCCTGTGAGCCTGTTTGAGTATGGTGTCTTATATAGAATTTTGAAGGTCAAAATGCTGTATTGGAAATAACTTGTTTGATGATGAAGCTGGTTGATGAATGGGAAACAATAGATACAACCAGTATTGACTTTCTGTGCTGTCTTACCTGACACACTCATCAATAACTTGGGAAAATATGGCTTTGATTTGACAACTCTTAGGCTGCACAAAACTAGTTGAATCATTATATTCATTTATTCTTCTAGTCATGCACTCAAAGAAGACATATTGAATGGCTGGCTAGTAGGTATAAGGGGAAGCGATGAAATATAAATACAGTTCTTGTTCACTAGAAGCTTAAAGCTTTATTAAAGAGCTAAGCCATACATATATGAAAAGGGAAAAAAAGGAGTGGGAGAGTGAGAAGAAAGAGAAGGGAGAAGGGAAGGAAAAAAGGAGGAGGGAAAAAGAAGAGAAAAGGAAGGGGATGAAGGATGATGAAGATCTTACATTTATATGGCGCTCAGTTTATAGATGCTTATACACATCTCATCTGATCCTCATAATCAAAATGGGAGGTAGAGAGGTCAGATACATACTCACTTATCTGTACACATATACATACACATGCACACAGATTCTCTCTCCTAGTAGAACACAAGCTTCTTGAGGGCAGGGACTGTTTCACTGTTTTCTTTATATCTCCTGCATTTACCGCAGTGCTCATAGGTGTTTAATGAGTGCTTGTTGGTAGAGACTGATCCAAGGCCAGCTCTCTAGCCTCTCTGGCAAGTGAATTTGATCAGAGTGCTGAAGGAGAGCTCACAGTGGATTGGTGTGGTCAAGAAAAGCTTTGAGGGAAGCCAGGGCCTGAAACTAAATGCTAAATAATGGGGAAGATTTTGGAAAGGCAGAAGGGAGAGGGTTCAGTGAACATATTGAATGAAAGAATGTTGGACAACTTGAATGAAGGAGACAAGACAGGAATGTAGGAGAAGAGGAGGGGGGAAAAAGGAAAGGCCAGGGATACTGGGGAGTCAGACCTGACAAGATGCAAGTGATCTGACCTCTGGTTCCTGGGACCATATGTAGTCAATTCAGCAAAGCAAAGAGTGGTACTTTGATAAAAGAGCACTAGCTTAAATATTTGTTTTTCCTGTATCTTTGGAACATAATTAGAAGATTTTGGAAGATGCTTAAGGCAGCAAGACTTTATTTTGGTACCATTATAATTCACACAACGGAAGGCTTAAAGACTAACATTAAGGATTTACAGGGAAGGGAAATAGGTGGCAGGAACAATAAGGGAATGACACGATCAAGATCGTCATTGGACATTAGGCATACATAGTCATATTTGGGATATAGGAGAAGGAAGAAGATTCATCAATGGTCCAGTGGAGACATAGTGTTCCTTGGCCTTGAGATACCTAGCTTTTCATTTCTCTATCATTCTTCCTAATCTGTGTCGGAGATGACTGGGATCTCATCTCCTCCCCGCTTCTGTACTAGAATAGCCTGCTGGCACCTCCAAACCAAGGCAACAGGCTGACAATACATTGAAATAGCAAAACATGAGAGGACTTCCCAGAAGAAGGAAAAAGTCATAGGTTTTGGAGGGAGAGGTCAGTATCTCACTAAAGCATATTTGATTGACTTCCCGTGGGTGATGTCAGTGTCTTTCAAATGATGAAGACTGGTTAATAAGGCTCCCCTGTGCATGCATGAGACATAGAGATTTCCAGGCATAGAAGATTTCAGAAAAGGACAAGAGGAAGATGTAGGACAGGCAGAAGAAGAGATAGAACTAGAACAGGTGCAACCTGCCCCAAGAAAGGCCAAGCTACTACCACAGGGCTTGAAACAAATCACTGCTGTTCTAACAGCTACAATCAAACTTTGTGGTGTGATTTCCTTGACTCAATGTGGGCTTCTACAAATTTTTTAGTCTGCCACAAAAAAAAAAATGCCTTTATCTACTTGCCATCAAACACTGGGATTTAGTGACTCCCTTGAAATCTGCCTTGACTTTGTATGGAGTTGACTTTTTTCTTTCTTCAAAGCTCAGCTCAATTGTCACCTTTTATAGGATGCTCTTCCTGGTTCCCCAGATACCAGTACCTTCTCCTCCTTTCAGGATGACTTTTCATCCATTTTATGTATCTTGTATACACCTGGTTATGTATGTGCTGCTTTCCCCATTGAGATATAAGCACGTTGAAGGTAGGATCTTCTTTTTGTATCTTTTTGCCTCTCTTTGTATTCCTAGCACATAGCACAATGCACATAGTAAGTGCTTAATAACAATGTACATAGTAGGTGTTGAATGAATATTGATTAATGTGTTCTCATATTCAGATTTAGAACATACATCTTTTTCTCAGGAGGATTACTTCCTTCAGTCCATCCCTTTTCATTGTCCCTAATCCCCTGCAGTCAGATGCCACCTCCCCCACCCCCCCACCCCCCGCCCAGTAGCCCATGTTTCAACAGGATTGACTCCATTATCAAACCAAGTAACCTAGCCCTGCTCCTTCACCTCAGACAAAGGTCTAAGGCAGGGGTGGTCCAAGGCATTTGCTTCTTTCCTGGCTTCAAGGGGAAGTTGAATGGCTACTTCTTGGGTATCTTATAGAGGATATTCCTTTCATTTGGGGGTTGGAGACCTGTCTAACTCCTCTCCAAAATGGAGAGTTCCCAGTTCAGCAGAGGTCTATTCCTGTATCACTGAAGTCTCCAAGGATCTAACTACAAGGGTACTGGTCATAAACATCTACTTTATATATTATTACAGATTGGAGTCATGCTAGAAATTTTATGATGATAGATTTGAAGGTATAAGGGACCCCAGATAATCCACCCCCCCCCACTCTAAAGATAAGAACATAGAAGCCCAGAGAGCTTGTGACTTGCTCAAGGTCATGTAGCTAGTAATGAGTAGAAGTTTGATTCAAACTCAAGTGATATGATTCAAAACTAGTGTTCTTATTTCTGAACCATCATGTTTCAGCTAATATCCTCATTAATGAATTAAATTCCCCATTAGAGTGTAAGTTCCTTAATGGTAGGGAATATCTTTTTCCTCTTTTTATATTCCCAGTGTGTAGCCCATAGTAGGTGCTTAATAAATGTTTATTGACTTGAATTAAATTTTCAAATGAGAATACTGAGACCAAGAGAGAAATGTGGCTTAGCCAAGACCTTTTAGTCAGTGACAGAGATGGGACTGGAACCCAGTCCCTTTATTCTTATTCCAATTCCACCATACCACAGCCTACTGATAATAATGAATAATAGGCACATCTAGTTACTGGAAGTTGCATTGTCACTCTGAAACTTCTCCCGTGAGCCTTTCTATTGGCTAATTCAATTTCAGTTTTCCCAAGGCAGATTCAACTTCAGGTTCAAACTGAAAATAAAAATGATCAGAATTTAGATATGACTTATTCCTTGGGTAGAAATGAAAAAGTGGAAGTGATGTTTCTCTAGTCAAATACAACAAAAAGTCATCAAGGCTCATACATAAGTGAATTGAATCTTTTTAAAAAAATTTCATTTGAAATGAACATGCATTATTTTTTTTTAAAGGTGTTTTATTTATTTTTAGTTTACCACACACGGTTCTACATAGTTTTGAGTTCCAGTTTTTCTCCCCTCCCTCCCCCTTCCCTCCCCAAGACGGCATGAAGTCTCATATAACTGTCATGTATAACTTCGCATTGAATTAATTTATGCTCTAGTAAAGTCGTGGAGAAGAATTTTGACCAATGGAATGAATCATGAGAAAGAAGAAACAGAACAAAAAAAAAAAAAAAACAAAACAAACAAGAAAAAAAAAAAACCCAAAAACAAAAACAAAAGAGAAGCAGAAAAGGCGAGCATGTAGTGTGCCTCAGTCTGTATTCAAACTTCGCAGTTCTTTCTCTGAATGAAGATAGCATTCTCCATCGTGAGTCCCCTGGAATTGTCCTTGCCCCTTTAGGTTGCTGAAAGAAGCGCAGTATGTCAGGGTTGGTCCTCACGGAATCCACATATCTGTGGCTGTGCACAACGTTCTCCTGGCTCTGCTCCGCTCGCACAGCATTATGTCGTGTAGGTTTTTCCAGGTTGTTATGAAGTCTGCATCATCCCCATTTCTTATGGCACAATAGTATTCCATCACCTTCATATACCACAGCTTGTTCAGCCATTCCCCAATTGATGGGCATCGCTTTGCTTTCCAATTCTTGGCTACCACAAAGAGAGCTGCTATAAATATTCTTGTACATATGGGTCCTTTTCCCGCTTGCATGATTTCTTTGGGATACAACCCTAGAAGTGGTATTACTGGGTCAAAGGGTATGAACATTTCTATAGCCCTTTGGGCATAGTTCCACACCGCCCTCCAAAATGGCTGGATCAGCTCGCAACTCCACCAGCAATGCAACAATGTTCCAATTTCCCCACATCCTTTCCAGCATTTATCATTCTCCTGATTTGTTATTTTAGCCAATCTGACAGGAGAGATGTGGTATCTAAGAGTTGTTTTGATTTGCATTTCTCTATTATTTTATATGAGATCGTGAGTATAAGATCATTTATTAACTGCAGGAGAGTATTTTAATTTAATTCAACAAGTATTTAATGTGTACCTATTATGTTATAACAATAGCTCAACTGGTAAGTACCAGAGTCAAGATTTGAACTCAGACTTTTCCTGACTTCAAGTCTATCATTCCTGGGCATCCTAGTCTTCTAAGCCAAAGATGTCAAATTTAGGAGGTCTGTGAAATTCTGGGAATCAGATTAAAATGTAATTGGGAAATGTTTAACAAAATAAATAAAAACACAATGCAACACTGATAATGTTAGTTTGTGGTTTTCTAAGTCAATAATGCTGTCTTTGAAGTTTAATACCACCGGTATAGGCTATGTTCCCCTTATGCAATTTTACAGAATCATAAATTCACAAAATTGGAAGGGACCGCAGCAGTCATCTAGCACAATCCACAACTGCACGAGGATTACCATTACATGGCTGACAAATAGTCCATACTGTCTTTGCTGGAAGACCTCCAATGAGTGGGAAACCAACTATACAGTGGCATCCGATTCCATTTTGGGGCAGCTGTAATTGTTAGGAATTTTTCCTTCCATAGAACTAAATTTGTCTCTTTGAGACTTCCACCCACTGTTCCTGGTACTGCCCTCAAGGGCTGACTGTGTCATTAAATTCCTAAATGAGTATCTGTAGCCCTCCACAATCTGGCATCCACCTGCCCTTGTAGACTTGTTTCTTATTGCCCTGATTCATACACTCATTGTTGCAGTCAAGCTGTCCTCTTCATTACTCCCCATGTAAGAAATTTCCTCTCCTACATCTGGGCCTTTCCATAGGCTGTCCTGCATTTCTGCAATGCGTTCCTTCGCTTCTTATAACCTCTAGTTTCCTTTAAAGCACAGCTCAGGTAGCACCACTTTTAGGAGGCCTTTCTCCATCTCTCCAGTTATTGGACCTCTCTACTTGAAATTGCATATATTTGACCTTTATTTACTTGTAGGTGTGTTTTCCCCACCCCCTGCCAAGAAAAAAGTGATTTTCTTAATGGAAAAGAGATTATACTTCATATTTGCATAAATACTTCATATTTGTCTCTTTCTCCAATGCCTAATATAGCACCTTGCACATAGTAGGTGTGGGGAGGATGAATTGAATATGTTCTATAAACTCAATTTGCACTCTTTGTGTAAAATATGTCATGTCCTTTCATTTTCCTAGTTATAACTTATCAGGAAGAAAAGTGCTATGGAGCTAGCCAGAAAGTCTCTAGACTGCAGCTTCCATTTTATAGATGCAAAATGCACTGAGATACAGCTGGCTTGCATAGTAGATAGGATGCTGGTTCTAAAGTCAGAAAGACCAGAGTTCAAATCCTGCCTCGGACACTTGCCAGCTCTGTCACATATTGAGGAAACAAGGTAATTAGAAAGAAACAATATGGCAGAATGGAGAGAAAGCTGTTCTTGGAGACCTGACTTCAATCCTCCCCTCTGACACTGGCTATGATTCCTTATCATTTAATTCTCAGTGTCTCAGGTGACTTTTTAAGACTAAGTTGCAGGCAATGTGCCACATTGTGTCAATGGAAGGAGTTTCCCCTTCTAGGGGTTCTTGGTATCAGAAACCACAAATTCTGGTGCTCTCCCTAAAATGAGTCATGCCTACCCTCTTCTACTTCCCCAGCCCCATGGAACCAGCAGAAGTATTTGAAACTCTGAAAACAGTTCTCTGAGTGCCTATTCAGCCCGGGCAAAGCACAGGAGAGTCTAATTCCGGCAATAATCCTTTGCTGCCTGGCCAACAGAGAAGATGGATTGGGTTTCTTTCTCTTGCCCTCAGCTGATTCTGCAAGGGTGGCCTTTGTAGTGATTACTCAGACTTCATATGCATCTCGAGTCAGCATTCTCCCTCCACGCGCGGCCCACACTTCATGGTCTGTGGGTGAGCAAACACAATTTCATTGGGCATGGAAAGCTAACCCAGCAATCTTGTAGGGACTCTGGGAGAAACGACCGTGTGTCAACTTCATCCTTCTCCAGCTCTCTGAAGCCTGAAACAGGACAGTTTGACATCGGCTCAGCCTATCTCGAACAGGCTTTTTCTTTTCATCAGGGTCATGAAAACTAGAATCGGATGATAGAAAGAGCAGGATTTTTTAATCAGAAGACTACTTCAAATTCCACCTGTCTGACCTTAGGCCAATCACTTTCCCATTTCTGTCCTTCAGTTGCCTCACTGGCAAAATGAATGGGTTGGAGATGATCTCTTGTGAGTTAGAAGCAATCCTAGAGAACATGTAGTCTAACCACTGATGCACTGATGCACTGATGATGATCCCTTTATAGGCAACCTTGCAACACAATACACGGACAGTTATATGGCAAAGTGGATAGAGTGCTGGTCCTGGAGTCAGGAAGACTCATCTTAATCAGTTCAAATCTGACCTAAGATACTTAATAGCTGTGTGACCCTGGACAAGTTACTTAACCCTGTTTGCCTTAGTTTCCTCATCTGTAAATTGAGCTGAAGAAGGAAATGGCAAACCACTCTAGTATATTTGCCAAGAAAATTCCAAACGGGGACACAAAGATGACTGAAAAATGACTAAACAACAACAAATGTATTACAGTGATTATACCATGGGACCTGGAGTCAGGAAGAACTGACTTTGAATCCTGCCTCAGATACTTGTTAGCAGTATGACCCAGTTCCAATCATTTAACCTCTTTCAAACTCAGTTTCCTCATCTGAAAAAAGGTAACATTAATAGCACCTATCTCCCAGGGTTGTTATGAAGATAAAATGAGTTTAACATATGATTATTTTGCCGACTTTAAAGCACTATATAAATGCTATTTTTTGATGATGATGATGATGGTGATGGTGATGATTTTAGTTTAATGATGATAATGATTCCTGAAAGATGTTTGAGTCATTGCTTGAATGGTGTCAGTTCCAGAAAAGTTGCTGCCACATGAGGAAAACTGTTTCCTTGTTAGACAACTCTAATTGTATTGGAAAGTGCCCTAAACACAAATTGAGAAGAACTGAATTTGAGCCCTGGGTCTATCAGTTATGATCAATGTGACCAGATGTTAACTTTCTGAACCTTGGTTGCTTTATCTGGAAAATGGAAATAATAATTTTTGCATTACTAATCTCAGGGTTGTTGTAAAGAAAGTATGTTATAGACTATAATAGCCTATAAATGTGGCCTGTTGTTATCATCATCATCACTTATGTTGAAATGAAATTTGCCTCCCTGTAATTTCCACCCATTGATAATAGTTCTTCATGCTTGAATGGCTCTGAACATCAACAAGTCTAATCTCTGGGGTAGTAGGAAAAGTACCATGTTTGCAATTAAAAGACCTCGGTTCTATCAGTGACAACCTAAGTGATATGAAACAATAGTCATTCCTTTGCTCCTCTGTAAAACAGGAAAGTGGCACTACCTTAGTGATTCTCAAGCATTTTCGTCTCTGGAGTCCTTTATATCCTTAAAAAGTTTACTGAGGAGTTTTTGTATATGTGGCTTATATCTATAAATATTAACTGTATTAAAAATTAAAACTGATAAATTTTAAGGTATTTAATTCATTTTAAAGAAACAAACCAATTACATAACAACATATACAACATTTTTATAAAAATGAAGTCAACATATTTTCCAAACAAAAAAATTGAGAAGAGTGCATCATTTTATATGTATATATTGCAAATTTCTTTAATATCTAGCTTAATAGAACTAGATTGTTATATCTGCTTCTGTATTTAATCTGTCATTATATTGTTTTGATTAAAGTATATGAAGAAAGTATGGCCTCATACAGATATATAGCTGGAAAAGGAAGGTGCATTTTAATAGGAAAACAATCTCTTAGTATTATTATAAAAATCATTTTGATCCTACATACCCCCTGTATGGGTTTTGGGAACCTCTAGGCATCTACAGACCATATTTTGAGAACTATTGTCCTAAACGATCTCTCGGGTTCTTTCTAGATTATAAATCCTCTGATCCAGCATGAACTAATAAAGAAATCAATCCACATAGGACCATAGAATGTACCACTGGAAAAGATGTCAGAGATCATCTATTGCAACTTTTTCATTTTAGAGATGTGGAAACTGAGGCCCAGTGAAGCTAAGTGACCTAGACTTGCCCAAGATCATACAGGTAGACATACCTTCAAATATTTGAAAATGAGTGTTATGTTTACCCACATTCTTTTCATCTTCCAGTTAAGCATCCAGAGTTCATAGAGTTATAGGATCCTAGATTTAGAGCTAGGAGGGAACTTAGAGACCATTAAGTTCAACCCCCTCATTTAACAGGTGAAGAAACTGAGGCAGAAGTTAAGTGATTTGTTCAGGGTAATAGAGCTAGTAAATTGGTAAGTTGGGGTCCATGTAAACTCAAGTCTTTTTTTTGACTTCAAGTCCAGTGTCCTATCTACTATGCCAAGCTGTGTCTCTCCCCCTGCAAAATCAACTCTTCTTCAATTTCCCCATCCTCCTGATTGATCTTTTCTTGATATATTCTAACAGCCCACCTATTCCCTGGCTATCCTTCTGCCTGGAATGTTCTCCTTCCTCACGTCTACTTCTGAGACGCCCAACTTCCTTCAAAATTTAGCTCAAATTTCACCTTTTGCCAAGAGACTTTTGTCAGGAGTCCCTTTCTCCCCTCCTGCCCCTCACTTCCAGTGCCCCTTCCATCTACACGATGAATAGCTTGTATGCACTTAGCTATTTGTATGGTGTCTCCCCATGAGACTGTGAGCTCCTTGAAGGCAGGGACTGTGTTTTCACCTTTCTTTGTATCTCCAGCACCTAGCACAGGGCTTGGCACAAAGCAAATGCTTAACAAATTCTTCTGACTGACTTACCAATGTCTTTCTTAAAATAAATTAATTCAGTCACCATTTCTTAAGGGCTCATTGTACTCAATTCACTCTGATAGATAAGACATTGGATGTGAAGTTAAGTCATATGAGTTTCAACCTTTCCTCTGTCACTTACTCTCTATGGGCTCAAGGGCAAGGAATTTAACCTTTCAGAGAAGTGGTTTTCTTATTTGTAAAATGGGGATAATGATATTTACATTAGTGATATTTCAGTCCCATATTTATTATATTCCTACTGTGTGCCAGGTACCATGCTTGGACCTGGGGATGCAAAGACTCAAAGAGTTTACATTCTCCTGTGCTTAACACTGTACTTCAGGTAAGCCCAGTGGTAATTGCTTCTCCTCTCCCCTTTCTGAAAGGTTTTTCTACACATGCGATCCAGTTATGAGAGTCTATGTGGTGCACTGAGATAAATGTACACTGTCTTGGAGGTCAGAAAATCTGGGTTTTATCTTGGGCTCAATTACCATCTCACTGTCTTCATCCATTTAATTTAATTTCTTAGTGCCTCAGTTTCCCTATTTGTAAATCATAGCATGACTGTTCCTCAAGGCAGGAACTATTTCTTTTTTTTTTTCATTCCTGTATCCCGGTCTAGTAGACAGTGGATGTTGTTGATTTGAGTTGAATGATGAGAACTTTTTTTTCATTTTTTGTTTGTTCTCACAGACAACAGTTGTCATGGCAACCACTAGTAAACTGCTGTGGTTTATGTGGTCAACACTGACTCTGGAAGTATTCAGAATTGGAAGAGGCATTGGGGTCAACTATTCCAGTTCCCTCCTTGTACAGAGGAGGCAATCCAAGGCCTCAAAAATGAAATTATCTGCCCTAAGACATACAAGTAGTAAGCAGCAGAACTGATATTTGAATCCAGGACCTCTAATTACTAATAGTTAGTTGATAGCTCCCCCCATGCTTCCTCCTATTCCTGAGGACCCTCTTGGGTCACAGGTTTATGATTTTGTGATCAAGGACAACTGGGAAAGGGAGGTACGGGCAAAGAGGAGAAGGGATTGGCTAAGTCCCCTCCAAGTTTCAATTCTTGCCTCAGCTCCGGTCCTCCCACCATTTTCTACTGATAATACATACAATGGCACCTGAGGTTATTCTCAGTAACAGCTATTTAACTACCCCTCTCCTTTGGATTCAGCCTGGGTTGTGCAGGATTCCCCCAAACACAGGGCCCATTGTGTTTGTTCTGAACAATTATGTCCAAGGTACCCCCCTTTCCTTTCTCCCAAATCCTCTGGTGCCCTAAGTCAGGGAGTCATCTTCTCTAAGATTCTAGGTTATTATGAGACAAGTACTTTGCAAATCATTAAATGCTATGTAAGTGGGAATTCTTGATTTGCATACACTGCTCTAGGTCCTTAGGGCAAGGTACAAAGATTAATAAAACATAGTCCCTGCCTTCCAGAAGCTTAACTTATTGTTGGGGATAATTGAGTATAGATAGGTAGAAAGATAGATAGATAGATAGATATACATATATACATACATGCAGATAAACTAATACCAACAAGAGTATAGACACCTGACATATTTTATTTTCCATACTTTTATACTTCCATACTTTGTTGGTTTATATAAATATAAAGAGAAGTATAATGTAACATTATCAGCTAAGGAAATGATCATTTCCAGTGGAGGCAAAGAGGAAGGCATGATCCATCAAGGCTTCCTTGGGGAGATGTTGGAGTTGAACCTTGAAGGATTAGTGGGATATTAAGAGGTATAGAGGGAAGAAAGGTGTGGGGTGGAAGGGGAAAAAAAGAGGACATTGGAGAAATAGACACATTTCTCCAGATGTGGTCTATCTGTGCCTTTCTAAAATGCATCCAAGGAGCTAATTTCAGACTATCCAGTGATTGTAGGTTACATAAATAGGCATTTTCTTTTCTTTGTTGTAAGTGTGTTTCCTCTCACTCTTCCAGTGACACCTGGATCTATAGATCCTGGGGAGCAGGAAAAATAGATTTTTTTTGAGAAAACCAACTCATCCCTGTTTGTGTGAGGATGCTGACTGCTTCAGAGCAGAGTACTTAGGGACATGGGTCATATCAAGTCTAGAAACAGGGAGATCTAGGCCAGGGAACACTCTGCCCTGAATCTTTCTTTCTTTCTTTCTTTTTTTCCTTTAAAGGAAAATACTAAGTAGGACAGAAGCAATGAATAGAAAATTATTCCAGATTGTTCTCACACAAGGCAGCCACTAGCTGTGCCTTGCGAAACAACTTATAAATTATATTAACTCACATTCACAGAGTGTTTTAAGGTTTACAAAACATTTTCTTAACCATAAATCTGTGAGGTAAGGAGGTACAAATATTATCCTCACTCTAGAGACGAGAAAATTGAGACATAGAAGTAGAGAGATTTACCTGTAGCCATAGATCAGATAAGTATCAAAGTTGGGATTAACTCAGACATCTTAACTTCAAATTCAGTTGCTCTGGTGAACTTAATTATTACTTAATTTTTTTTTCAATTAACCAGCATGTATTTTCCCTCCTCCCTAAATCTTGACTCCCCACTTGACACTCACAGCCCAGATAGTGATTTGATATTGCTTGGTCTAGGGATTTTTTTTCATTAAATTTATTTATTTACTATTATTGAGCATTTATTTTCTTTCCTTCTATCTTTCCCTACTCATCCTCCCCCTACAAGAAACAAAGAATGACAAAAACAAAACCCTTGTAACAAATGTACATAGTTAAGCAAAACAAATCCCTTCATTGCCCATATCCAAAGTGTGTGTCTCATCTTGTATATTTAGTCCTGGACCACTCTATTAGGAGGTACATATCATGCTTCCTTATTGGTCCTCTAGGATCATGGTCAGTCTTAGTATTAATCAGAATTCTTAGGTCTTTAAAGTTGTTTATTTTTGCCATTTTGTTGTTATTCAAATTTTTTTTGCAATTTTTTTATTATTATAAATTGTTCTTCTGCTTCCGTTCCCTTCACTTTGCATCAGTTCATGTTAGTCTTCCCAAGTTTCTCTGAACTCATCCCTTTTATCATTTCTTGTGTCACAGTAGCATTCCATTACATGTATATGCCATAATTTGTTCCGCCAACCTTCAACTGAGGGGTACCCCTTTAGTTTCCAGTTCTTTTCCACCACACAAAGAGGAGATTTTCAAGTGAATGAGCTTTATTATCCACCCAACACAATATTTTCTCTTTTAATCCTTCCTTTTATTTCTGCCCAAACATCCTCCTCCATGCTATCTTTGAAGGTTTGCATATTTCCATGAGGGACCATCCTCTTGCTTTATGATGCTACCCTGGTACATTGTCCACTGACTACTCTTGGGACCATTCTAATGAAATCTTGGATCACATCCTACTAAATCTTAGTAATTTTTATGAGATCACATTCATCTCCTTGAATTCAATCACTTTATTCATGACCCATCCTTGTACATTTAGCACAAGTACAAGTACACCCAAGTCTACAACATCATTTTTATCCTCCCCTGCCACTATCTTCCATGAAATACCTAGAAGCTCTAATGTGATTCTTCCCATCAGAGTGGAATAGTTGCATAATGGAAAATCCACTGGCCCTGGGGCCAGGAGAGTACTTATTTTACTTATCAGCAGGATAAAAAACATTATCTGTCATTAAGCCTTTTATTTTGCAGCCCAGGATTTTAAGGACTCTAAACATGGATCAAGAAACAAAAATACTCTACTTGTTTACACTAAACTCTAGCTGAATTTTAGCATTTCCTCCAATTATGAATGTAAGCAATAAACCCTGATTTTCAAGAATGGACCCATAACCTTCCCCAGATTATCAAAGGGGTCTAGGATATAAAATTAAGAACTGATCTGAAGATTCTTTTCAGTTATATTCAAGTAGTATCATTTGTTTGCTCACAATTTTCTAGGTAGTGGTTTCCAGATTTGGCAAGTCTTGGGAGATTTTCATTCTTGTCAGAGGGAAGGGAGCCAAGGTCTGCTAAAACGCAGTAGAAATTAACAGACCTGTTACCAGCAGTAAGCCAGAGAAATGATTGGGGGAGGAAAGTTGGGAAGCTGGTCCAAGTTGAGATACAAGTAAACCAAACAACTAGCTGAGGTCAAAGCTAGAAGTCTACATGGCCTGCTGGGTTATGCATTGCCACATAAATTAATGCTGAAAGGGATCTTCAAGATCATCTTACCCTGTCCCCTCATTTTATGGATGAGGGAACTGAAATCCACAATGATGGTCTTACCCAAAGTTACACAGCTAATATATAGCCTAGCCACGATTTGAACCCAGGTGCCCTGGCTCAAAACTTTCCATTACACACAATCCAGATAGTTAGGAAATCCTACAATGAATCTGAGAGCAAAATCATCCAAAAGTGGGAGTGAGGAGGGTAGGGAGGCCTGATGGAACAAGGTAAGAAAACCAGCATAAAGAAAAGATAATAAAAAAAATACTCGAGGTTTAAATTGTGAGCTTCTCAAGGACAAAGGATTGTCTTTTGAATTTCTTTGTACCCTCAGCATTTAGTACATAGAAGGTTCTTTATGAATGTTTATTGACTAACTGACTGACTGACCAGAAACTAATCAGCACCAAACAAAATATACTGAAGGTCAATGTAGTCTAGTCACACTTCCTCCTACTCAGCTATGGGCCAAATAACTTTTCCCCCCTTTTTTAACAGATGAAGAAACTGAGACCCAGAGAGTTGAAGGTACTTGTTCGCAACCACAGATTAGGCAAATGCTTGGAACACTAGCTTAGGTTTCCAACACTGAGTCCTGCTCCTTTCACTGTGCCAGGCTGACTCTCTGCGGAACATCCCTTTTCCCATCTGTTTTTCAGCAGTTTCATCCCCTAGGTTCCCAGACCCCCTCTCCCAGACTCTTCCACAACCTTCTGTACTCTCCACTTGAGTCCTGGCATTGCCCTTACTCCTCTCCCATATCTTCTTTAGAGCTCGCTTGTACCTAGTGTTTGCATACTGTCTCCTCCTTTATGCTGTGAGCTACTCGATCGGGGGCTGTATTTTACCTTCCTTTGTATCTCCACTGCTTAGAGCACTACTTGGCACATAGTAGATGCTTAATAAATATTTAGTGACTGCCTGCCTGATTCATAACTCTTCAGAGCTCTCTGTGTTCCTTTGCAAGCCCTAATCTGATAAACAAATCCACACCATGGTAGTCATTCTAGTGCCCTACTATGGGATACCTTCCAGTTAATAAGGCTGCATTTGATCATAGCAGCATAGAGTGAGAACCACCAGGGACCTCAGGGGCCACCTGATTCAACTCAGTCATTTTTACGTATGATGAGACTGAGGTCCAGACAAATTAAGTGCCTTTGCCCAAAGTCACACAGGTAATAAAGGTGCTTAGCCGGGGCTCAATCTCAGAACCTCTCATGCTACTCCAGTGCTCTCTTTCCACTGAACCACACCTCCTCCTTTAAAGGAAGCAAGCACAGGGTCAGCGTGATGCATTATGGCAAATGCTGAGGTCCTTGATCTGGGACCCATAGATATCAGTTTAAGTCCTAGCTTCCCTACATCCTCGTAATGTTTCAGGCTTATATTGCAATTTGAAATTTACAAAGCACTTTCCCCACAACAGGTAAGGTAGGTAGCGCAGGTATTATTTATTCCCATTGTACAGATGAGAAGTGAGGCTCAGAGGAATAGGATGACTTGTCACAGAGATAGTAAGTGGGGTTTTAGATCCGTGCCTTTTGACTTCGGGTCGCAACTTCTTTCCTGTGTGCCAAATAGTTGTTCAATTCAATTTTTATAAAATAAAACACTATAGGGACATAAAGGGAGTATAAATTGCTATGAGATCAAAGAAATGATAGAGACTCAGGAAATCTGGATTCTACTCATGGCTTTGTGTCTAATTTATAGTCACACGCGCACACACACACACACACATGCCACACATCACACACCACACACACACCCCCACACACGCCATATACACACACATAGCACACACACCACACACACACACAAACACACATCTCACACACACACAAACACACATACCCCCACCCCCCCACACACACACCCCTCCCAAAGATGGTGAAGACCAATTCTCATGATTCTTTGCATCCTCCGAAATGCTTAACATGTACGGCTTAGTATATAGCTATTGAATTGTTTTCAGAAAACACTGTGAGGGATTATCTATTCCAGGTGGCGGATGATGCTTCAAAATCTAGTGCTTAACACAGTGCTCCAGAGTTTAGCACAGTACCTGCTACATAGTAGGTGCATAATAATTGCTTATTGAAATGAATTCCAGCCGGGGCTTATAATCTATAAGTCAAAAAATAGTCAGGAGGCTGCTGAATACATGGAGGGTCCTAAGTAAATAACCTAATTGAATGGGAGAGGGAAGTTGGGCTAACTATAGGCCAATTTAATAAGTTCTCAAATATTGCAAGCTGAAGCTGTTCCTGCTGTCATGGGGCAATACACTGGAGCCTAGGCTCATTGTCGCTTCAGCCACACCATCCCCAACTGGGTGCAGATACCACAAGCGATGCCTCTTCTTAATTGGTTACATGGGGACTCATAAACCAGGTCTGTTCTAAGCCTTTATTTGGTGACACAAGACAGTTTCCCCCTACCCATTTTCCAGTTATAATTTGGTTGAGCTCACTAAGCTGAAGTATTCACTTAAAGTATGGTTTATATAACCTCTCTCCCAGAAGTCCCTGTTGGGGCTAATGGTCTGGCCTGTGTGCGTCTCCATACTTACTGGATCTGGGCATTTAGGCCTGGAAGGGACCTTTAAGGACATCTAGTCTAATTCTCTCATTTTACAGAGGAGAAAAATTAGGACCAGATAGGTTAAATGCCGTAAGTCCAAGGTCACAGAGACAGCAAGTGGCAGATCCCAGATTTGAGCCTGGGTCCTCCACTCCTCATTCAGTGCTCTTGCTGCTAGGTATTGCTAGGCCTCTGCAGTTTGGTGATCTAATCTGTGGATGAGCTAGGCCCTTTGTTCACCACCTTTTTTTGCTCCAGTTGTCTGTTTTTGGGTCCTTTCATGGAACTGGATTTGGAGTCAGAGGTGTGAGTTTGAATTCCAGCTCTGCTACTTATTAACTGTGTTATCTGGGAAATGCTATTCCTTCTTTGCCTGTCTGTGCCCCATCTCTAAAATGGGAATCATAATGTCAGAATTCACTTCCTATCTCTTTTAAATACATACATATATATACACACATATATGTGTGTGTGTGTGTATATATATATGTGTGTGTATATATATATATATACATATATATGTATATATATATATATATACACACACTATTAGATTGAAACAATAGAAAAGTACAGCAGAATCTTTGAAAGTGTATGGTTTATACTACAGGGTATCCCTAAAGTCTGGACACATAGGAAATCGCATTAACATTTCATTAACCGTTTTGCCAAAGACTCTGTGTTGTTTAGTGACTTTTTCTGGGGTATGCTAAAGAAGAAGATGTACTCAATAAAAATCACAGATGCAACACACTTGATTGAATGCATAAAGAGTGAATATGCTAAAATTGACAGCAATGTGGAGTTATTGCATCGAGTTCATGTGAATCTTGTAAAGTATATCAACCTTTGCCTCACAAATGATGGAAATCATATTGAAGATGTTATTTTGTTAATCTTCCAATTAAATAAACTGTTGTTGAAAATTTCATTCATTTCATTTCTTGAAAATACGCATTTTTTGCCTGTGTCCAGACTTTAGGAACACCCTGTAGAACATGTACTTTTTTAAAAATTTAATTTCTTTATTTTTCATTTTTCCACTTAATAGTGTTTTATTTTTTTCTGATTACATGTAAAGATAGTTTTCAATGTTCACCTTATAAGATTTTGAGTTCCCAATTTTTTTCTCTCTCCCTTCCTCCCCTCCCGCTCCACAAGATGGCAAGCAATCTGATATAAACTATACATGTAAAAACATATTAAACATATTTTCACATTAGTCATGCTGTGAAAGAAGAATCAGAATGAAATGGAAAAACCATGAGAAAGAAAAGAGAGAAAATAATATGCTTCAATCTGCATTCAGATTCCATAGTTCTTTCTCAGGACATGACAGCATTATCCATCATGAGTCCCTTGGAATTGTCTTAGATCATTGTATTCTGAGAAGAGATAAGTCTATCAAAGTTGGTCATCGCACAATGTTGCTGTTATTGTGGACAATGTAGAACATGTACTTTGAAGGGAAGAACCAATCACAATAATACACACTAGAAAAATAAGCAATAATTAGTCATAGAAGGAAGTGACCTTTTGCCAATATTTCTGGAAGATGATCAAAGCAGCCACTTCAGCCAGCCATGGTGTTCACTTCCCCAACTGGAGTTGATGTCAATTAGACCAGCTTAATTAACCAGTTTAAAAACTTGCCTGGAGCAATGGTTGTGACACTTGATTTAACTTTCTTGGGCAGGGTTGGTATGAGAATCAAAGGGGTTGATATTTAAAAAATAATTCATTAGTCAGTCTATTTCTTATGGCACTTCCTATGGTGCCAGGCACTGTGCTAAGTGCTTGGGGTACAAAGGAAGACAAAATCCCTGCCATCAAGGGACTCACATTCTAACAATGGGTGGAGATGCCATGCAAACAATTGTATACTTAAGATATATACAGTTTAATAGGAAGTAATCTTAGAGGAAAAGAGCTCAGTTATAGGTATGGGGTGGGGGGCGGAGACTGAAAGGAAAGAAGCATTTTGTGAGTGACAATCACCATATACATATCAATTATCATCTTCACGCATTTATTATTTCATCCTGTCTAGTATTGTAGTCTAAAACCCTCCATTAACAGTCTTTGAGAGCTGAGGTGCCCCTCCTATCAGGAATGTTCTCCCTCTTCATCTCCTCCTCCTGATTTCACTGGCCTTAAGGCAGCTAAGTGGCTCAGTAGATAAAACACTGGACCTAGAGTCAGGATGACCTGAATTCAAATCCAGCCTCAGATATTTCTTAGCTGTGTGACTTTAGACAAGTCACTTATGCTCTTTTGCCTCAGTCTCTTCCCCTGCAAAATGGGGATAATGAGAGTACCCACCTCCCAGGATTGTTGTAAGGATCAAATCAGATAATACCTGTGAAGTGCTTGGCAAAGTACCTGATATGTAGTAAGTGCTTTATAAATGCTAGCTCTTATTAAATCCTACCTTCCATCCAGGTAAATTCTGCCTTCTGCCTCACCCCACCTTTCCCAATCTCTCTTAATTCTAGTGCCTTTCCTCTATTGATTATTTTCTACTTATCCTGTATAAATCTTCTTAGCACATATTTTTCCTGGTTGCCTCCCTCATTAGACTAAGAGCTCCTTGGGCGCAGGGACTGGCTTTTGCCTTTCTTTGTATCCTCCACACTTAGTACAGTGCCTCATATGTTGTTAGTTGTTCAATCATTTCTGACTCTTCATAACCCCTTGTGGGATTTTCTTGGCAGAGATCCTGAGATGGTTTGCTATTTCCTTCTCCAGTTCATTTAACAAGATGAGGAAACTGAGGCAAACAGGGTTAAGTGATTTGCTCCATGTCACACAGCTAGTGAGTGTCTGAGGTCACATTTGAACTCAGATCTTCCTGATTCCAAGCCCAGTATTCTATCCAGTGCACCATCCAGCTGCCTCTCTATGTGCTTGGCACATAGTAGATGCTTAATAATGATTTGTTTACTGACTGACAGCTATTATCTCCCTGTGGCCAACTCTTCCTGTATCTGTTTAGGAAGGACTTTACCAAGCTGGAGAGCATCTAGAGGAGACCAGCCTAGAACATAAGAGGACTAGAGATCAAGATGTACAAGTGATGCACCGTAGGTCTTTGGCCCATAAATAGCCTTCAGGGCATCATAAAAGCACTTTGGATTACTACTATCAGCATAAAACCAAATTTCATCTGCTTTCTTACTGAGCTAAGAATCCTGCATCTCTCTAAGCTTTGCTTGTACTTTCCTTTTCATGGAATTAAATGCTGCCTTCTTAGAGATGCATGAACTATCCTGCTGGTAAACCCTATGGAGTTCTCATTTTTCATTTAGCAGCTTCTGAATTTCCCCCTTATTTTCATCAAACCAGTCTTGGTGTTTGCAAGTGTTCTGACCCAGATAAGCAAATGCAGTGCTGTACACCAAATCTCTGAAAGCTTCCCACTCTTTTTCTGCTCCACTGTTGCCAACTATGAGTTGGTTCAATGTTCCTTCCAAGTTAGCAACAAACTGTTCAGCTCAGAGAAGAGCTCTAATTTGTTGACATTAGTTCTTCTGGTAGTCATTTTGCTTGGGGGGGGGGAGCGCCATAGAATCATAGATTTAGTTGGTGAACTGCCCGATTTTATAGATGAGAAAACTGAGGATAAGGAAGGCTAAGTTGATTAGTTGAAGGGGTAAAACATATTTAGGTTGAAGGGGAGTGAGGGAAGATTTGGGGGGAGGAGAATGAGAGCCGTATTAGAACAGCTGTTATGTGGGAGTGGGATTTGGCATGTTCTGCTTGTCCCTAGACAGCACAATTAGGAGGCTAGGGGAGAAAAGGTAGAAGTTGCAATAGAAGAAAATAGGCCTCATTTAAGAAAAAATATGTAGCATTTTAAGGTTTACAGAACACTTTAGAAATATTATTTCATTTTATCCTTGCAACTCTGGGAGGTAAGTGCTCTTATGATGCCCTTTTAATAGATGAGGAGACCGAGACAGACAGAAATTAAACTAGAAGGTATCTGAGGTAAGATTTGAACTTGGGTCTTCTTGACTCCAAATTCAGCACTCTACTGAGACATTTTAACAATTAGGACAGACCAAATGTGACATGATTTGCCTTAAGGAGTAGTGAACTCCTCATCACTGGAGTGTTCCAAGCAAGGGCTGCATCAAAGATTCCTAGACCTAAAGAACAAGAAGGGACATTAAGGGCTATCTAATCCAACCTTCTTATTTTACAGATCAGGAAACTGAGGCCCGGAGAAGGGAAATGACTTAACTAAGGTCACACAGGGAGCAGAACCAGGATTTGAACATATTATTTCCACTTTTAACAGGGCGAATTATCCAGAGTAATGGCCAGATTAAGTGGCAGAGCCAGGTCCTCAAACCCAAGCTCTCTGATTCCAAATCCAGAGCTCTTTGTGTTGTACTATGATGCTTATCTTGAATGCTCTAGATGGGATTCTTGGTCAAGCATATACTGCTATTATTAATAATTTATATAATGCTTTATATAGTGCTTTAAGCTCCACACTTTATAAATATTCTGATCATCACAACAACTCTGGGAACTCTGAGAGGTGGGTGTCATGATCATCCACATTTTAAAGATGAGGAAACTGAGGCAGATATTAAGTGACTTTCCCAAGGCCACAAAGCTAATAAGTTTCTGAGGGTGTTTTTGAACACAGGTCTGCTTGACTCCAGGTCAAGCGCTCTATCTACTATATGACCCATTGACCCTCTGAGGTGATCTTCCAGGCATGAGATTCTGAAAAAGTCATTCACTGAGAAAACAAAACAACATGAATCCCACTCCACCCCTATCCCTAACTCAAGAAAGCCCAGGTGAATGAAAAGTTTCAAAAGCTGAAGTTTGCAGGAACATGGCACAGACAGAGGACTTAGCTAAAGCTGTAGCATCCACCATCTGTAAACACTACCCAAGCTCAGGCTGGCCAGAGCCTTTGCTTGTTTTCTCTCCCTGTGTAAATAATAGCATCTTGTGCAATGGCTAATGCTTCCCTCTTCCTGAGCTACTTAGTGCTAACCATAATTTGTAGTGGACAAAGATCCTGAGTGTGTGACTGCCAATAGTTATAAGGCTCTAATCAGACAGAATGAGTCCTTGGAAGCCCTTTTGTATAATCCGTGAGCTGAGTTTTGACCTTTAGAAGAAAGCCAGGGTGAGGAGATCAGAGAGAATGACCTTGGCTAAGGAACAGTTCAGGTTAAATTCTCAGCCCTCATTTTTAGCTGTTTTGACTTTTCAGTGCTCACTCCACAGAGGGAAGTAATCTCTCCATGGCCAGCTTCTTGGCTCATGAGATAATGTTTCTCTTGACTGGCAGACTCAAAGTCAATTTTGTAGAGGGATTTGTTATTCAGATACTGCTGAGATACCTTCCAACTTTTTAATAGTAAAGTTATTTATTTAACTAACAAAAATATTTATTTAAAATTTTTTGTTACATTTTAAGCTCCAAACTATCTCCTTCCCTCTTCACTCCTTACTGGAGGCCACGATTTCACATAGAAATCTGTATATATGTACACACACATACACATATGTAAAACCATACTATAGACACTTCTATTTATCAGTTCTTTCTCTGGAGGTGGATAGCATCTTCCTTCATAGGTCCTTTGTAGATGATTTGAGTATTTATAATACTCAGAATAACTTCACAGTTACTCTTTGAACAGTATTGCTGTTGCTGTATACAGTGTTCTCTTGGTTCTGCTCATTTCACTCTTCATTATTTGACGCAAATCTTTCTGTGTGTTTTTCCCCCAAAATCAACCTACTCATCATTCTTACAGCACAGTAGTATTTCATAATTAGGGTGGGACAACTGAAGCTCTGTCCCAGAATGCTAAGAACATTTGCATCCCTTTAGCATATAGAAACAACTGTTTCCATGTCAGCGCATGATTAGCTGGAATAATTAGTATAAATGGGAAAGTAAAAGGTGGCCTGCTTCCTTCCCCTTGTAACTACTCTCCAGGTGAGCTCCTCCCAGTCTAATCCTACCTGCTTCCTTCCCTCTCCCTGGGATACAGTGATTCAGGCTTACTGTGTCCTAGAATCCCTTTTCTCACCCTGTAAGGCCCTTGTACTCTGCCTTCTTTCTCACCCCACTCCAGTTCAATTGATTTCATCTTTCTAAAGTGGAGGGGTCTTTTATGCAGCTTGCCTAGCATGGCAGAAATGGTAATTATGGTCCTCAAGTCTATGACCTTATATTGTTTATTTCTATAAGTGATTGTAGAAAATCTGCATTAGGAAATGTGGATCCAGTCAGGGATTACTATATATACAAAGAGAGACATATTGTAGCTGGCTTTATTTCTCAGTTTCCTGTCTGCTCTTAGTGTTGGATCTGAGCAGAGAACTACATCTTAATGCTTCTGACATTAGTTTTGTGAACATGGGCCAACCATTTAACCTCCAGGAACCTTAATTTCTTTATCTATAAAATGGGAATAATTCTGCTTATCTTGTTTACTTTTCATTGTTTTGGGAGGATCAAGATAATATCTGTAGTGAGCTTAGCAAAGCTTAAGGTGCTCTATAGACTCATTTTAAGCATTGTTATTGTCAATATTTTGGGGGTTTTGCATCAAAATGGTAAGAGGAGAGCACCTAGGCTCAAATATATCTACCTCCCTCAAGCCACAATTGTACCCCTTTTCATTTTGGGCAGTTGTAGGATAGAAAGAGAGAGAAGGAAATATGCATTTATTAAGTGCCTACCGTGTGATGATAATAAGAAAAGGATTTATATAGAACCTACTATTGCCAAGCACTATGTGAAGAACTTTTAAAAATATTATCTCCCAATGCTGGGAGGTCGGTGCTATTATATCCCCATTTTACGGATGGGGAATCTTAGGTAGATAAAAGTTAAATGACTTGCCCAGGGTCACATAGACAATAAATGTCTGAGGTCACATTTGAACTCAAAATTTCCTGATTCCTGGCCTGGCACTCCATCCATTGCGTAACCTAGTTGGCTTCTTTATAAATAAAATACAAAGGATTGTAGGGGAAAAGAAAGCATGAAATTTTTCGTATCTCTTGGTGCTTTTATAGTTATCTATGCTCCTAACAATGATGGTGTTTGAGAAACCAAGAAAGGAAAAAATATTCCGAAGGAGGGCATGGACCATGGTGTCAAATGCCACAGAAGGAAAAAGAGAGACAGGATGGAAAGACAGCCATTGGATTTAGTGATGAAGACATCATGGGTTCCAAGAGTTTGAGGAGAGGTAGTGCTGGAGAATAGGATCCAGTGAGCTGAAGCCTAGCCAGATGTGTGGAGGATCCTGAAGGACTGTAAGATGTGGTCCATCCTTCTCAGAAATTAAAATCTTACTGGACAGATAAAATTACCATATGAAACAATTTGAAAATTACATGAGACTAGAGATTATTAAGTGCTAATTAATTGAGTTTCACATGTCATTATTTTTGAATGTACTCTGTCAAAAGGTATAAATGAAAAGCAGACAGAGGTTGCTGGAATCCTCTGTAACAATTTATGATTCATTAATTTAGCTACATAGGTCTTCTCTCTCCAGTCTCCATTTCCTTATCTCCAAAATGGGGGCAGTGATACTTGAACTCTCTACCTGAGAGGACTATTATGCAAATCAAATGAAGGGCAGTAGGCAAAAGGCTTTGTATCCATAGAGTTCTATATACATATGAACTATTGCAAAGAAGAAGGAAGAGAAGAAGAAGAAAGAGGAGGAGGAGGAGAAAAGAAAGAGGAGGTAGAGGAAGAGGAGGAAGAGGAGGAGGAGGAGAAGAGAAGAAAAAGAAGAGGAAGAAAAAATTAAGGTTGATAAATGCTCATGAGTGGAGGCAATGAAATATCATTTATTGTACCTACTATGTGCCAGGTACTGTCAATGTGGTTACAAAGACAAAAATATTATAGTTTTTGTCTTCAAAGAGCTTGTATTTTATTGGGGGAGATGAAATACACACAAATAACTATATGCAAAATAAATACAGGGTAATTTTTTGAGGGGGAAGCAGAATTTTATATGACTAATAGCTAACAATTACATAGTGTTCCAGCTCTTACAAAATGCATCAGCAAAACATTTAAAATGCACTGAAGTGGGCAGGAAGCAGGTAAACCTTGTGGTTCAGTGGATAGAGAGTCCTGGGCTTAGAGTATGGAAGACCTGAGTTTAAATCCTGCCTAAGAAACTTAGTACCTATGTGACCCTAGGCAAATCACTTAATCTTTTGTAGGTTTCTAATATGTGTATGGTACCCACAAAGTGACTACTAAAACTGAAAAGTGCTTTAAGGTCTTGGGACATCTAAATACAATGAGAAGTTTGCATTTGATGGCTCTAAGGTCCCTTCCAATACTAAGTATATGAACCTATGATATTTTTGTGTTGAGTTATACATATACTTTCTTAAACATATGTGATGGAGGTACACAGTTTCACACATAGTCCTCCTTTTCCGTTCTTTATGTATCAAAATGTTCATGTAATTCTTGTTAAGTTCATAATTTAAAAAAATATATAAAAAATCCAAATGTTCTACTTCTACTTCTGAAGTTCTCCTAGATAGTCACACCCACATTTGTAGCAACAAAGAACTATTCTAACTGGGAGACACCTATGGAGTCAAGGAAAGGAGAGAGGGGAGAGGGTAGGAAGTACCCCAAGCTAAAAATACCCAGAATTATATTGGATCTGCAAAGCAGACTGGGTAAATTTATGAAGCCATTAGGTGACCATTCAAAGGGCAGTAGCCTATTATGAGGGGGCTGCAAGTAGAGGCTAGATTTCTACTTGTTTTGGACTAGCTGCTTAGGTACAGAATAAAATTTGGAGATCCCATCATATCACTACTGTGGATGTTGCCAAAAGTGAATTCAACAAATATGGCCATGTGCAGGCCAGAAAAACTCAAATAACTTTCATGAGGTCACAAAGCTAGCCACTATCTCAGGTAGGATTTGAACTCAGGTCCCTCTAAATCCACATCTAACTCTATACATTGATTATACCATCCTGCCCACCCCACCCCTTTTTTAAATTGAGGGATAACAGGTCAGATTTATGCTTAAGGAATAGCAATTTGGTAGCTAAGCAGAAGACAGATTGGAGAGAGGAAAGTGGGGGAAGGAAGATATTTGAAAGAAAGGGAGTCTGATTATCTAGCATTTGGTAGTCCAATCAAGGGGTGATATGATCTCGAACACAGAGTCTAGGTGAATGGAGAAGAGATGGATGTTGGGATGCTAGAGAACCCAATGTAGGTTACCTCCTTGACACTAGGCAAAATACTCAGTTATCAACTTTGATCACTCTGTAGGCTCACTTTCTTAGTACTGATTCACTCAAGAATATAAACTTAGCAACATGTCCATCTATGGCAAACTTCTTTTAAAAAACACAACTCCTTTCCTAGCCTGGAAAACCTTTTCAGTTATGTCCAACTCACTGTGACCCCATTTGAGATTTTCTTGGCAAAGATACTGGTGTGGTTTGCCATTTCTTTCTCCAGCTCATTTGACAAGATGAGGAAACTGAGGCAAACAGGGTTAAATAACTTACCCAGGGTCACACAGCTAGCAAGTATTTGAAGCCAGATTTAAACCCAGTCTTTCTGATTCCAGGTGCAGTGCTCTATCCACTGTGCCATCTAGCTGCCCCTTACCTACCAATCAAGTGGCCATGGTCAAGTCATATAATGTTTCAGTGATTCAGCTAACTCCATCCTTTATTTAGGTTACAGATTAGGTGTTAATATGTACCAATGGACAAAGTTTCTTTAAGGAAAATTTTGTACACAAGTTATATCACTGCTCCAAATCAAAAATATAGCTAACTAGCTAGCTAGCTGAATAGGTGATAGGTATATTGGTGGATGACAGATAGATAGATGATAGGTAGATTGAGAAATAGGTGGGTGAATGATAGATAATAGATAGAGAGGCATAGGTAGATAGGTAGGTAAATAGATAAATGACAGATAGATTGATAGAAGAAAAAGAAATGTTAGAGAGATATATAAGTAGATGATAAAGAGATCTCTACAATTTATAAAGTACTTCTTTCCCAACAACCCTGTTAAGCACTACAAGTATTATTCTCATTTTACAGAAAAGGGAACTAACTAGGTTTCAGAACAGTTAGGTGACTTCCCAAAAACACACATTCAAGGTTGGGCTTGAATCTCCAAACTTAGTGCTGTCTTCTACGGTATATCTGTGACTGTCCTTGATACTGGGAAGCATTTTATATTTGTATCTATATCTATATCTATATCTATATCTATATCTATATCTATATCTATATCTATATCTATATCTATCTATCTATCTAGAATTTTTATTGTTGTTTAGTTGTTTCAGTCATGCCCAACTCTTTGTGACCCCATTTGGGGTTTTCTTGGCAAATATATGAAAATAGCTTGCCATTTCCTTCTCCAGCTCATTTTACAAATGAGGAAACTGAGGCAAACAGGGTTAAGTAACTTGTCCAGGGTCACACAGCTAATAAGTGTCTGAACCACATTTGAACTCAAGTCTTCCTGACTTCAGGCCCAGTCCTCTATCTACTGTTCCACTTAACTGCCTTAAAAAATGTTATTGATCATAATGAATTGGATCTTTGATTACTTGACTTAGATATTTCCTCTGATGATGTAAATCTCAAATTACTTGGGCGTTGCCATCTTGTGTGACTCTTGTTGCTGACCTCCTCTAAGTTTGCAACAGGAGGCCCACCCAATGTCCTGTAAGCCTTTGTTATTTTCAACAAGATACCAGTTAGAACCCTCAAGCTGTCCACCCATCACCCCTTGCTCTTGTCACATGAGCAACCTATATTGTCTTCATATATTTCCCTGGTGCCAAGATTTACTCCTGTTCTTCAGAGTTTCTTATTGATCATAGATAGCAACCTAGAATCACCCATGAAGAACTTCTCCATTGACCTCATTGTGAAAGGCATTTCTATTCTTTCTGAGGTTATAGTGTTTCACAGCTCCCAGAAAGCGCTTTGATTGTGGTATTAGATGACCTATTACCTAGGTGACATTGGCAAATCATTTAACCTCTTTGGCCTCATATTCCTCATTTGTAAAAGAAGAGGGGTGAACCAAATGGGCTCTGAGCCCCCTTCCAGATCTATGAACAACACTAATAGAATGATGATAATTAAACTACGTACCGTTGTTTCTGGATGAAACCTTGGGACACTGAAAGGATTTGTAATTTCCTGAAGGAAATCCAGCCTGTCCTTTTCCTCCTATTTGACTCTGGGGTCCATCTGTACCACCTGTCTCAGACATCCATACTTATAGGCAAACCGAAAGTTTACCAACTCATTGCATATCATAATATGTGCAATAGACATTCTTCATTCATCTCATCTTTGCCAGGTAGATGATAACCAGAAACAAATACAAATGATAAAAATGAGAACAATGACTCATTTATAGAACTTTGAGATTTACAAAGTATTTTCCTTGCAACAGTTCAAAATAAAAGAGATTCCCAAGTTAAGGAGCTGGCCATGTAATCAGGGAGATAAATCTAGTAGACATAAAACTATTAGAAAACAAAAGTAAATAATCAGTCATTAATTAATAATAAGAATTAAGAAATTGGTCTCCCTTGATAACTGTCTACTGAAATCTTTCCATTCAAACCTAGTTTAGTTAGTCCCCTCTTCCATGAAGCCCTCCTTGATCCCCTAGACAGAAGTGGTCCTTCATTCCTCCAGTCTCTCATGGCACTCTAGACTGTTCCATGCACTTGTCATACTCTAATTTGCATTAGATATCTTTTGTATTATTGTATGTTTTTTTTTAATTTTGTTTTGGTTTATTCTTACAAATCTCAATACCACTTTTCTTCTTTCCCCCATAAGACTAAAGGTAGAGCCTGTGTTATTTTTCATTTTTGCATCTCCTTTCTCAAGAACATGACCTTGTACAGCCTGGGTAGTTAATAAATGTTTGTTAAATTGAATTGAAAATGGAAGGGAGACTGCAGTGGGGATGGGAGTTATCAAAGGAGGATCCCCAGGAAGAGGTAGGGTTTGAGCCTGGCTTGCATCAATACTTTTGTATTGTTGGGGGCTATTATTATTATCATTTTGCAGATGAAAAAACTGAGTCAGCCAGAAGGTAGGTAACAAGCAACTTTTAAGCAGCCGAGGCTAGATTTTAACTCAGGTCAGTACTCTAGAACCAGTGATCTATCCAATGGGCTATAAGCATTTGGGGAGTGTTTATTGCATCTCTCTGTGAGACAAATTTTGTAACCCCTTTGACAGATCCCAATACCTTCTATTCATGGATAATGGAGCAAATTGGGATGTTTGGTCATTTCTATCTGTTCTGTAGAAAAATTGGCCTTTAGTTTTATATTGTTGTCTTTCCTTTAGAAATTCCCATTTCTAGCAATTTTAGATATTCTAGGTCTCCATGTTTTGATAAATTAAAGACCCCTAAGTCTACATCAATAGGCAAGCCTGTGACCACTCTTAAAAAAATTACATCATGTCATTTCAATGATCCGTGGATTAGAGAAGTGTATGAGAGATCAAAAGAGTCCAGCGGGAATTATAGCTTATTATTTCTCTCCAGAAATCAGTGCAGCTGGGTTATGCTAGGGGATCAGTGACTCTTTTAATCATGAGCCATCTAGTATATATCAATTCAACCAGAGTCTGGGAAGCTATGGTGTCAGTACAATTCAAGATGTAGGTTGTTGTGGGTTGTTCAGTTGTTTTCATGGTGTTCAGCTCTTCAACTCTAGGGTTTTCTTGGCAAAGACACTGGAGTGGTTTGCCATTTTCTTTTCCAGTTCATTTTACAGAGGAGGAAACTAAGGCAAACAGGGTTAAATGACTTACCCAAAGTCACACAATTAGTGAGTGTCTGAGGTTGAATTGGAACTCATGTCATCCTGACTCCAGGCCTAGCACTCCTTCTACTGTGCCACCTAGCTGCCCAGTTTATGGCTTACCATGGCCAAAGAATCTATTGCCTAGAGGCCAACTTTCTGATGAGAAGCCTCTCTGAAGTTAGCTACATGGAACCTCAGAAAACAGACATAAGTCTGTCACTAGGACCAGTGGTCCCAACATGGTGGGATCCATCAGGGCTTATGTTTCACTTGGAATAGCCTTGGAGATCTCAAGGTCACCTCCAGGATGAGTCAGCCATGTAGGGAGGTTTTGTAGGAGGGGCATTTATGTGAACATTCATCATTTTAAAAAATTCCAAAAACATTTATTGAGTGATGATTGTGTACAGATCAAGGTGCTGGGAGTTATCTTCCATTCCATCACTTTAATGGGGGAGTGGGGTAGATTGGGGTGCATTTGTTGTGTAAGGATCATAGTAACTACATTCAGAGATGCTTATCATTAGTGATAGTCATTAGGTGATGAGGGTGGAGTTGTTTATTTTTATTTGTTTTGTTTTTTTAAGGGAGCAAAACAACTCATGAAATCATCTCCTAAGGAATAGTAATGTATTATAGTGCTTGTAGAGAAATGGAAAGAATGTTAGATTGGGAGTCAGCTAACCTGGGTTCAGATCCCCAAGCTCTAATACTTCCCAGATGAATACCTTTGAACAAGGCATTTAACTCCTGATGTCCTTACTCTCCTCATCTACAAAGTGGAGGCTCTGAAACCTTTAAAGTGCCATCGATCAGCAAGCCACTATTAAATGCTGACTATGTGCTAAAGATTCTCCTAGATACTGGGGATATAGAGCTTGGCCTCAGCAAGCTTATATTCTATAGGGAAGAACAACTCTTATGCATATAAGTGAATAAAAGGTAATTTGGGTGCTGGGGAAAAGGGTAACAGGTAGGGTAGGGATCAAGAAAGTAGGTAAAAGGTGGTGCTTGAGCTCAGCTTTGAAGGAAGCTAGGGATTCCTCTGAAGATGGAGGTAAGGAAGGTGGAGGTGAGGAATGTAGGGGTGAGGAAGGTGGAGGTGAGGAAGATGGGGGTGATGAAGGTGGAGGTAAGGAAGGTGGAGATAAGAAAGGTGTGGGGGTGAGGAAAGTGGAGGCAAGAAAGGTAGAGGTGAGCAAAGAGTGTATTCCAGGTATGGAGGAACACCTGTATGCAAAAGCACAGAAACCAAAAATGGAATGTTACATGTAAGGAACTTCAAGAAGTCCAGGTTGGCCATAGGAACATAGAGCGTGATGAGGCATTATATGAAATAAGTCTGGAAAGGTCAGTTGGAGGCAGGTTATGAAGGGTTTTAAATTCCAAATAAAAGAGTTTCTATTTGATCCCATTGCTCTCCAAATGTAAGATTCTTCTCTATACACAGCTTTGTTGTGGGGGCCTGAAAGTATGTCTGAGATTTTCATTTTCATCTGTCCATGGAGCACAGACTCTAGGAAGTTTTCTTGTTCTCTTTACCTGAGAAGATGAAGGTCAGTGAGGCAGAAGCACATTTAATTGGGAATATGATGAGATATCAGTGAGAAAGGGAAGGATTATTTGTTAAGCACCTAATATGTGCCAGGGTCTGCGCTAAGTGCTTTAAAATATTTTCTCATTGATCTTTCCGACAATGCCTGGGAGTTGGGGGCTATTATTATTATCATTTTACAGATGAAAAAACTGAGTCAGCCAGAAGGTAGGTAACAAGCAACTTTTAAGCAGCCGAGGCTAGATTTTAACTCAGGTCAGTACTCTAGAACCAGTGATCTATCCAATGGGCTATATGCATTTGGGGGGTGTTTATTGCATCTCTCTCTGTGAGACAAACTTCTGTAACCCCTTTGACAGATCCCAATACCTTCTATTCATAGATCATGGAGCAAATTGGGATGTTTGCTCATTTCTATCTGTTGTAGAAAAATTGGCCTTTAGTTTTATATTCACTCAAAAGAGAGCGGAAAAGGAAACCCATGGTCAAAGCCCAGAACAGTTTTTTTTCCTTCTGCAGTCATTGTTATATTAGTAAAAATGTGTCTATAAAAGTTTCTCAAATTATATAGTCCTCAAAAATAAATTCACTTGAGCAGCATTAAAAACTATTTTAAGCTAGGTTCCCCACCTCCTCTAGGAAAATTGAAATCCATTGAAAAGCATGAATCATAGAGGAACCAATAACTTCTAATACATGAGAGGAAATGCTGCTACTTTATAATTCAATTTTAGCTTTAAATGGAATTTAATAATATATACAGCAATCTCATTTTCTTATTAAAGTGAAGGATTTGTCTTAAGGGGGGAAATTGGCTAATTGAATTGAAATATTTCAGAGGTAAAAACAATAGAGGGCATGGAACGTCTGTGTTTTATTTGCAATTGGGTATGGTGGAGAACTCAGGAACCAAGAGTTCTTGAGAAATGAACTATCTTCTACCTACAAAAGCATGTTGTTCCTATGCATGCCGCCATTGTTCAAAGCTTTGCTTGGGGTGGTTGTTATTGCTGGGTTTTGGTCTTCTCTTTTGGATTTGTCTTTAGAGTAAATCCAAGGATTTATGAGCCTCATATATGACGCTAAGGTAGGAAGGAAATCTCCTAAAAGGTGAGTGCCTATTGCATCATGACATATAGGCTGCTACTATTTTTTCCTAAGATTTGCGGTAGTGGAAATAACAGTAAATTTGGAGACAGATGACCAGGCTTCAGGTTTTATCTCTATTACTTACTACATTTGTGAAACCTTGGATGTTTCATCCAAGCCATTGGAAAAAATGGCAAGTTACCATTCCCTTGGCTTATACACTGTTCTGGAAGACCTAATGTGGCTCTTCAGCATCATATATGGACCCAACATTTCCTTTTTCATATTGACCTTTATCTTTCAAAGTCTTGACATCATCTGGCAGGAAAGATGAAAACATGGGCTATGTGGCCCTTCAATGGATTTCAATTATTCCATAGATATTGTTCGTGTCTCTTGCGGTGTTCCACAAGAAGTATATTATTTGGTTGCATAGCATCATAGATTATCTGAGTGGGAAGGAATCTCCCAATTCACTTAGTCCAATCAATACCTGAGTAGAAATCCCTTCTCCAGTCTTTATAGGATCAGATTAAAGCTGAGAAATGACAATGAGTTTGATGAATCTTGTTCAGATCTCTTACATATCTCAGATACTCTAAGAGGAAAAAGTGTCCATGTTTATATGGTGCTTTAATATTTACAAAGGGTTTTATGTGTGGCCAACAAGCATTTATTAAACTCTCACTGTGTGCCTTATTTCATTTAACAACACATCATCTCCTAAGCTATGTTAAATCTGATTGAATTCACAGAATTACAGACTATTAAAGCCAGATGCTTATATAACAAATGAAAACTGAGGCTCCCCTAAATCATTTCCACATTCTTCAGTGAATAGCCCCCAACAATCATGAAGTAGCTCATCTTTGTGGAGTCAGCAGCACAAATCCCTGCGAGATAGGTTATCATCATCTCCATTTTACAGACAAGAAAATATGAGGTTCAGAAATGCTATATAGTAAGCAGCTAGAAAGCATCTGTAGCAGGATTCAAACCCAGGTATTCCTGACTCCGAGTCCAAGAATCTATCCACTATGCCATGCAGCTCCCAGGGATCTACATTAAGATTAATTAAGGGGAAGGAAAAAATCTTCAGGGTGGGCTTAGCAATAATAATTGTATCATTTCCTGAGTATTAGCTCCATCTACTCAAAAATGAATGTCTCTGTGACCTGTTTGTCGTTTGTTTCTTGTTTCTGTTCCTGGTAATGTGCTGACTTTCATTAAGTTTTTCCTGCATTTGCTCCAGAAACAGCATATTTCTTTCACATTCTCTGTTCCGCACTGTGGCAAAGCCATCCTTTATTCTCCCATAAGGCTTCCCTCATCTGTCTTCATGTCGTTCTACGATTTGGCAGCAGCCAAGGCACACAGCAAGACTGTGATTTCAGAACAGGCTATGGGAAGGAATTCAAAAGTTCTGTCATAATGGGGACTAGAAAGACAGACCAGAACCTTTAACCTCACCCCCAGTTCCATAATGTAATAAACTGGATGTGTACACACACACACACACACACACACACACACACACGTGCACACACACATGCACACACATGCACACACACACACACACACATACACACACACACATTAGATAATGCACTCAATTAGCCAAGAAAGAGGGAGTCTTGTTTCACGGAAAGATTTAGAGTAAGAACACACAAGGTCTAGCTAGTCCCAGCTCTGCCAGCTCTGCCATTAATTAGTTGGATTTTCTTGGGCAAGTAGTTTCCTACTTCTGATCACCAGTTTCCACATCTGTAAAATGAGAGAATCAGATTAGACAATCTCCAAGGTCAGTCACTCAATCACCAAGTATTTATTAACCCTCAGTGTATGTCATGAACTTTCCCCTTCGTTGGGATACAAATCAAAATCAAAACTGCCTGGCCTCAAAGAACTTACATTCTACAACAAGGGAGACAACATGCATATGTGAGTATATACAAAGCATATCCAAAGATGGGAAGGCATTAGTAGCTGGGGGAAAATAGAAAAGGCCTCCTAGAGAAGGTGCCACTGGAGTTGGTTCGTAAAGAAAACCAGAGACTCTACAAGAGGTGGAGGTGTGAAAAGAGAACAAAACAAACAATGATGAGAGAAGGAGCATTCTGGGTAAGGAACAGCAAATAGCCCAGTAGGGCTGATCCCTTCTAGCTTGGGGATTCTGCTATTCTAAGCATTTGTTGCAGGCCTACTGAGCGCTCATCACTGTGACCAATATAAAACATCAATGATTTACATTGGAATTACATTCTTTCCAATGGTTTTTACAATTAAGTTCACAATGAGGGTTTTTTTTTTTTAAAGAAGTGATTAAGCTTTGTTGCTTGGAAAATATTATTAGATGCATTTCTAGTTGCTTCCTACAAAATTCTTCAAGTACATCTTTGTATTTGTACCTTTATAGCAATGTTTAAAGGATGTCTATATGTTTATATGTGCATGAATTGTGTATATGAGTCTCCATATGTGTCCATATGCTTGTATTTGTCTTTATATCTGTGTTGACATTTATATATATGTGTGTGTGTACTTGTACGGATGTGTGCTTGTGTATGTGCTTGTGTCTGTTTCTATACATATATTTATATCTATATGTACATGTACATGATCGCCTATATGTTTATGCATGCATGGATATGCATACATGTGTATGTGTCTCTGCATGTATGTCTCTGTTAGTGCTGCTCACCTAAATTCAGAAGGAATGGACTGGTACCTGGCAGCCAAAAATACAATTAAATTTCAGCATCTCTGACAAATGAAACACAGAAAAGAAGGAACCTAAAAAGCACATAGGCTGTTTCTGTCTTCTTCCTTCTGAAAGTATATGTTCCCCAAAACCAAATAGGGACACACAGGAGCACATTCAGTGTCCTCCAGTGTCCACTTGATTTAGAAAGGATATCAATAAGGACAAGTGGATATGAAATAAGATGACCTAGATTCACCTAACACTCTACTCCTTGCTAGCCCTGTGATTTGTGGCAAGTCACTTCACTTTTCTGGCCTTAGTTTCCTAATCTGAAAAATAATGCTCCTGAACTAAATGATCTCTAAGGTCTCTCCCAGCATAAAAATATAATGAGCCTAAAACAAGAACCTCCTTAAATAATAGATTAAATAATTATTACTAAATAATTATTTAAATATTTAATAATTTAATAATATTTAAATACTTAAATAATTATTAAATAATAATACATGGTAAATTCCCACTTTCCGGATAGCACAACTAACTCCAAAGATGAACTTTTCACCTCACTTTTAACTGCTAGGGAATCATATTCAAGATAACTCTTTTTAAAGCATTTGGGACAAAGAGTGAAGAAACCTGCATTAAAGCATTTGGGACAAAGAGTGAAGAAACCTGCATTTGAACCCTGGCCATGACAATTTCTACCTATGTCACCATGATTAGATTTTTTTCTGCCTCAGTTACATGTGTACAAAATAGGAAAAACAAGAAAAGCCTACCACCAGCCTCACAAGTTTGTAGTGAAGTAAGGACATTGTGAAGGACAAAATTATAGGCATTTGAGCTAAACATCTTATGCCCAAGCAGCTCTTGAAAAGAAGCAATGCTGAGGGCAGGTAGAGAAGCTGTTCAAGGATTGCTGGAAGTAGTGCGGGTACTGATTTGTCACTGCTGGGATTAAGGAATTTTTTTCATTAAATTTATTTTTTATATTTATTTTGTTATATAATTATATATACTATGTAATGTGATATATGTTGCTAGCAGCTGCTGTGAAGGTGAAAGACCAACAACAAGAGAACACAGAAGGGCTGCTAGCACAGATTCTTTGATCTGCTTTTCTAAGGAAAGCAACTTTAAGGGATTAACAATATCACTTTAATTAAATGTAAATATATCATTCACTTAGTTCAAGGGGAGAAGCCAGCACCCTGAACTTCAGAGCAAATACAAACAAAAATTACAAACAGATCAACAGACAGGCTTTGTCTGGTCAAGACATCACATACATAGTTAGCAAAAAGAGAAGTACCAACATCTGGGTTTTCAAAGCCAGGGGCCTCTTAACAGCTACCCAGAATATCATCTGGTCAAATCACAGGACACTCTTCCAGTGAGTGAGAGCCTCAAAACAAAATGCCTATGTGAACTCAAACCTATGTGAACTAGGCTTTCTTGTTTCTTAAGCAGGTCAAAGACTCTTGATTCAATCAAAGAGACAAAAGACAACAAAAAGTCCACTTTGCCTTTACATTTGAAAGGCAAGACTCATCAAAGGTACTTGATTACCTTGGCATTCCAAAAGAGAAAACAGCTAAAAAAAGGTCCCACCCTAATTACCATAACAATTATATATATATATATAATTATAACATAAGCATTTATTTTATAATATTTATTTATATATTTTCAATCAATCTGCATTTATTTTCTTCCTCTCTACTACGAGTCCCCCTACTTCCAGAGAATTTTTTTTAACTCTTCATAACAAATATGCCTAGCAAAGCAAAATAAATTCTTACATTGGCAGTGTCAAAATTGTCTTGTTCTCCTCTAAGTATTGAGTCTGTCACCTCTCCATCAGGTAAAGTGCATCATTGTCAGTCTTCTAGAAACATGGCTTGTCATTGCCATGATTGGAACTCTATAGTCTTTCAGAATGTCCACTTTTGTCATGTTCGCTAATGTTCCCTTGGTTCTGCCTACTTTACTCTGCCCCTCCATATTCATATTTCTCTGACATTATCCCTGTCATCATTTCTAAGACACCATGGTACTCTGTTAGCAGTCACATGTCATTATTGGTCCAGTCATTACCCATTTGTTGGGTACCCCCTTAGTTTCCAGGTTTTTGCTATCATAAAAGGAACTGTTATAATTATTCTTGTCCACAGGAGTCCTTTCCTCTTTTCTTTGGTTTATTAATCTGGTAGTGGCATCAATGGGTCAAAGAGTATTCATAGTTCAGTAACTGCATTTCAGAATGGCTTCTGCCCCCACTCCAATTTTCCTTTGTTATTGGTTGTAGAATTCTTTGTAATTTCTGATTTTCTTTTAACTAACTGCTTCTGGAACTTTTTTTGTTTTGTTCACTCCTTTTCATTAACCAGTTAAACCATCATTCTTCAGCAGCAGCAACATATTAACTATATGACTCCTGACAAATTACTTTGTTGAACTCTATAAGCCTCAGTTCCTCTATTTATAAAATGAGTATAATGATACTTTCTCTTCTTGTAGGTTAATTGTGAAGGAAACATTTTGTAAACTTTTTAGTATTGCAGATTTAAAGGCTGTTATCATCATCAGTGGGCATAGTGTTAGCCTTCTGGGGCTTTTTAAAAATTATATTTCTCTCGTATCTTCTAGTCAACTTGCCTCAGTTTCCCCACCCCTGAAACCAGTCCATGAGTCAGTAAGGTCTTTGGAGAGAAATGTAGACTTTACTTGCCCCCAACCTCTGCTCTTACCTGCCATTGGTAATAACAATCCCTCGGTGTGGATGCCTTAAGCCCTTTCCCTCTTTTGCTGGTGCCTTTCTTTTTTCCCAGATATAAATTTCACAGTCTACCACCAAGAGAGTAGATGGCTCATCTGTATCCTTAGGCTATAAGATAACTCATTGCTATAAAAATAGTTAGCCACCTGGGCAGCTGCAACCCAGTTGAGGGAACTGAACACTGGCCGCAAGGGAATAACATTATGAGGTGACAAGCCAGTGTTGGATTCCATAGCAATATCCCACTTGCTGCACCTTCTCTCTCACTTTCCCCCTACCTCCCACCCCACCCCAACCAATTACTGTCCCAGTTCTAGTCCAAAACTCAGGCTTTTGAGTCCAGATCAGGGGGAATTGGGCGTGGGGGAATAAACAATTCCAGCTGAGTTTGGGAACTGTACTGGTTGGACAGATTGTCTTCAGAAATGTCTTCTTTTCCAAAGACTAGAAAAGAATCTAATTTTCAGACCTGTAGTTAACATAGTGCTAGGTGAGAGATATCACATGTGTTCTCCAGTCTTCCCTACCCTCTAGCATCCTTAATAATTCCCCCTCCCCCACCTGCCCCATCCAATCTGGAGAAATCATAGAATTGTAGACTTTTAAAAAGACCATCTAATCATCTTCTAAAAGTTGGTGGGACAGATAGAAAGAATCCTGGTCTGGAGGCAGTACAGCTGGGTCAGAATTCTAATTTCTGTCATGCACTAGTAATATCACTTTGTCAGATCTTTCAATCTCAGTTTCTTTGACTAAAATTTGGATAACACTTATGCTGCTTAAAAATAGCATAGAAATATAAGTCATTAATAAATAGCACTTGACTAGGAAACCAGAGACTTGGATTTAGGAGGTGAAGCAGTGGATACAGTGCTGGGCTTAGAAGCTCTGAATTCAAATGTAGTCTCAGATACTTAATAGTTATGTAACTTTGGGCAAGTCACTTAACCTCGGTCTGCCTCAGTATTCTAAATTGTAAAGAGGGGGTAATAATATCCCCCATTTCCCAGAGTTGTTGCAAGTCTTAAATGAGATATTTGTAAATTGGATAATACAATGTCTGACACATGCTAGGTGCTTAACAAATGTTTGTTTCCTTCCTTCCTCTGGTTCTCAGTTGCTTCAAGTCAATGAACATTTGTTCAGTTGTCTACTATGTGAGAAGCACTGTGGATTTAAGGGGGAAGAAAATGCAAAACAAACAATTGCTGGTCTCAAGGAGCTCATATTTCACTGGCAGATAAGCCTAATACAAGATTAATTAGCCAAGTGGTAGCTGATGTCATAGTGAGTAGAGCACTGTGCCCTGGGGCCACCTCCCTATCATGCCTGTATGGCAGGATTTGAATGCAGGCCTTCCAATGCCAAGGTCAACTCTCTTGTCAAAATGAAGATTAGTCAGTGTGGACCCATAGATCTGGAATTCATCTATGTAAAGAGGACAATGCTTTTTCTGTCAAATAATGATCCCTGTGAAGTTCTAATACTTTGTCTCAGAATGTAAGTGCTTGGGGAATCTACTGAAGGAGATCATTTGGTCTTGGGGAGATTCCAAAATCACACCCTATCAGTAGCCATCTTCTCCTGGTGCAGTGGAAAGAGTGGTAAACTTGATGTGAAAATGATCATGACCCATCCTGCAACAAAGAGAAGGAAAGGTGGAGAGCCTAGAAGACTTGGACGTATTGAGTCCAAGAGAGGACTCTCTGAAGGACCATACCTGACCCCATCCCTTCCTCCTACTTCCATGGTCCAAAGACCAGTTCACTTGAGGTTCTGGCTATTGCCTTGGTTGTATCTTTATCACCTTATCCCTGCCCCTTGGATGTTTAATTTTAGGCCCTGAGCCTCTTTTTTATGTAATAATACAAGCCATAATAAAGACCTATTGATTTATGGAAAAAAAAGGCTACAAGACCTAAGTTTAAAGACTGACGTTGCCATGGTGCAAATGTGCCATGGTGCCTATGTGACCTTGTCCACATCACTCTTTGGGAATCAGTTCCCTCACCCTTAAAATGAGCGAGACTGGATGCCCCCTTCCATCTCTAGATCTATGAGTCCATGTCTACTTTTCAGAAAGACCCATCCTGATGTTGATCCATTAATTTGATTGCTGTGTCTGTTATCAATAAAATATTGGGCACAAGACTTTTTTGTGGGTCATTTATTTGTCTGCAATTCTTTTTCTTTGTACCGCCTGTGTCTTTTTTGAAAACGGGGTGTTTTCCGACAGCCCGTGAGATCCACAGTAACAGCTGCCTCCGGCAGTCCTTCAAAGTGTTGAGCAAAAATAGACCTATTGAAACAAATGGTTCTATTCTTATCTGGGTTCTGGAGATTCCTGTCACATGGGCAGCCCCAGCTCACAACAGTCTGTCAAGCAAGAGGCAGCTTGGTCTGGTAGAAAGCACGCTGGACCTGAAGATGAATCTTGGCTTCAACACTCACTAGCTGTGAGAGCCAGGACAAATCACTTTACTTCATCTGAGTCTCATGTTTCTCAACTCTAAAATGGAAATATTCAGATTTGTACCCTTTTGGTGATTTAGCATAATATCAGAATGCTTTCTCTTATAAAGATTTAAGAGGGAAAAACCCATACCTGTTCTTCAGTCATTTTCAATTGTATCTGACTCTTCATGACCCCATTTGAAGTTTTCTTGGCAAAGATACTAGAGTGGTTTGCCATTTCCTTCTCCAGGTCATTTTACAGATGAGGAAACTGAGGCAAACTGGGTTAAGTGACTTGCCCAGGGTCACACAACTAATAAGTGTTTGAGGTCAGATTTGAACTCAGGAAGAAGAGTCTTCCTGACTCCTGGCCCAGCACTCTATCCACTGTGCCACCTAGCTGTCCCATTTATTTAACTAGAATGACAGATTTTTTTTAAGCCTTAAAAGACAACTGAGATTTTTAAGAAAGTAAGTGATTTTTCCAAGGTCACACAGCTATTAAATGTTGGGATCAGAACTGGAACCTTGGTGTTCTGACTCTCAGGCCAATAATTTATTCTTGCTTCATTCCACAGTCTGCACTTTCTCTTGGTAGAAGTTTTTACTGCAGATTACCAAAGTACTGTGCCAGCAGGAAAATAATTTCAAAGGATCATAGATTTAGAACTAGAAGGGCATTTAGATCAGATCTAGGCCAACACCCTCATTTTCCAGATGCAGAAATAGGGGCTACTCCAATGGACAGCTCCGCACCCCTGTGTGCTTCATTTTCCAAAATGAACATTCTTTTCCAACTGATATGTTAGAAAAAGCGGCCAAAGCACATTATGTTGTGTAAAAGGCAGGTGAGCGAACACTCAGGAAGCCCCTGGCATATTTATAATGACATTCAATTTTCTAAAGCGATGGCATATAATTACTCTGACACCCGGGAGAGCCACCCCAAACCCCAGGGATCAGAACATAATACAGACTTTCTTCTCCATTTCAGTCTCTTTTTAAATCTTTTCTTTTCCAATACTCTTCCTCCTTTCTAAAGAGCCTATATCCCTTGGCTTGAAACTGCAAAAATCTCCTTATCTCTCCTTCCCCACAGAGGTTGTTGCCACATGGGGGGCAACTCTGAATTTGAACACACTTCCCAATTCTAAACCATGGTGCCACTATTCCTGCCATTATCCCTAACCTTCTTCCCCTGGGAAACTTGGACTCCACCTCGAAAGCACCCTGAGGTCAAAGACATGAGCTTTCACATTATCTTGCTAAAACTGGGCCTCCAAAGTACTTCCTTCAACCAACTCTAAAACTAGACATATATCATGTGTTTTCACTCCCCTTTATGTATATTGTCATCCCCAACTAGAATATAAGCTCCTCAAGGATTGGAACTGACTGTCTTGTTCTATTTATATCCTTATACCCTATATTTATATAGGCACTTAGCAAAGTACCTAGCATGTATTATCTATCTATCTATCTATCTATCTATCTATCTATCTATCTATCTATCTATCTATCTATGTCTATCTGTCTGTCTATCTATCTACCTACCTGTCTGTCTCTTTTTCTTTCTATCTATCTATCTATCTCTCCATCTATTAGTCCATCCATCTGTCTATAAATCAAGTGCTTGTCCTAGGACCTGTAATTTCCTATACAATATGTCTTAGTGTATTGTTTCTTGAGTTGCTCTGGCTAAAACTGAATAATAACAACAGTCATGATAATAATAATTACCTGGTGGTTGACTCTGCTTGAGGAGGAGCCCCTCCACAGGCTGGATATTCATTTATTCAAAAGGGATCATTAAATCTACTATATACAAAAGACAAAAAGGTCCCAGTAGGCAGAACAAGTAGATGGTAACAACTAGATCAGTAGAAGGAGGAAAAGGAGTGTCGATTAAATACCTACAAAGTGCTAGCCATTGTGCTGACTACTTAACAAGTATTATATTATTTTGATGGAGTGTCAGTCTTGGTGTCAGGAGGATGTGAGTTCAAATTTTTTCTCAAACACTTAGCCTTGTGACTCTGGGCAAGTCATTTAACCTCTCAGCCTCCATTTTCTCTTCTGTAAGAGAGATGATAACCTACCTCCCAGGGTTGTTGTAGGGATCCAATGAGATAATAATTTAAAAATGCTTAGCACAGTGCCTGACACATTATAAGTGCTATATGTCATTCAGTCATTTCAGGGTCTCCACGAGGAGAATACTGCTGTCTGATTTTTCTGAGCATTCTGGACTTTGCTTTTTCTCCTTACGATGTCAACCATAGTCAGTCAATCAGTCAACTAGCATTAATTAAACACCTACATTGTGCTAGGCATCATGCTTAGTACTGGGGAGACAAAGAAAGCCAAAACAAAACAGAATAAAACAACATAGTTGCTCCTCAAGAATCTTACAGGATAGGGGGAGAAATGATGTTAGGAACAATTAAACAAGATAGAAGGAGGATAAATTGAGGGAAAGCACTCAGATTAAGGAGGACTGGGAAAGAATTTTTCATTTGTTTATTTTTAGTTTTCAGCATTCACTTTTATAAGATTTTGAGTTCTAAATTTCCCCCCCTCTCTCCCCTTCCCCCTACCCAAGATGGTATACATGCTGATATAGGCTATACATGTACAATCATATTAAATATATAAACATTGTGAAAGAAGAATAAGAACAAAAGAAAAAAACAAAACAAAAGAGACTACGCTTTGATCTGCATTCAGTTTCCATAATTCTTTCTCTAGATGTGGATATCATTTTCTGTCACAGGTCTTTTGGAATTGCCTTAGATCACTGCATTGCTGAGAAGAGCTAAGTCTGTCAAAGCTAATCATTGCATAATGTTGCCGTTATTATGTACCATGTTCTCCTGGTTCTTCTTACTTCACTTAGCATCAGTTCATGTTAGTCTTTCCAGGTTTTTCTGAAGTCCACCTGCTCATCATTTCTTATGGAACAATAGTATTCCATTCCATTCATATACCACAACTTGTTCAGCCATTTCCTGGAAAAGAGTATTTTGCAGAAGGTGAGACAACCTCAGACTTCAGGGGAGCCAGAGATGACGTGGGAGAAATTCCAGGTATGGGTGTCAGCCAGAAAAAAATGCCTGGAGTTGGAGATGAAGTGTCCTGTGTGAGGAACAAATAGGAAGCCAAAAACATGCCTCGAGTTGGAGATGAAGCATCCTGTGTGAGGAACAAACAGGAAGCCAGTGTGGCTGGATCACAAAGTATGTGGAGATGAAGAAGATGTAAGAAAACTGGAAAGGTGAGAGGGGGCCAGGTTATGAAGGATTTTGAAAGCCAAACAGGATTTTATATTTGATTCTGGAAGTGATGCCAAAATCCAGTTTAAATACCATTGTTTTGTGAGACTTCCCCTATAGGTGGGAGAGACCTCTTTCTTGCACCTTGGAACATCCATAATGTTTCACTTGTATCTCTTGAATGTACTGAGTTCTAGATACATCACGGAATCTCAGGTTGGAAGGAACTTGAGTCATCTTTAAATCCATTTTGTATCTAAATGGTAATCTAACATCCACCTAAAATTATCTATCTATCTATCTATCTATCCATCTATTCATTTGTCTTTCTTTCTTTCTTTCTTTCTTTCTTTCTTTCTTTCTTTCTTTCTTTCTTTCTTTTCTTCCTTCCTTCCTTCTTTCTTTTTCTATCTATATTTCTCTCTTTCTTTCTTTTTCTTTCTTTCTATCTTTCTATCTATCTCTCTATCCATCCATTAATCTGTCCATCTATCTATATATCAACTATGATTCTTTTTCTTGGTACTGCCTGTGTCTTTTTTTGAAAATGAGGTGTTTTCCTACAGCCAGGACAATCCGTCTCCATTTATTATAATCTATGTTACTCAAAGGAAAAGCTGATGTGAGAATTTCAGGCAGGGCTGGTAGGATCAGGGGTAATATCTTGGGTTAAAAATCACAGGATCATAGACTGACTCAGAAGAGCTGGATATCCAGCTTTTGGCATACAGAGAGTGCTTAATAAATATTTGTTCAATTGACTCAATTCCAATCCCCACATTTTACAGATGAGCAAATGGAGGAGCATAGAGATATAATGACTTGCCATAGGTCATGTTCAGAATAAATGCCAAAGTAAAGATTTGAACCTAATGCCTCTGACTCTAAACCCAGCACTGTTTTCACTGTACTCAACAAAATACACCATATCAGTAGTCATCGGTTCTGTCTGTGGGTCAGACTGGTCCTCTATTGAATGTCTACATCTCCGGATATTGACTTGTTTATCTCTCTTCAATTTTCTACAAAACAGACATTTGAAGTTATCTTTTTTTTTTAATTTTACCTTTCAACACAGTCTGATATACTGTTTTTCTTCAGAGCCCCAGTCTGACCTAAGATTCTTGGCTTTGTCAAGCTCTGTAGTAGACTTTCACTAAATGTGTAGTTAACAATGGCTCCCCCAGTCATCAAGATGACTGGACCAAGGGCTTATCCCTATAGATTAGCCCCTAGCCCTTTGTGAAACCACCTGGGTCCCATTTACTAAGGAGTGATGCAGAGGCAGCTGTGTTGAGGACATATCGTATAAAGCTTTCTCAAAACAGTGAATGAGGAAGAGATTTGTCTGGGAGATTGTCAGAGCTTTCAAAACATCCTATCTGATCAATAGCCGTATACAATTTCTTTGTCAAGATTCCAAATCTGTCTGGCGAGGGCTTTTCAGTGGGGTAAATTTAATCAAAGTTAAGCAGAACACTCTGTGTGTGTGTATGTGTGTGTTTGTATACTCTCTAGTGTATGAGACAACGATGTTAGTGATGTCATATGGATCATACTTACTCTGCTATGCAGGAAGATAGAAATTCAAAATGGCAGAACTCTGAATTGTGTCTTGCATTTAGGTAACCTAATGGATTTTAAAATGTTACTGGAAAATGAGATGCACATAAATTGAAATGAAAATCTTCAATGTGTATACGTACACACACTGAAGTATGGAAGAAAAATCACCGAACTTAGAGCCAGAAGATTTGATTTGAAGCTCCCACTTTGCCCTTTATTGTCTTGTACAAACCAACTAAGAACAATGGTCAATTACTTCATCACTGAAAAGAGGATAATATTTTCCCTGCTTCATGATGTCATTGTGAGAATAAAATAATAAATCATGCATTTATGGAATGTTGTAATTTATATAGGATGCAAATCATCCTGTAACTGTGTGTAGATAATATAAGATGGGGAGGAGAAAAAAGGGAAAAAAGAAAAATACCTAACATTATTATATATTTAAAAGGAACAGTGAGCTGTATGTAATAGATTTGAAATTTCATGTGCAATAATCTTCCCTATTATGTTATGGAAATGCTTGTTTTATTCCATAAATAATAATATAGATACAAACATATACCAAATATGCATGTGTATCTATGTGTATATATACACATGTATATATATATATATGTATATACATGCATGCATGTGTATTATATATATGTGTGTGTATATGTGTATTTGTATGTATATATATACACACATGCATACCTATATAATAAGACTGGCTAATAAGCACAGCCCTCATTCAGCTAATGAAATTACCAAATGGACTCTGGAGCACGTGCAGACTTTCTGTAACCAATTCCATCTTGCTGATCAGGTGGTAAAGAGGATTTTCCTTTATTGGCAATGGGACCATCACTTTGACTGCTTTCAAAGGAAGCTAAGTGATCCAGATCTGTTTCCTCATAGCATTATCTTTTTTCATTGACTACGAATGTAGCCTGGCAGGAAGGAGCCAGACCAAGAGCAAAGAGGCCTGAGTTGACTGTTGCTCTTTGAATGTACCCCCAGTTCTGGCTCCATAGGTGATCAAAGAGGGTCTTCCTCTACATGCTTACAGGAACAGATTTTTTTTTACTTGGAATCTGTTCGTGAGGGAATTTCATCAGCCAAACACTGTGCAGACTCACTCTTAAGGGATGAGATCACTTACCAGTGCCTCCTTACGCTTACATTATACACACATAGAAATACGTATCACTTTTCAGAGATATGTGATTTTTTAAAGTACTTAGGGGTCACATGATATCTTTCTTCAAATGTTTGAAAGATTGGCGCATTAATATGAGATTAGTCTTATTTTGTGTTTCTCCCAAGGATGAAAGACTAGAAGATAGAAGACCCACAGGGGGGCAGATTTTGACATAGTGTAACATAAATAACTGACATTTATAAGGAAGAATTTTGTAATAATGAAAGCTTAATAACAGTAGAATTGGTGGCCTCAAGAGGTAATGAGTTCCCTGTCACTGGATATATTAAAATACTGCATGAGCATATCATAAGAGATTCATCTATTGGTGCTTTTCTTTCCAAATCTAGGATTCTATAGCACTATATTTTGACTGTTTGATTGTATATTGACTATAATACTATGATTTAACTAAATCTATGATTCTATAATACTATGATTTGACTATTTCTTACATGTAGGAAGTCACTAAACTTATGGGGAAGGATCTAGAGTCCGTTAGAAGGTTGAAAGTGGGGTTTTATTCTAGAGAGGAAGCCTTAATTTTGAAATGTTTGGATAATCATAGGACTTAGAGCTGATAGCCTTATTTTAAAGATAAGGAGACAAATCCAGAGAGGTTAAGTTGCTTGCTCAAGGTAGGAAGTGGCAGAGTTGGAATTCTTACCCAATGTATATGTGCATATACATATGTGTGTACATATATATGCATATATCCACATGTATGTAGTCATACATAGGCATATGTATGCATATATACAAATGAACTTAAGCATCAACAAATATGAAGATTTCAATATACACAGAAGAGAAAAAAAAGATTGGATATAAAATCGTGACAGCTTTTTAAAAGTATATTTTAAATTTAACACAACAGTACAAAACTTCCGTTTGTGCCCAACTTCTGAACTCCCTTCTCTCCTCTGTGTCTTTTTCAATGTTTTGCTAAAATTCTTTTGTCTTTTCTTTTCCATCATTATTGCTACTAGCTACTCACCCCTCATAAAATCCTTCCCTTGTGACAAATACTCAAACAGAACAAACCAACCTGTTAATTCTATCCAAGATGTGAGAAATGTGCCATCATTGGTCTTCCTATATCACAATTTCTTATTTCAGCTCTACATCGAGGATCCTGTGACAGCTGAACTTTACTATTCCATCTGGATTAGCTTTAAATCCTATGATCCTTTTAAGCTGTCCCTTTTCTTTCCAATCCTTCCCAGAGAAATGCAATGAAACACAAGGAGATCAGCGGGCAACAGTTACTTTCTCTCTTTTATTCCCCTTCATTCTCTTTTGTTGTCCTTTCGTATTGCTGTTCTGCCCAGTATCTTTCATGCTCTGTCTCTCTGACTCCCTCCCCTCCTTTCCACTCTTTGCTGCTGCCCTTCTTCTTCCCCCTGTTCCTTCTGAAGAGCTCCCCATAGTGCTCTGAGTCCCAGCCTGATCACCAGGGCCAGGCTGCAAGGATGGAAAAGCAGTCTCACCCAATGGGAGGGCAACCTCCTAAGTAGGAAGGGGGTCACAGAGCAATTCTATTTTGGAAGCTTCTTTGGCAGCAATGCTCTTGGCAGCAAATAGTCAGGGAAGAGAGAGGGAAAGGATAGAAATCAGGGGCCTAAGGACTGGCAGGCTGCTAAAGGAGAGAGACAAAAGCCAAGCAGTACTAGCAAGGCGCTTGTTTGGGGAACCATGATCACTCTCTGGGCTAGGGACAGAAGCAACAGAAGGCAGGGGAAGCAGAGGAAGTGGCAATGGGGCAGGATCTATTACATAGAGGATGAAACAGGCAAACAAATGAAACCTCCAATAGCTGTTGGGGAGTGGGGTGGGGTATTGGTGAATGTCTAATGCTAGTGGATCAAATCAAAACAAAATTTCATTTGGTGTGTCCTGTCTCCAAGAGTGACAGATGTAGAATCAAACCAGAGTGGTCATCTGTGCTCTGTGGGGAGAAGCAGAGCAGAGGCAGAGAAGGTTTGCTTTTTTTGGCTGACTTTAAAGGTAATAATAAAACTAGCCATAAACACCCAGACTATTCAAGCACCCAATTCAGGCAACATGTTTAAACACATTTTATCTGAGACATGGAATAAATGAATGAATAATAAAGCTTTTTTTTTTACATGCTTACTCCATTCCGGGAATTATGCTGAGCACAGGGATACAAATATAGAAAAGAAAGACCCCCCCTGACCTCAAAGAGCTTACATTCCAATGGTGGAAAAGTTTGAATAAAAGGGAACTAGAAAGTAGGGGAGGTGGTTTGGTCAGGAAATGACCTAGAGTCCAGGTTCTCAGCAAGAAAGAGTAAAAGCTCATTTAGCAAAACACAGGGTGCCATCTGGGACAGAGTCCGAGGTTCTGGTGCAAAGGGGATGAGGAGGAAGAGGATGGTGGCTAGAGGGCAGGGGGCATGTTTTGGAAATGTCTCAGAAATTCTATAGAGGCCTCCTGTAAAAAAGGCAGACCAGCCTCAAGGACTTTGTACTTTTGACTGAGAGCAAGGTAGAAGTTTTATAAACAAAAAACTATAATTTATGTACAAAAGTTTATAAGAGATTAAGATATATAATACAATATAACAGATTAAACACTTATAGACTTGAGAGGATGGAAGGGTCACTTGAAGCTTGGGAAATGTTGGCCCTCTTAGGGAAGCAGGGCAGCTGAGCTGTGGGAGAAGGAAGGCTACACCTGCTACCAATCACTTTAAGGAAAACATCAGTGTTACCTACTCTGAGGTTGAAACAGGCAGAAGATAATAGCAGGGAATGCCCAGGCTTGTAAGCTTATATTTCCCAAATTAGCCTTTACACTGTGTCAATGAAATTAATTGAAAATGTTGGAAGGAGGAGGGATGAGAGACAGGTGAGGCTTTTTCATGGTAGAACAGCATGGCTCTCTTTACCTGGACAGCTTTCTCTGTGTGTCTGATTATTGGTCTCTTAGATAGTATACTGGGCTCAGACCCAGCTGCCTGAGGTCGGAGACAAAGAGAACACCAATGGTATTTGGTAAATGGTGACTTTGTGTTACAAGGTGAGCAGCAACTATGTCCTTGACAATACCCTGTGAGCCTTTCCCTATTTTTTTGAGTATGCTCTTGTCAGAGGACATGAGATGTTGACAAGGCAAGGCAGAAGGAAAGGTCTCCGGGAGGAAGTAGCATTGGAAATGGTGCAAATATGGAGCTAACAGAAGTAATCATCTGCCAGATTCAACAAATAGCCATCCTTAATGGGAGGAGTAAATAAACAAACCATTACTTGGAGAGCAAGGGATCCAAGAGATGCATAATCTAGTCATTTTCTCACTGTTTAATCTAAATACAGAAATTATTCTAAATACAGATATTCTTCCTTAAAGCCTTGTTCTTTTCTCTGAGATGAGTGACAAAAGAAACAGAGGAAAGGTTTTGAAGGTATGTGTAGCATCAGTGTATTATGTCATTATGACATTTTCCAGTCACAGGAAGAACCTTCAAGATTACCCAGTGCAACTCCCTCATTAGATAGAGTGTGGAAAGTGGGGCCCAGAGATATCACATGACTTGTCCAATTTCTAACAGAAAGTACTCTGTCCTAATCAGACTATACCTGGAGAATTGGTTTCACTTCTTGGTGCCACATTTTAGGAAGAGTATTGAAAAACTGGAGCATATACAGAAGAGAGGCATGAAAATGTGTGAAAACAATGGGGTCCTCATATGGAGAGGACTGACAGGTAGCCACCCACTGAACTTACAGCTAGGTGAGATAGGCCTGCAAGGGACAGACCTATTTGTAAGACAACCAGTTGAGTGACCTAGGAATGGTTAGCATGGAGAAGGGAAGACTCAGAGGCTACATTATAATTGTCTTCAAGTTGTAAATGGTTATCATATGGAATCTGGATTCGAATTGTTCTTCTTGACTCCAGAGCAATATGTTCCAAAGAATTTACACTAGATAGGGAGTTTCTTAACTAGAAGTGACTTTACCAATGAGATGAGATGAGAGAGACAAACAGGAAGGCAGATACAGAGAGAAACTTCCTAACATTTAGAGATATCCAAAGGTGGAATAGGCCATCATGAATGAAATGGAGTTCCCAGCAGTAGAGGTTTTCAAGTAAAATCTAGACACATCTGTTGAACTGAATCCAACTGAATTGGATGACTACTGTCTATTGGAGAATGATGTAAAAGGAATTCCTCCATTGAACAGGTGGGAATCAGTGATAGCTGAGGATCCTTCCAACTGAAATTCTGTTATTCTAAGCTCACCTCAGAGAAGGGACTAGAGCCCAAGTGTCCTCACTTGCAAAACAGTGGTCCTGGTAAGCAATATTTGGCAAATATTTTACTCTACATTATATATTCCTGGGGAAAGATTCTTAAGTCAGGCTCTTTAGGCCTCACAGTCAAGTGAATCTAACTGGTTCCATTGTCAAAAATCTCACACATGATCATGGTTAGTAATTGAGAGAGTAGTCTTGTCATAATAATTAAAATCATGGCTGATATGTATGCAATGTTTGAAGGTCTATAAAGCTTTTTACATAGAGTATATGATTTTCTCCTTTTAACAGCCCAGTGAAGTAGACAGCACAAGCATTATTAACTCCATTTCAAAAAGAAAGAAACTAAATCTCAGAGAGAATTGCGTTATCTAAGATCATTTGGCTAGGCTGAGCCCAGAATTTGAACTTGAATCTTCTCTTTCTAAAACCAATTTGCTTTCCATTCATACCCCCACTGTCTCCTAGTTTATATAAATGGAGAAGGCACTTGTTCATATGGTCTAATTTGAAGGAAGGAGAAAAGCTTCTGGTTCCCCAGATATCTACGCACAAGTCCCTGAAAATTCCCGCATCTTTTGGGTGTATTAATAAAAATTCTCATGATTAGCCATTGATACAACACCATCAATTCATTTATCAATTCAGCTCAACAAATATTTATTGAGTATCTACTCTGTGCAAAGCTCTCTGGCAGGTATTGTATATAATACAAAGATTTAAGAGATATAACACCTGCCCCAATGAATCTTACAGTCTGAGGTTTGAATGGGGTGAGTGATGAGTGAATGCTTCACAGAACAGGGAGGCCTGAGCAAAGCTTGAATGAAGATAAAGATGCTTAGGGGCTGGAGGAAGAGAGAGAGTGCATTCCTGGCAGATAAACAGCTTATGCAAATATATGGAGGTGGCAATTTGAGTGTCAAATATGGGGAAGGGCTCATGAGTCAGTTTGGCTGGAACACTGAGTTCATGAAGAGAATGGTATCAAAGGAATCAAGAACTAAATTGTAGAAATGCCTTAAATGTCAGGCTAAGGCATTTGTAGTTTATATTAGAGGCAATGGGGAGCTACTGAGCAATTTCGAGAGTAGAGTGTCATGGTCAGACCTATACCTTAGGAAAATTTTGTGATATTTATGTGGAAGATTGGTGAGAGGAAAGACTGGAAGTGGAGATGTGAATTTGGAGGCTAATATGACTAAGAAGTCATGAGAATTCCTGAACTCGGATGGTAGCTATGAGTAGAGAAAAGAGGAAGATTAATAAGATGACCACTGATTAAATGTGGTGGTTAAGGGAGAAGAAGAACGAAAGATTGACACAAAATTACAAACCTCGGTGTCTGGGAAGATGTTGATGCCTTCAAATTGGGAAGTCTGAAGGAGGTTTATCAGGGAATTTATGGATTCTGTTTGGGACATGTTGAGTTTGTGGTTCTTATTCAGGAAGAGCTCTCAGGAGAAAGATTAATGTTACAAATAAAGGTTTGACAATCATTTGCTGATAGACAATATCTGAACCACAGAAATGGATGAGGCAGTCTCTAAGAAAGTATAGAAAGAAAAAAGGACCAAGGACAGAGCCCTGGGGGGTGGTACTCATGTTAAAGAAGAAGCAAATGGATGATGGTCTAGCAAGGAAGACGAGAAAGCAGTGAGACAAGCAGGGGCAGGGGGCAGAGAGGAGAGACAAGGAACAATTTGTGTCGTGGAAGCCAGAAGAGAAGAGACTGTCCATGAGGAGATGGTGCTCAATAGTAACAACAGTTTCAGAGATTTCAAGGAGGATTAGCATGGAGGAAAAGCAATTGTAATCAATAGTTACCTTGTTAGTATGTCAGTAATAACATAGATGAGAGAAATTTTTGTTGAGTGGTATAGTCAAACAGCAAATTTCAAGGGACCGTAAAATCATTGGATGGGGAAAGTTGATTTTTTTTCAGAGTTAGAGGGAAGAGAGAGAGGGGGGGGGGAGAATGGAAAGAGCACAATAGAAAGGGAGGGCAGAAGAGGAAAGCTCTGAGAGGAAACAACTCTAAATCACTGAGATTAGAGAAATAGGAGGTGCAAATTTACTAACCACATGTATCAATTAGTTTAAGCCTTTACTTCCCAGGGTCCTATGATGATGAAGTGTGATATGGATGCAGAGTTCCTTCTGCAAACAAAGGACAGGGAAAGTCAGTCAGTCAATCAATAAGCATTTATTGAGTGAACACTATGAATGAGGTAGAGTCCTATTGCTGAGGATGTAGAAAAAAAGCAAAAACATGGGCCTTTGTCCTCCAGGAACTCACATTCTAAAGCAGGAGACAATATGCAAAGAACCATGTACAAACAAGATGCATACAGATACATAGACACAGTGTAAATGGGAGGAAATCTCAGAGGGGAGGCATCAGCAGTGGCAGCGACTAGGAACACACTGGCAGAAGGTGAGATTTAAGCTGAATCCTGGAGAAATCCAGGGAAGTCGGGCCTCAGAGGTGAAGACAGACAGCATTCTAGGCATGGAATTTGCCCATACATCGAGATGAAAGGTGGAGGATGTAAAGAAAGTAGCAGGTAAGCAAGTAGGCTTCTGTGGCTGGAATCTACAATTCGTGGAGGGGAGTAATGTGTGAGAATAAAGTGTGGAAAAGTAGGGCTAGGTTGTGAGGAGCTTTAACCTTTAGTAATAACGATAATGCTAGAAATAATAATAGAGACCATGCTGCATATCACTCACTGCAGGTTGCAAAAATTTAATACCCTAACTGAATACCTAGAAAATCGGTTTGGTGGCCAGAATTAGATATCAGAAGCTCACTATCCCTCATAAACTAACAGATGACAAATTCCCATTCTACAAATGCAGCCCCCAAAATATTCATGAAAATTCGACAAATAACTTGGATTGGAGCTAGAGCATAATCGTAGAAGAAGGAAAAAAAACAACTCTTCCAATCATCCACACATAATATTGAGGCACAGAAATATAAGAATGTTTTAGTAGATTTTGCCATACCAAATACTCTTCATCTCCAAACTAGGGGGAATGAAATGCTTTCATAACATAGATGCGAGCAGGAGAAATTAAAATCATGCGGGAATAGAAGAAGGCTCAGGTCATCCTGTCTGCTTCCAGCGTGGCCCCAGAGATGCATTCTATGCTGCCATACAAGATGCACTTACATACTTTTGTTTATTTATACAAAGCTCTTACTGAATCTACTTTGACAATAGTCCATAAAACCTAAAATCTAAAAGAACCATACCAGGACAAGACTTTTCTTAGAACTGCTTCAACCTGAACCCTGTCACACAAGATGATAAAAAACTAGACAGCTCCCATTTCTATAGCATTTTAAGGTTTATAAAGTGGGTCCCCTACAAAAGCTCTATGACTTAGGTCCAGCACGAAGCTGTTCCTGACTCCAGGCCCAGTGTTCCATCTTCTTGCTGGCTATTATTCTCCCCATTGTCCAGAAAAGAATAGGTTCTGTGATTTAAAGAAGTAAAATTACTTATTTAAGGTTATATAGTACATAAGTTCGCAATTAACCCTTGACCCTATGCCTTGACCCTATGTGATTTCATCCTTGTGAATCCGTTCTCCAATGACTTGGGCTGAAAACTCTCCTGGCCTTTACTTCCTGATTTTTTTTTATTATGTCTACCCAGAAATCCTTGAGGGAGAATTTACCCAATAAGATCCCTCCACTTTTTCTTTTAGAATCTCAGAGATCCCAAATTACTATCATCCTCTCCATCTCCATTGTCTTATAAAAATATTTTGGTACAGAACTTAGAGGTATATCAGACAGAAAGGCCTTAAAGTCAAGAAGAATTAGGTTAAAATCCTGCTTCTTATATATACCAACTGTGTAACCATTGGAAATTCACTTAATTTCTCCATACCCTAAAAACTCTGGAAGTTATGGAAAAGTTACAGATGAGTTGCCAATCTGTGTTGCTGGAGGAAATTTCTATGCTGGGAGGTCCCCACATTGATGGAATAACAGGCTCATAATAATAACTTATAATGCAGAAAATTCTCATTCTCAGAAGGTAGTTAGCACAAGGTGATGGGTACACATATGTATATGTGTATACACATATGTATATGTGTATACACATATGCATATGTGTGTATACACATATGTATATATGTGTATACACATATGTATATGTGTATACACATATGCATATATACATACATACATGCACATATACATGCATGTGTATATGTATATATGTATATGTGTGTATGTGTGTATATATATATATATTTTATTTATATATATATATATGTATGTATGTATGTATGTATGTATGTATGTATGTATACCCACTGCAGTTCGTGAAAACCTCTCCTAACAATATAGAGATGTTCCACTCCTTGTCTGGTGAAGGGAATAAATAAAATCACAAAATCCTTGAAATATTAAAGAACATATATATATATATGCATATATATATATTTACAAAGAATTATACATAACATTATTTTGTTTGATGCTCCCAATGGCCCTACGAAATAAGAAAGGAGGATTTGAAGTAGAGAGAATCAACCTCTAAGAAAGGCATTACAGAGACCTAGACTTCCAAGACTGTCAGTCAGGGACTTTTCCATCTCTAACTTCTCTGTGCCTGCGAACTTGTCCATCTGCTGATTTGGGATTTTTCTTGGCAGAGTGTTCTCACATGTGTTGACAAAAATATTTTTTCTGACATGTAGAAGGTTGGTAATTTTTAGATTTAGCAAAAAGGCTCTCAAAATCTGTCCTCCCAGCTTCCCTTCCCCTCTCCTCCACTTTGCCTTTCTGAATCCTCTTGGTTTAAACTTCGGGGAAATGTTGACATCGTCTTCCCTAATTCTTTCTGTGTCTTGGGTATAAGGCTTTCCAAAACTAGCTGTGATTTCCTGGAAGACGCAAAGCTCTATCAGGCCGGTGCTTTTGGAGAGTGCTAAACCTGTTTGGCATTTAGTGGTTTGAATGTGGGCAAGTAATCTTACTTCTTGTATTTACTTGCTTAGAAAATGAGGATGATAATATTCATACTGTCCATGTTATGAGGTATTAACAAAATTGGCAAAGCATTGTAGAACTTCATGACTTCTACCTGCTGCTGATTCTCCTTCACCCCTAAATTTATTGGGATGTGAGGACTCCCAGGATTCTTTAGACTTGGTCTTAGCACACTAGAAAAAACCAGAACTTATAAAATAACTTCTTAGCTATGTTCTAAAGAGAAATATTATCATTATCATTATCTATCTATCTATCTATCTATCTATCTATCTATCTATCTAGAGGAAAGCTTAGTTTAGTAATGAACATAAAGATTTAACATAAGTTGAACTATTGAGCACATGGAAAGGGAAGGAAGGGAATATGCACTTATTAAGCACCTATTATGTGCCAGGCACTGTGCTAAGCATTTTAAAAATATTATCTCATTTGATCCCTACAACAAACCTGTGAAGTAGGCAGTATTAGGATTTTACCATTTTACAGTTGAGAAAACTGAAACCGACATTAAATGACCTACCTAGGGTCGCACAGCTAAGAGGTAACTGAGGCTCAGGTCTTCCTGATTCCATGTTCAGCACTATGCACTGAGCTACCTATCTGGGCTATTGGGGGAAGCATTAGCTCAATAACATACAAACCTATTAATCATAATTTCTGTATGAAAAATAAAATCTTTAACAATTATCCTACATGTAAAAAGCATATGATTTTTTCTATAGAAAGATTGTAATGGGTTATCATCAATATCTGAAGAGATGAGAAATTAAATAAAAACAGACAGAGACACAGAAAGAGAGAGACACAGAAAAAGACAGAGACAGAACAGAGATGGAGACAGAGACACTGACAGACAAATGTGGAGATGGAGACACAAAGAGAGAGGGGCAGACAGAAGAGGGAAGAAAAAAGGTCTACAATTTATTTTTATTTTTATTCATTCATTCATTTACTTGTTTGTTTATTTGTTTGTTTGTTCATTACCGAACTAGGTCACAAACTCAATCATGTGTATGCTCATAGCTCTACCTCTTTGGAGATGATGCAATATATAACCATATTTTAAAATATTTTATTAATGAAGTATTTTTTTACATCATAGCCATTTCAACACCCCTTGCCCACTCTCCCACCCAAATGCTACCTTGTGACAAAGAAAAACCAAGCAAAAACATCCAACACAGTGACCAAATCTGACAACATACATAATATTCTGTCCTAAGAACTCTCCTTCCCTCCATTCACTGCCATGATGATGTATGTTTCATTATTTGTGTTCATTTTTTTAAAAGATATTAATTTTTTCCAGTTACTCAAGGATCTTTTTTAAGTGATATTTTAATTTTCATGACTTTAGCCATCATATATATCATTCTTTAGACTCTTCATTTTGCTTGGTATCATTTCATATGAATCTTCCCATGTTTCTCTGGGTTTTTCATATTCCCCAGTTTACTGTATAATAATGTTTCATTTCATGAGGATACCATAAAGGTTTTTTTAACCATTGCCCAATTAATTGTCACCCACATTGTTTCCAATTCTATTCTACCACTAAGAGTACTGCTTTAATTTTTTTTCATATGTATTGGACCTTTGCTTCTGTCTTTTACTTCCTCAGTTCAGATGCCCAGGAGCAGAACAGTTAACTCAAAGAATATGGACAATTTAGTGACTTTTCTTGGATAATTCCTAACTTATATCCTGAAGAGTTGGACCACTTCATATTCACAGTGTCTTATCTTCCCACAACTTTTCCAATATTGACTTGTTCACATATTTTGTCATCTGTTCCAATTTGTATGGTGTGAGTCAAAACCTCAGAGTTATTTTGCTTTTTCTTCCTCTTATTATTAGTGATTTGGAGCATGTTTTCATGTGGTCATTTGCAGTCTAAAACTCATTTTGAAAGTGTTTAATCATATCTTTTAATTATTTATCATTGGACAATGATTCTTAGTGTCAATTCTCTACATGTTTCAGATATCAGACTTTTATGAATGATATTTGATGCAAATATTTCCTCTCCTCCACTGTTTCTTTTTCTCAATGTTGCCTTCTATTATTCATGAATTTTTTAAAAAGTAGTCAATTTTTTAAAGTTATCTTTTATGGTCTTTATCCTTTGTTAAGTCAAGGATTTTCCCTTTAGCCATAACTGTTGAAAGTATCTATCTCCTTCTCTTTCAATTCTTTCGTATTTGGGTTGTTACATTTTGAGGCTATTGTGGTATATGGTATAAGATATTGGTCTAAAACTAATTTCTCCTGAACTGCTTCTAATTTTCCCAGTAGTTCTTGTCAAAAGAGAGTCCTACTTCTAGCAGTTTATACCATTTAATAAGATCCTATCCATATTGCAAACTCTATCAGAAAGAAATCCAATGGGAAGGAAGCTTCCCTCATAACATTCACATTTGTGCCCATTTTTGTATTGCCAGAAATTCCTTTCTGATAACTGAGTCTCTCCTTACCTGAATTTAATTTAAGGAAATTTTGGATGGAAATCTTATCCAAATAATCGCCATTATACTCATTCATGATTATGATTCATCAGCCTCAAAGAAGTGGTGAGGCTGAAAGAATGGTATAGAGCACTACAGATGTTTGAAAGTAGATTGTGGAAAGACATTGTTCAGTGCTACTTGCCAGGTTTCTTATCACTACCCGCACTACTCCATATTTAAAAATAGAAGTTAGGTTTTCTAAATCCCCAATGTGGACACATATCAAGACTTCTGTTTATTGTGTCTACTCAGACTTACTTAAAGACTCACAAGATTAACAAGAATGCATTCTGTATGTTGTTTTGACTGTGCCTGCTCTTTGCTCACTTCCTTCACTGTTCCTTTATTAGAAGGTGAACTTAGGTGGGTTCCTGCTCCTAAAATTGAGGTCACAGCACATATGCCATATCATCTTTTTGTCTTTGTACCCTCAAAGTGCCTCACACATGGAAGCTCTTAATAAAGATGTGTAGAAATTGAATTGTCTTCAAGTATTTGAAATACCTCCAGAAAATAAAAGATTAGATTTGTTTTCGTCCCGGAGGGCAGAACTTGATGTGATTGAGAGAGGCTACAAAGAGGCAGACACAGTCTCAATATAGGCAGAAAACTGCTTCCTAATAAATCGAGTCCAAAACTGGAATGGGTTACTTTGAGGTCCCCCTCCCTGGTGGTCTTCAAGCAAAGTCTGGAGAGTTCAGCTTAGTGCAGTAGAACAAGCTTTGGCTTTAGAATCTCACCTATGAAACTTATAACACAGTACAGATTTTGCAGATATCTTGAAATAATCTTTGTGCTCATAACTACTTCAAAATTACAAGTTATTGGACTCACTGTTAGATATATGATTATGACACAAGTTTATTATATTTGATGTTTTGATGACTTTTAATATAATTGTTGTGCTTTGCAATATCTTTTATTTTATGTGTTTAAAAGCATTATTCTGTAAATGATTTCCTGGGTTTCCAAAGGACCGAAGGAGTCCATGATGCAAATTGGTTAAATATTCTCAATCTAGCATAATAACAATAGTAGAACTGTTAGAGGCATCTCCTCCAGAACCATCAGATAATTATCTTTCAGCTGCCCCTCCTGAGGCTTTCCCTGAGCCACAATCCAGGACAACTAATTACTATTTTATGATCTCTGCAACTTCTGAGGTATTATCACCTGACATATCTATTTATTTTCATCCATGAATTCATCTCTACTCTAGTCAATACGGACACCCCCTTCAAATGGCATAGGTAAAAAATCCATGCGATGTCTTTGTTGAAGATTCTTGTCCATTTATTTCTGTAAATTCTACCTAAAAAATCTATCGAACAAAGTAGAGGCCTCCCTTTAGGTGTTGCAGTATTTTAAGGATACAAGTATGGTATTTACCCTCCTCTTGTTTTATCTTGCCCTCACTACATGACCGTTCTATCTCCTTTTCTGATCATACACAATCATCATCATCATCATCATCATCATCATCACCACCACCATCATCATCATCATCATCATCATCATCACCACCATCATAATCGTCATCATCATCGTCATCATCACCACCATCATCATCACCATCACCACCATCATCACCATCATCATCATTACAGGACCTGAGTCCATGATTTCATTGTTGTAGGGAACTCCAGGATAAGGAAATTCCCTCTTCCAAGCAGGCCTTCTCTGAAACTTTTAGTCTTAGAACTGCATATAGCAGAGTGTCAAACGCATAGACTTGGGCAAAAATTGGCCTGCAACACTCCTGAGTGCAGTCTAAACCATATTCAAATGTAATTGGGAGACATTTAACAAAATAAATAAAGATACAATTAAACATAGGCCATTTGTTGTTGTTCAGTCCTGTCCAACTCTTCATGACCCCATCTGAGGTTTTCTTGGCAAAGATACTGGAGTAGTTTGCTATTTTCCTCTCCAGCTCATTTTACAGATGAGGAAACTGAAGTAAGCCTGGTCAACATAGATAGTAAGTGTCTGAGGCTGGATTTGAACTCAAGACAATGGGTCTTCCTGACTCTAAGATTGGTATTCTATCCACGGTACCACCAACTACTCTATAGATAATACTACATTTTAAAATTAAATCAATTTATGGTACATAGCAACTCTTATGTGCAGATCAATGGCCTCCCTTTCTATTTGAGTTTGACACCAGTGGCCTAAAGCATTGAAATATTAAGTAACTTGCCCAGGGTCTTACAGCCAGTATGTATCAGAGGCAGGATTTGAACTTAGGTCTTTCTGTCTCTAAGCCAGCTCTCTTTCTACTATGCCCTATATCATTTTACATATAGCTAAGTTTCATACAGAACACTTTAGGTCCATTTTCTCACCTGAACCTCTGTAAAATAAGTTTTCTAGGTATTATTATCCCCATTTGTCATGCGAAGAAACTGAGACTCAGAGAGGTTGTGACTCATCCAGGCTCACACAGATTGTAAATAGCGGAGCTAGGTTTCAAACTTGAGTTTGTTGACTCTAAATCAAGCATTTTTTTTCTGCTCCTACAAAGGACTGTCATATGGAAAAGGTTTTAGACTGGGAAGGAAATCAGAGGTCCACTAGATCAATGCCTTTCACTCTACAGATGAAAACACTGAAGTTGAGGGAGTTAAATGACTTGCCCGAAGTCATATTGTTAATAGATGTTTAAGTTTGAATAAAAACCCAAGTCTTCCCGGCTCCAAGTTCAGGACTCTCCACAATGCTCTCTTGTCCCAGATGATACCTTTCACGTCACCTCTCTCCCAGAAGTCCTCACTGGCAATGTCCTGCAATCTCTATATTGCCAGTGATGGGTGGTTAGGCCAACCTTTAGTGTTTTGATAACTTCCGATACAATTGCTTTTAGAGTCACTTGAGCCTTAAATTCTTTTAAGAATGGGATTGTACGATTTGAGGCTTGTGGCACCACTGGGAGAATGTCTGTGTTGAGAAGAGTGGCTTTAGTTCACAGGAAGCACCTTGTGATTCCGAAAGGCTCTGTACAGTTTCCCAGATGCAATCCAGCCCACTTTCCTCCTCCTATTCAATTCTAGTCACAATTCATTGTCCATCTGTATTCCCATAGTGCATTTCTACACCCACTCACACAGCACAGAGACCCACTTAACAAAACAGTATACCCTTGTTGATTAAGTAATTATGTCAGCTGAGAAGGGAGGTAGGGCTTTATTCCTTTTGAATTTCTGTAGTCGTATATTTTGTGCTGCTACTTGTCCTGAATAGACTCATAGGGTCTTGGAAATGGTACAGCCTGAAGGGGGTACGTGGTTCAGCCTTGACTTAGCAGATAGCATTTGGCTCTTGAAACCAAAAACAAAGGGTTTGATTCCTATCTGACTTGCCAGATGCGTGACTTTGGGTAAGTGACCTAACTTTGTTGGTCTATAATTTCCTCATCTATGAAATGGAGAGGTTGGACTGGAGGGCTCCTGAGGTCCCTTCCATCTCTTGATCTATGTATATATGATCTATATGATATCCCTGATTAAGTGACCATCCAGCAAGTGCTTGAATACTTCCAACAATGATCAATTTCATCTGTTGAAACATTTAGGGGTTTGGGGCAGTAATAAAGGACTGGTATGAGAGGTATTTCAGAGTAGTGGGAAGAGGACTGGCTGACCTTGGAGTGAAGAAGACCAGATACATTATCTGTGCGAACTCTATCTTACAAATAAATTGCCAATCTTCATTGGTGGAGGTAGTTCTTACCCCCAATGAAATCACAGATCTGGACAAAAAATGGGGAGAGGGCAGAGAAAGGACCTTCATAACGAAGGCCTGTTCTGCCTAGCCCTTGCTAATGAGGCCCCAAACAGCAGACTGTCACATTTGGCATCCCATATAAGCTTTTTGCATTAGTGCAGTGACTTGATTGGAAGGCTTCTGACTGTCACCAAGGTGACTGGCTCTAAGCCTCCACCATTATCTGTGGAGTTATATAACCCAGCAAGGGACTGGAGACAGGCTCTCGGTAATTAATGCCATTGAAAATGCTTGCTCTCTCTCTCTCTCTCCCTCTCTTTCTCTCTCTCTCTCTCTCTCTCTCTCTCTCTCTCTCTCTCTCTCTCTCTCTCTCTCTCTCTCTCTATCTCTCCTTCATTGCAATCCAGAAAAGTAAGCCAGGTCATGAAGAGTATGCTCTTACTATATAGAATATACCTGAATTCTATCGTGGTTCCAAGCAAACTAAGTTTTCTATTTCATGGACAGGAGGAGGGAAAGGATTGTTATTTCTCCAGTTTTGATTGAGAGCTGTCAGGACAGCCATATTACTGAGTGACTCCTGATTGCTGCTGTGTTGTCTATAGAGGGCCTGCTCACGGATCAGGGCTAGGAACATGGGACAGCTCTGGCTGGTAATGGATGACCTCGATATACGCTGGCCTTTGTAGACGGTCCTTATTTAGAAAGCAACTGTCAACTGTAAAGGTTAATATAGATAGTTTACATCTGTGACATGATGAATAGGCCCCATGGGAATCCCCCCGAATCTTCCCTTAACAAAGACGTATGTGGGCGGGCTGCTTAACTCCAGAGCCTGATTTGGGAGATGAAATGATTACATGCTTTTTGGATATTGTCAAGAATTTTTCAAGCATTTACTAAGTGCTAAATAATGTTGTGGGCCCCATGGCATATATATAAAACAATTTATTATTGTTATTGTTGTTAGTGGCTCACATTTTTACAGCGCTTTAAGGTTTATAAAATCAAGACTATGATATCAGCTGAACCTTACAACAAGCCCTTCTAAATGAGTCCTATTATTTTCCTCATTTTCCAGAAGAGAAAACAAAATCTCATTGAAGTTAAGTGATCTTCCTAAAATCACAGAAGGAGAGTCAGAGGTAGAATTCAAACCTAGGTACACACTACAACAACTGTAACAAGGTTGATGATATCGTCTGGACCAAATCTGAAACATTATGGTCCATCCTGGGCAGCATATTTTGGGAAAGGCATAGACAAGCTTGTGCAAGTGGGTAACCATGATGCTGGGAAAACTAGAGATTATATCACTTGATAGTAGCTGTGAATTTTTAGCCTGGAAAAAAGAAGATACAGGGTGATAAGAGGGACGTCCCACACACCTCAACTCCAATTACTATAACTAACAAGATGCTCTGAGCCCTGACACTTTTATCAGGTGTGAACACCTCTTTGATTAAGTTACAGAATCAGTGGGTCAAACTGAGGTGTAAAGTAGGTTTGACACCTAGATTGAATCGATCAATCAAAGGTACAGAGTGCCCCCAATTAATGCAACCATGAGATACTCTCAAACAGAGTTCTTAACCATGGGGGGAGGTCTTAGAATATATTTTTTAAAATATTTTGAAAACTTTATATACAAATACAAATACAATTTGTTTGCTTTGTAATCTTATGTATTTTATATTCTGTATTTAAAACATTATTCTAACAATGTATCCATAGGCTTCACTAGACTGCCAAAGGGGTTTATCTCTCTCTGTCTTTCTCTCTGTCTTCTGACTGTCACCAAGGTGACTGGATATCTCTTTGTCTCTCTGTCTCTGTCTCTGTCTCTGTCTCTGTCTCTCTCTCTCACACACACACACACACACACACACACACACACACACACACCTGTTACGAATGCTTCTTCTAAGCCCTGATGCCTTTATCAGGTGAAAATACCTCTTTCAGAGCATAAAATAGTAAATCATCCAATCAAATATATAAAGTAAATGTGAACAAGGCCTAGACCCATCTATTGAATCAATAAATCAAGGCACAATCAATTTGGGAAGGGTAAAATCCTTTGAGTATCTGGATGAAATCTGATGATGAGAGGTATTAGAATTGGTTGGAGAGAATCAGTCCCACCCAGTGGGTCTTAAAACTACACACCAAGCCTGAATCTAGTATTCTAATAGCCGTACTGAGAAACACACCCAGCCCCCTCAGGGTTCCTCCTAGAAGCCTAAGGGGAGAGGTAGTCAGATACTCTCTGGGGACCTAACTTACCAATGTAAGTGAATTTTGGGAGAATGATTCCAGAGTGGGATGCAACACTATGATTCTTCTTTAGGAACAGGTTGAATTAAACGGTCTTTAAGATTCCTTCCGACTCATATTCTGTGGTTCTGTGGCCCAGAGAGATGAAGTGGTTCATCTAAACTCACTTAGGTGAAAGCAAAATCCAAGCCCCAGTTCAGTTGACCCTAAATGGATCACAGAGCTATCTTGTGGAATAGGGATTAGCTTTGCTTTTCTTGTCCCTAGAGGGCAAAAATAGGAACAATGCTTAGAATTTGCAGAGGTAGATTTTTGCTTGACACAAGAAAAAAACTCCTAAAAATTAGAGCTCTCCCAAAACTCCGTTCTGTGAGGGCTTACTGTCTATTTGGGGGCCATGACACAAAAACGCATTAAACAGTTATAATGCTAATACCATTTCAGAGCCCTACAGCACTTAAAAGTTTTATAGAATTCTTTCTTTACAAGTCTGAGATGGGTAGTGAAATACAGGAAAAAGTTCTAGAATTTGAGTCATAAGACAGGTTGAAATCCCTTTGAATCACCACCTGCATGATCTTGGGTGTATCATTTAATCTCTCCTGGTCTCATTTTCCTTATCTCTGAAATGAGGGCATTGCTTGCTCAAGTTCCTTTCAGTTCTAATTCCTGTGATTATCCCCATTTTATAGATGAGATTACATCACTTACTCAGAATTATATAGTAAAATATGTCAGATCTGGGACTCAAGCTGTCATTGGATTCATAAGTGCTCTACTACAACTATAGTGCCACAGAGTCCTTAAGTACAAAACTGTGCGGGGATGACCATAAGAATCAGAGAAGTGGCATCTTGGTAGGGCAAAATGGGCACTCTGGAGACTCGGGTTCTAGTATCAGCTCTTCCACCTCCCTCGTGAGTGACCTTGACTATTCCCTCTCAGGGCCTCAGTTTCTTCATTTGTAAAATGTAGGGGCTGCACTAGATCTCTCAAGTTCATTCCAGCTTCACATTCAGTGTGTCTATGAAATTAGTATGGATTGTAATAGCTAAAGTAGGATTCATAGAGGAAGTAGTTCTTGGCATAGGCCTAGAAGGAAAGATATTGTAGGTTTAGGATTGGTGAAAGGAAGGGAAACAGCATGAGCTAGGGCTGGAGTACGCATGATTTGTTTGTGATTCATTATGAATTCAGTATGTTTGTCCTTTTGCCAAGCACTGTGAGGGATACCAGATCAGGGAACTCGTGTTTGGGGACCCACTGGCCTGACTGGTGACCTGCCTTATCTAGGCAGCCCCAACTAAATGAGAGCAGCCTTAGCTTATGGCCCAGTCATCTCACCAAACCGTCCTACCACTATAACCATAACCTATGCTATGCACCCTTCTAAACCCACTTTCCAATTCTGGAACAATAACCAAATCAATACTCTCTGTCAATTTACTGTCTCATGGCTCCATTCACTTTCTTTGACACCTCCAAACCAAAATACCTCTTGGGAATCCACCACTCCCCTATATATATTGGCTAACTCCACTATAATAGAAGCTTCTTGAGATCATAGACTGTCTCTGCTATTGTATTCCAAGCACTTGGCCCACAGTAAATACTTACTAAATGACTTTTTATTCATACACTTGTTCATGAATAAAAGATGTTGCCTGCCCCTAAGTAACTGTATCAGTTATGTAAGTTATTCCATGTTTCTTGCTATAAAATACAACAGAAAATAGGAGAAATTAATTGCTAAATTGCATGTTACAGGCTTTCATTACTCTAGTAATTCAGAGAGAAGAGAGGTTGATGGTACTAGAACAGTCAGGGATGGCTTCACAGAGGAGGTAGGCCTTGATTACCAAAGGATAATCATTGTCTTTCCCTGAGAATGAACCCTAAAGCCATCCCTGTTGGCTTGAGCCCCCATTGGACTCCTAAGACTTTACTAAATGCTCTGAGATTTTAATCTCTGCTTCTAACAAATGGTGTAGCTCTTACTTCTCTGGCTTTTAGTTTCATCCATTATAGGATAATAGAATTAAACTAGATGATAAATAATATATTTCTAGAGCATTTGGAAGTTTGTTTACAAGGCAATTTCTCCACAATAATCCTGTGAAGTCATCACATCTTTCCTATACACTCTCTTCTCTCCTCTGATACTGCCTCCAGTCTGGCACAGGCCTTCATCACCTCATGCCTAGACTATTGCAGTAGCCTCCCTGCTCAAGTCTCTCCCCATTGCAGTTCATCTTTTACTCAGCTGTCGAAGGGATCTTCCTAAGGACCAGACCTTATCACCTCCCTCTAGCACTCAATAAACTCCAATGGCTCTCTGTTGCTTCCTGGATCAACTATAAAATCCTGTTTGGCATTCAAAACTCTTCCTGATTTACTTTCCCCAATGCAAAAAACTCATTTCTAGTCTTCTTATATCTTATTCATCCCCTCGTGCTCTGTCATCCAGTGACACTGGCCTCCTTACTATTTTTCACACAACTTCGTGACTCTCTGGCTACCTCTGATGCCTGGATTTCTCTCTTTCCTCATCTCTGCCCCCTGGATTCCCTGACTTCCTTCAAGTCCCAGCTAAAATCTCCCCTTCTACAAAAAGCCTTTCCCGGTCTCCCTTAATGCTAGTGGGTTCTTTCTGTTAACTATCTCCAATTTACCCTGTATGTATCTTGTTTGGACATATTGTTGGCATATTATCTTTCCCATTAGACTGTGAACTCCTTGGAAAGAGGAGCTTTTTTTTTGGCTTTTCTTTGTATCTTTAGCATTTAGCACAGTGCCTGGCACATAGTAGGTGCTTAATAAATGTTAACTGAATGTAAGTCAAAACAATTTCCTTAAAGATCAAAAAGGCTTGCCTGGGGTCACACAGCTAGTAAGTGACAGAACCAAGATATAAACCCAGATGGCCTAACTCCAGATCTGGTACTCCCTCTACTTTACCACACTTTAAAAAAAAAAGCAACCCTAGGGTCTCTTCCAGCTTTGATATTTTATGATGCTGATTTTTACTCTGGATGTAGTTGAATTGAATCGACTAAGATGCAAATCTATACCTGTAAAGAAGATGATATAGAGAATGTTGTTGTGAAAACTCAAGTTATTGACTAATTGGGGCATCATAAAAGACTTAGGGAAGGGGCTGGGAAGTACTCATCTCCACGATTCCAGTTGATATTCATCTGTAGTTAAGAAGATGTCCCCTTCCCCCCGATTCTTTCCTCTTTCATCCTGCAGTGCCAAATATTGCATCTGCTACACACCAGCACAGCTTAGTGCCTTATTCTCCATTCCCACTGTGTACACCACCCACATTTTCCCTGTAGATTCTCTTCCTGTGCAAAACAAAAATATACCAATACTGGTCCCCTTTTCCCTTGGTTTCTGCAGGGCCTCCTGGTTTTATGTTTATGGTCAGAGGACTTGGCAAGAAGGGATTGGAAAGGGAATAAAGAATGATGTTGAAGAGGCAGAGAAAGTTACCTAGTTAAGAAAAAGAACAAGCCTCCCCATTGATGCAGCATATTAGATGCTCTGGCGGAAGCACAGTGAGGAGAAAGTTGGGTACAATCATGAAGGCCCATTTAGCAGAGTGGACCCCTGCTGAGCAGAGCTGGCAACCTCAAGAAAGGCAAGTGCAGCGCTTTATTGGGGAAAGCGACTGCACAAGAGAAAAGGGCATAGAATACGGGCTTCAAAGAAGTTGGAAGACCAAAGAATCTTCAAGCTGGAAGGGACCTTAATGATGACCAAATCTAACCTCTTCATTTTACAAAAGATGAAACTGTGGCTAAAGAGGCTGACTGCTGGCTAAGGTCACATGGGTTTTAAAAGGCAGAGCCAGGATTTGAAATCTGGTCCTTTGATTCTAAATCCATTTGCCCTTCCAAAGGGCATAAGTGGCCTTCTACCCAAGCTCACAAATCCAATGTATGAATTCCTTCCACCGTATCTTGGACTAGTAACCATGTAGCTTCTACTTCATGCCCTCTAGTGGGAATTTGAAAGATTTACATCTCAGTGTACTTGAAATGATGTGATGACTTACTGATCTTTGGAGGAACTGTATGGGATAGTGATGTCAGGGGTGAGAGGCAGTGGAGAGTAGATAGGTCCCTTTGACTGATGACACGCAAATGTTATGACATTCGAAAAAAACCGGGAATATGGACTTCTTCATATTGTAGAATTGTTAGCTTGATGCTTATTCTTGGGAAAAAACAGAGCACAAGACTAAAAGGATTAGGTTTGAGAACACTTGGGAAAGTAGGTGATTACTAAAAACTAGAATGGATTTATCCCAGAACAAGTCAAGCCATATGGACCACACTTCCTTTTATAACCCCAGATTCTCTAGATCACAGAATGATGTAGAATGAGTATAATACAGCTTTAGAAAGACATTTAACATTTATGGAAAAGACAGAAGTGTGAGCTGCATCATCATCATCATCATCATCAAACAACTCCCTGTGTGTCTCTCCATCTCTTTGTCTCTCTGCCTTTATCTCTCTCTCTCTCTCTCTCTCTCTCTCTCTCTCTCTTCCTTTCTATCTATTTCCCCTTTAAAGTTTGCAAAGCATTTTATGTCATTTGATCAGTACTGTCATCCTTAGGACAAGATTAGTCATCTCCCCAAATCTAGGAATTTTCCTTAGCTATGCCCCATGCCTGGACTTCTCTCTTTTCCCCATATCTGCCTCCTGGCTTCCTTTCAAACCAGCTAAAATCCTACCTTCTACAGGAAGACTTTTCCCATTCTTCTTAATCTAAAGCCTTCCCTCTGCTGATTATTTCCAACTTATCTTTTTCATGTTATCTTTCCCACTCGACTGTGAGCTCTTTGACAGTAGGGGCTTTCCTGTTTCTTTGTATCCTCAACACTTAGCACACTGTCTGGCATACAGTAGGAACTTAATATATGTTCATTGACTGCTTGATTCATTTTAGAGATGAAGAAACTGATGCTCAGAGAGATCATATGCTTTGCCTATGGTAATATAAAGGTAGGATTTGAACTCAGCTTTTGAAGACTCCAGGTTTAGCATTCTATCAACTATGCCATGTTGATAATTCAGAACTGTTTGAATGAGTGGACTTCAGGAAAGTTGATCAGTGAACTGATGCTATTTAACCTAGAGGGCAGTATCTAGTGAAGTACTCTATGACAATTCCATTTGGCTCTTTATCAATTACTCAGAAGACATTAAATAGTGTGCTTCTCAGATGTGTAGTTGACAGAAATCTGGGAGAGTTACCTAATATCCTGAAAGATATGTAAGTATCTAAACAGATCCTGATAGGATGGTGAACTTGTAAGATAGACAAAACATAATAAAATGAAATTAAAAGGGAAAGATACAAAGTACAACTCTCAGGTTTTAAAAAAAATCGAGTATGAGAATGGGGAGATATGTGAACAATTTATTTAACAAAAATACTGGAAGTTTCAATGCACTACAAGTCAAGACATAAGTCGATAGGACGATGTGATAGCCAGAGATGCCAACTCAGCCTAGGCTGTATTACTAGAAGCATTAGGTCCAAAGCAAAGGGAGGTGTCGTCCATGTTGGACACGAAATACACATTTGGCATATTGTACTTAGAAATGGGAGTCATGTCTTGAAAGGGCATGGGCTGAATGAAATGAATTCAGAGTACAGTAGACCCTTGCGCATTCACTAAAATGCTGAGTAGATTACCCTATGAGGATGAGTTGAATGAACTTAAGATAATCCTAATATAGAAGGGAAGGTTTAGGTGAATATGAGTCTTAGATTCAAGAAAATGATTGAAATTTAGAAAATTACACATGTATGAATGTGTGGTTAAAGTTATTGGAAGGGATTTAGAGGAAATACCTGCCAAGCTATTGCGGTGGTTGTTGTTCAGTCATTTCAGTCATGTCTGACTTTCCCGATTCCCATTTGGGGTTTTCTTTGCAGAGACACTGGAGTGGTTTGCTGTTTCATTCTGCAGTTCATTTTACAGATGAGAAAACTGAGGCAAACAGGGTTAAGTGATTTGTCCAGGGTCACACAACTAGTAAGTGTCTGAGGCCAGATCTGAATTCAGATCTTCCTGACTGCAGGCCCTCCCTCTATCCAATTGCACCACCTAGTTGTAATTATTGGTTTATTTAAACACAGTATTCAAAGTAAATGGTTTTGAATACAATGCTCAAAGATTTTGTTTTACACATGTAATTCTGAGAAAGCTCTTATAATTTTTTTTAATTTACAAAGTATGAATAGTACAGAGAGATTGGACGTTATGTAGTGGAAAGATCAATGAGAAGTCAGGAGTCCTGCCTTTCCAACTTGCCAGCTAGGTAATTAGGTCCAAAGCTCTCTGTTTCCTCATCTATAAAGACAGGATTTTGACAGATGATCTCACAGGTGTCTTCTAGTTCTAACATGCTATGATTCTGTCCTTTAATTGCCTTCTCTGCCAAATCCCAGAATGCCTGAACCGGGCTTCCTCCTTCTCTTGAGGCTTTGGAGAGGTAGAAAGCAGGGCAAGTAAAAAGAAATGTTACTTTTTACAGTAAGAAAGTTCGGAGCTTGTGACCCCAAAGAGTACAAGCTAACAATAACCTTTTTTCAAAAGTTTAGATAAGTTCATAGATGACAGGCTCATAACAGGCCTCTGAAGGAATACTAGAATGAAGGAACACATCTGTAACCTCTGAGAGAATATGAAGGAAGGAGGATAACCACACTTTCCTAAAGTACATCCCTGGGGTCCCTTTTGTCACTTCTGACACCAATTAATGTCAACCAGACCAAACTGGCCTTTTGGTCATGTCTGACTTTCCAGGTTCCCATTTGAGGTTTTCTTGGCAAAGATACTGGAGTGATTTGCTATTTCCTTCTCCAGCTCATTTTACAGATGAGGAAACTGAGGCAAACAGGGTTAAGTGACTCGTCAGCAGGAGCTGACCAGTCAGGAATCAAACAGAAGTTTAATTTCAAAGCAAGGGTAATGGCTTGCAAGCAAGGAAGCAGATTAGACACATGCCGGGGTCTCACCCCTAGTGGGGGAACCTGAGGCAGTGTGGGGAGATCTCAATACTTACACCAATGGTTGCACAGTGAGCTAAGTCCTGACAATGAGGTGACAGCAACAACGTGGCGAGTTTGGTTCATGACAAGGCTTCATGATCAGAACTTATCTGAGCTCAGAGAACCACATGGTTACTGGTCAAAGCAATGCAGTAATTGTGTGATTTTGTCAGAGGGTGAGATCCCCCCAGAGGGTGAGCACAAAGGATTGTTGTTATGCCATGATCAGGGCACACTTTGTTAGTTAGGCCTTAGCTCTGGAAAAAATGGTGTCTCCTGATATCTTGACACCTTTCAGACAGACAACAGTGGGCAGGAAGAAACAGGGTCTGACCAACTGAGGTCATTTTTTCCTTTCTTATAGAATCTCTATGCAGCTAAAAAAAATTTTCTGTTCTTCAATTCTTCTTAAATTAACTATTGCATTTGACACTGGTGACCACCCCATCCTCATGGATACTTTATCTTCTCTGGGCTTCTATGATAATACTTCCTCCTGGTTCTCTTCCCACCAATCTTCTCATTTGTTCCTTAAAATGATCTTATCAATAGTCACTAGTCAAAGATCTGTGATGTTCTAAGTGTAGGAAATTCTAGTTCTTGTAATCTACTACGTATTAATGAGTTAAGGACTAAAGGAGCTATAAGCTCTTGTCATTTTACAGACAAGGAAACTGTCTCAGAGGCTTGCCACTGTGGTCAAGGAATTACTAGTATGCCAGGGTGTTAAAAAAAAGTTCCAAATAGTCTCTCCCTCACTACCTTGTACTGCTAAACAATCTAGAAATAATCACAGACCAGAATCCTGGTTCTGCCACAAATTAGCTTTGTGGTCTTGGGTAAGTCACTTGAACAGTCTAGATTTCAGTTTTTGCATAATGTTAATTAATTAATTAATTACTAAGATCCACAATCCTATTAAACTATTCTTTAACCTATATTACCTTAAAGTCAATCTTTTATCCTTCTAATTAGTCAAAAATACCTTCTTTTTTTAAACTTCAAGCACCGTGTTCAATTTATAATAGTGAAAAGGTGTAGCATGGTTTTGTGATTAACAACGCTAGTTAAAAAGATTCTAAGAACTAGATGGCAATGCACAGTAGGAGAATGCAATAATAACAACAGATCTGGGATAGCTTAAGGAAATTTATTAGAGGAAACAAAGTGGTATAATAGGTCATGGAGACTTGTAGTTTAAAAGACCTGAATTCAAATTCTGCCTCAGATATCTATTTAGCTGTAGCATTCTGGACAAGGACCTTAGCCTCTCTCAACTTCACTTTCGTCATCTGTAAAATGGGGATAATAATAGCACCTGCCTTCCAGGGTTGTTGTGAGGATCAATGACATAAGGTTTGTGAAGCATTTTGCAAACCTTGAAATGCTACATAAATGCTAGTTAGCTGTTATTATCATTACCAAATGCTCCCCACTCTAATTCTTGAGGCTCCTGGAGTTCTATTGAATTTTGTTGTGGTTCAGTTGTTTTAATCATGCCTGATTCTTCATGGCCCATTTGGGATTTTCTTGGCAAAGATACTGGAGTGGTTTGCCATTTCTTCTTCAGCTTATTGTATGGAGGAGAGGTAAATAGGGATAAATGACTTGCCCAGGATGACACAGCCAGTAAGCCTCTGAGGCCAGATTTGAACTCAGGAAGATGAGTCTTGCTGACTCCAGGCCAGGTGCTCTATCCACTGTGCCATGTAGCTACCCTATTTTATTAGAAATATTAGAATGACTGCCTTTCATTGAATCTCTGCCCTCAAGAAGTTTATAGTCTAGTAGGGTTACTGATAAAACAGAAGCAAACGTAACTGTAGTATATAACTACATCAAAGAGGTGAAAAATCAGGTGTTCTGTCCTGTTCAGAGGGAGAATGGCTGTTTTCAAGAAGGGATATTATGAGTGACTTCAAGGAGAAGTTAATATGTAAGTTGAGCTTCTAAAAATGAGCAGGAATTTAATAGGTAAGTAGGGGAAGGGAGGTCTTTCTAGGAATAGATAGCATAATAAGCAAAGAGTGGGAGAGCACAAGTTATGATCAAAAATAAAGTCCATTTTGACTGGAGTATAGAGAATATGGCAGCCAGCAGTGGGGGTAGGAGGTGGGGAGTAGTTTGAGACAAAGTTGGAATCATGATGTGATGTCTAACTATAGAGAGCCTTTAAAACCAGACAAAGGAGTTTTATAATTGGTAGCTATTGGAGATAGATAGATAGATAGATAGATAGATAGATAGATAGATAGATAGATAGATAGATAGATAGATAGATAGATAGATAGATAGATAGATAGATAGATAGATAGATAGATAGATAGATAGATAGATAGATAGATGATAGATATAAAAAGATAGATAGAAAGATAGATATTAGTGGTTCGGCAATAAGCCTAATATAGCTTTATTAAATGTTTACTACAAGTCAAACTGTTAGGTGGCCCTGTGAATAGAGTGCCTGCCACGGAGTCAGGAAGATTTATCTTCCTGAGTTCAAATCTGGTCTCAGACACTTACTAGATATATGACCCTGGGCAAGTACACTTAATCCTGTTTGCCTCAGTTTCCTCATCTGTCAAATAAGGTGGAGAAAAAAACAGCCTACCATTTCAGTATCTTTGCCAAGAAAACCCCAAATAGGGACACAACTGAATGACAAGTCAAGCATCATGCTAAGTGCTGGGGATACAAATATAAACAAAAAGAAAGATAGTCCCTGCCTTCAAGGAACTTACATTCTAATTGAGAAAGACAACATATAAAAGGGGGCTGAAATGGGGAAGGGGTAAGTGTCAGAGAGGAAAATTTCTGTTGTAACAAAATCCAGAGAGTCAGAAACATAGCCTGGAGAGGAATGAAGCATGGCTGGCCTAGGCCCATCCCCAATTTGGAGGCCTTAGAAGGGATTCACCAGTGGTGGCCAGTATGGTGGGTCGGTCCAGGGTGGAAAAACCCCAGGTCCTGAGAGAAGTTCCAGGGTGAAAAGGCAGCTGGCAAAAGTCCAGAAGGTCAGAAGCACGGCTGGGAGAGGAATGAAGTGTGGCCTTTATAGCCAAGAGAGAAAAACTGCATATGTAGCCCGCTCCTTATGCCCCCAGGAAAAGTATGAACATAATCTTCCCTTTTATAAGAGAAATTTATTTGGCCTCCCTAGTTCTGAATCTCTTCATAAACTCAGCCTCTATTAGCCCAACCAGTTTGAAAAAGATATCTTTCACAGCTTTGCTTTCCAACCCTCGGGGTTACATTAAAAATGTGCACATTTATTAAAAAGTGATATTAAAAAGTATTTCTCATTGTGCCTTTCCAAGCAATAATAAGCAAACATGTTACACCCTAAGCAACTGCCTATCTTGCCAGTCTCTAGTCCCAGCCCTGCACCATGAGCTGGGAAAGATAATGAGGCCTTATTCTCTCACCTTGGAAATACATCTTCCTCATAAACACAGTAACATGACTGCTTAGAAAGCAGCCTTTGGGGGAAGGAGGTGAATACGGCACAAAATTCTTTCTCAATAGGTATGAGGGAAGGTGGAAACAGCACTGGAGTTTTAATCAGGAGAGATCTGGGTTCAAATCCTATCTGTAGCACTAATGAATTATGTAACCATTAACAAATCATTTAATCTCACTGAACTTCAGTGTTTTCATCTGCAATAGTGCAGTACTTTATCCTTCCACGTTTCTGCCTCCTGGGTTCCCTGACTTCTTTCAAATCTCAGCTAAAATCTCCCCTTTTTCATGAAGCTTTTTCCCGTCCCTTAAAAGAAGTGTCCTCCTTCTGAGGCTACCTCCGATTTATAGTTATCGACTTATTGTGCTCCCCCACCTCCACTCAACTGTCAGTTTCTTGAGAGCAAGGATTCTTTTGGCCTTTCTTTGTACCCACAGTGCTTAGCATATTGCCTGGTACATAGTAAATGCTGGTTGACTTGTCTTGACTAGTGCTGACCTCACAAGGCATACACAGGCTATGAGACTCTACATGAATGTTGGCTAGTGTTATTATTATACATTCACATCTGTTATGGATGATGAAAACGTTACCCATTTACTCTGTATACATTTTGCATTTATCCGAACACATATTATGTTCCTTCAGGAAGCTCCTTGAGGACAGGAGCTATTTCCTTTTTGTATGGGTATTGCCAGATTTTTAGCACTTAGCGGATGCTCGGTAAATACTTGTCAAATGAGTGAATGGCCGGATGCAAGGCTGTGGCCTGGATGCCAACGCCAAGGCCTCAGGGAGATGACAGCAACAATAACTAAAGAGAAGCAGGAAGAGGGATGGGGGTGGGGGTGGGGAGGGAATGGGGAAGGCAACAAACATCTATTAAATGCCTACTATGAGCCAGGCACCATGCTAGGGGCTTTACAAATATTATCTCATTTGAGATAATTTGGGTTGCATGGTATAGTGGATGGCTGATGAATGCAAGATTAGAAAAGACTTAAGTTCAAATGAGATGTGGAACATGCCCAGGGCTTTTACCTTGAACAGAATAAGTCCAAGAAGGCAGACTTGCTCTGATTACAAGAGGAACATGATGGCATGTCAGATCAAAGCATGTTCAAGAGCAGTCACAAGGGGCTTCAAGACAGAGATCCAAGAGGATGTCGACCAGGATAATAAATAGAGTGAGAGCTTTGATCCTCCCAGTCAGAAATAGCTAAAAGGCTCCTTTGTAGAGTGCCAGACTGGCAGAGTCGAAAGAGCATTTTGGACTTGGCATCAGGGGACTTGGGTTTAGAACCCAATTCTGCTACTTATTGGTTATGTTGAACATAAAAAGGCGTTCCTATATCTGAGTTGTTTTGCCCCATCCATGAAAAAAACTGTTAACACTTGCATTCCTTATTTCTAATCATTCAATTGATCAACCAGCAAGTATTCATTAAAGACTTGCTGTGTAGCAAGCCCTGTACTAGGTGCTGAGGGTACAAAGATGAAAGAAAAACCATACTTGTCTTCACAGATCTTTTGTTCTACTTGGGAAGAGAACCATAGGGTTTTTGTGGGGAATACCTCTGGTAAAGCTTCCAGTGCTATAGACAGATAGGCAGCTTGGAATCATAGAGAGGGCACCCAGCTTGTAATGCTGGCTGCAGGACTCTGGCAAGGCATTCAACCTCTCAGTAGTCCAGATGATTCTTTAAAACCATAAGTTGCAGTGCAAGTACTGATCTTCATCACTAGGGGGAATTTCCTCATTAAGGGTTCCCAGTATTAATGAAATTACAGGATGAGAGAGAGAAAGAAGGAAGGAAGGAAGGAAGGAAGGAAGGAAGGAAGGAAGGAAGGTAAGAAGGAAGGAAGGAAGGAAGGAAGGAAGGAAGGAAGGAAGGAAGGAAAGGAAATGGAGGAAGAGAGAAAGAGAGGAAAAAGATTATCACATGTTTCAGATGTGGTCTGTTACCATTAGATGGATGTTAACTCTTCTGTAGAACTGGAAGGAGAATCTCACTATTGAATTTTACTTCAAAATAATATCCTTTCCCTCCAGTTTGATGAAATTTGTAATGTCATTATCTCCCAGACATTATAGATTCTCTGTATTGTTTCAAGTGCAATAGCAGAATAGTGTATAAAGAATCCTTCTCTTTGTAGAAAGGATTGTAGATGTAACTCTTGAAGGGACTTCTGATAGTCCAATCTTATCATTTTAAATAAGAGGAAACTGAGTCCCAGGAAAGAAGTAGGTTTTATAATACACTACATCCCATAGTATTGTACAGAAAGACTTGAGTTTGAATCCTGACTCTGCTCCTTATTCCCTGTTGGACACTGGACAAGTCATTCAGCCTCTCTGGTAAAATGAAAGGAGAAGGATTAGATGGTCTCCAATATCCCTTCCAACTCTAAATTCTAGGAACCTATGAATAAATATGTTACAGCAACACTGGACATTATTCTTATTATCTGGAAAGTAAATCTTACATTACAAGAGCTGCTGTATAGGCCTGCTGAATTCAGAGTGACCTGTCAGATGGTAGGGGAGACACAAAGTTTAGATAAGGATTTATCCCTCCCTTCGTAGAACTTACAGTCTAGGTGGGCATAGGGCACCAACACGAGGGACTACAATACATAATCAGGAAACATTTATTAAGCGCCTACTATATGCTAGACACCATGATGGACACTTGATCTTTCTATTAAAAAAAAGTACATTAAAGAAGTAAAAACAAGGGCTCTTCTGAGGTTCCAGTGTAAACATGGAGAAGGGAAAGTGGGACTCAAAGATGATAGCATTTGAGTTGGACATTAGGGATTGAGAAGGAATTCAACAGAACGGAGAAAGCATGGAGGACATAGGAATGAGGAACAGCATGATCAAATGTACAGATATGGGAAAGTACAGGGATGTTTAAAGGCAGAGAAATCAGTGCATTTTGGTATGTGAAAGTTGTACTAAAGCATCTCTAAGGTCTCTAAAAATATGGCGCTATGATATTATTGTAAAGCAGGGTGAGGTATAGGGGAGATTGCAATGTAAATTGGCCGATTCCTGTGTTTCAGGTTCAAAAGCCATTTTTTGAGTGCCTACTCTGTACAGTGCACCATGCTAAGGGATTGGAGAAACACGAAGTGAAGGCTGATCAGATGAAAGACACTGCCTCTTGGAGTTTCCATGCTTACTTACTAGTGATTATATAAGTGGAAAAGTACAAGTTGTGGGACCATAGATTTAGAGCAACTCCAAGTCAAAAACTGGGAAATACGTTCATTTATAATTGTCTTTTTTATTGTACTATCTTATGAAAATGTTTATTTTATCCTATAAGTTAAAAAAATTTAAATGGGAAATATTTTAAAAAATTTATCAAAATACAATAAAATGTAAATATTATTAATATTATGACACTAATATTATATAGGTAATATTAATGAGGTTTTCTACATCAATATACAGCCCACAGGGAACCTTATGTATGGTTTAGTGGCTCCCATTTCTATGTGAGCTCGATATCACTGAAGAGTTAATAGACTTGCCCAGGGTCACACAGCCAGGATGTGTCAGAGTCAGGACTTGAACCCAGATGGTTTTTGATTTATTATTGCATGCTTTGCCAAGTTCAGACTGCTTCAGTGGTCATTCAAGGTCCTGCACATTCTGGCATCATCCTAACTTTCCAGTTCTGTTTTATTTTGCGAGAGATGGCATGGTATATTGGATGGATGGCTCAGAAGATATGGGTTCAAGTCCTCCTTCTGCCTATGCAAAATAATTGTGTGATCTTGGGCAAGTCATTGAACCTCATGTGTCCCACACAACTCTCTAAGACTATTAGTTTCAGAGAAGGTCCCAGCCTGCATTGGCAGAAGACAATTTCGTTGCCCGGAGGCTCAGTATACCAATGAAATGATAAGTTAAGACTTTCTCCCTGATTCTACCCCTACACCCAGCCTTATTGCTGTCTCTATCTCTGTCCTGTCCCTATCTATATCCTTATCCCTTTCCCTAACTCTTTCCCTTGTCCTCTCCCAATCCTTTCCTATCCTCATCCCTAGCCCTACCCTATCCCTGTCCCTTTCCCTATACCTATTCTTTCCCTAACCCCATCCCTATGCTATCCCTAACTACATATCTATCTCTTTCCCTGCTCCATTCCCTATCCCTACCTCTATCCTTACCCCTATCTCCATCAATTTTAAGGATATAAGTGACATAAACAAAGCCACATATAAGAAAGATAGAAGAAAGGAAGAGCCTGTTGTTGAATTACTGGCGGTACAAAGCAGAATTTCAGTTGTTTTTCAATACTTCTATTGGATGTGACGCTGCCACTGTCATGCTGAGTATACCACAGCAGGGAAATAAGTACTCTAGTGGGATAAATTAGTGAATTAAATTAATTATGGCAGGAAGCCACATTATATTGGGAAGAGGCAGATGTAATACAAGTCTTTAAAAGAAGGTTGAATTAAACCATGTGAAAGATTGCTCCAAATCGCTGATGAGAAGCAAAACAATTCTGAGGTTTCAACTTCGCACCCAACAAATTGACAAAGATAAAAAGATGGAAATAGGCAATGCTGGAGAGACTGTGGGAAAATAGGCACACCAAGGCATTGTTAATGGAGGCTGTGATTTGCTCTAACCATTCTGGAAAGCAATTTAAAATTATACTCAGAAAGTGACTACAGTGTGCTTACCCTTTGACCCAGAGATACCACTGCTAGGCATGTCACTTAAGAAGGTTAGAGGCAGAAAGAATGATTCATTGTAGCAAAGAATTGGAAATAAAATGGGTAGCTATGGATTGGGGAACAACTAACAAAATACATTACATGAATGGAATGGAATGTCATTGCACTGTGTATAAACAACTCAAGAGTCAGAGAAACATGAGAAGACTTACAGGAATTGATATAGTGGGAGATAAGCAGCATCATGTAAATAATATATATGATGGAACAACAGTGCAATTGGAAAGAAAAATCAAATTGAAGACCGTTTAATTAGAATGATCAAGTATAGAAGACAATACAAGTTGAGAAAATGCAACCCTTTCTTCTTTGAAGAGGCAGGGAAGTCTGGGTATGAAATGAGGCATATACTGTCAAATAGAATTGATTTATTAGTTGGTTTTGTTGAAATGCTTTTCTCCCCTACCCTTCCTTTTAAATCTTTATTTCAAAGGATGGTTCATTGCTTAGGGGAGAAAAGAGGAATATATTTGTAAATAAATGCAATATTACAACAAAAAAACATCAATAATTTTTAAAGGAGGGTTAAATTAGAAAATGAGCAAAGAGGAATTGGAGAACCACTTTCCAGATAATAATAATAATAATATACATTTCTAGAATGTTTTATAAGGTACCTTATTCAATGAGCTTAGTCATACGTGGCTTATTAGCATCATGAGGAAATTAAGTCAGAGAGATCAGTGAACTTATCCAGTCATACAGCTTAGAAATATTATAGTTAAGATCTGAATTCAGTCCATTATTCTTCAAGCCATTCTGATCTAAGAACCCCCTATATAGGTTATCAGAAGAAGAGGGCAGGTTAACGGTTAGGAACAGTAAAGGGAGTTAGGCAAGAGTTAGCTCCAAAATCTCAGCATCTCAGGCCATGTCAACCCTAGCTGTGCTATGTCTAGTGTTCTTGGTTTAATTCATTGTGCGTAGCATATCAGTTCACTCTATAAATCCACAGTAGACCCCTGATCTTGATGCTTTTTAATAAACTTGCCCTCCCCAATCATTCTACCTCGTCTCAATTGTCCCCACTGTTTCCCTACATCAAAGGATCCAGTGGATCCCATTCAGGAAGCCTTCACCAAATTTCCTTAATTCCAGTGCCTTCTCTCTGTTAATTATTTGCTATTTATCCTGTATAAATCTTGCTTTGTGTATATTTGTTTTTAGGTTGCCCTGCCCCCCATTCGATTAAAAGCTCCTTGAGGGCAGGGACTGTCTTTTGGCTCTTTTTGTATTCCCAGCACTTAATACAGTGCCTGGCACATAGTGGGTTCTTAATAAATGTTGATTGATGACTAGTTTCTTGATGGTAGCAGACTGTGTTAATCTTTCCTCTTGAAACAATACCTTTGTGGTAGGCTCTGACACCAGTGATACCTAAGGCTATAGAAACCAAATTACTAGAGTTTGATTCCTGGCTCTTCCATAAAGCCACAGTGAGATGCTTAAAAAAGCAGATTTTCTCTTGAGGTTACTGTCCCCCCTCAAAGCCGATGAGAGGCTATAATGTTCTGTCAAAAGAGTGATATATAATAATATAATTTGTAATAGTATAAAATGTACTATTCCGTATATATTGCAGTACTCCTTGGGAAAAAAAGCATGATCATAATATAAGCCAGGTGTTGTTAACCACAGCTGTGCCTCCCCACCATAAAAAAAAAACAAAAAAAGTAAAGAATCACCTGGGGCTACCACTTCAAACTGAAGATTGCCCCCACAATGCACTGGAGTGGAATGCTGAGGTAGCACTTTTCCTCGAAGGATCTCCTTTTCAGGCACTTTGGGGCTTCTTCATAAAGAGGCTGCTTTGGGCAAAAATTGTCTCCTGCTTTCACCCCAAGACAAATGACTTATTGGAAATGTATGAAGCCATCCACTGAGCCACTGAGGAGAGAATATTTATTTATTTTTCAGGCTTATTAAAAGTTCGCCCATTGCCCAGAGGTTTCTGGGCATGTGTACAAGAATATGAAAATGGAACAGAGATGGTATCTGTCACAGCAGCAGGCCTCTCCTTAAAATAACTGAGGGCTCTGGGCCATAACAGTAAGAACCTCATTTTCTTTGGGTCCTCAAGGACAACAGTCTTTAATCTTAAATATCTAGAAACCTGGGTCTGCCACAGAAACTGCTCTTTCATTATTATTTAGAACAAAAATAAATTTTCTAGCCCGGACCTGTGATTTCAGCCAGGTAATGAGTTCCCATTGTGAAAATTGCCCCCACAGATACAGATTGCCATCTTGTCTATAAATTATAATTTTAGAGAGTTGTCTGAAATACTAAGAAGTGACTGGTCTCACATCCAGAATGAATCAGACCTGGGACTGGAATACAGGTCTTCCTTACTCTAAGCCTGGCCCTGTAACCATTACAACATGCTGCCTCTCAAAAATAACACACAGGTTGTTTTTTGGTCTTTACAAAGGCCACTTTGAGTTCTTCTTGTGACTGTCAAAATAACGTCGGGAGGTAAATAATACTGTTGTTCAGTTGTGTCTGACTCTTCATGACCCCATTTGGGGTTTTCTAGGCAAAGATACTGAGGTGGTTTGCCATTTCTCTCTCCAGCACATTTTACAGATGAGGAAACTGAGGCATCTAGGGTTAAGTGACTTGCCTAGGATCACACAGCTAGTGAGTGTCTGTCTGAGACCTGACTTGAACTCAGGAAGTTGAGTTTTCCTGATTCCAAGTCCAGTGCTCTATCCACTGTGCCACCTAGCTGCCTTTGTAAATAGTACAAAGTTATTTGGCCAAGGTTACAAGTGCTACAGATGAGGCAAAAACTCAAGTTGGCCAGTCTGTTAGTCTTGTGCCATTTGCAATATGCCACACTGAAAGTCCATGGGTTCTTATAATTCACTCTCAGAGAGCCTCACTCTCAGAGCTTGAACCCTAGAGATGTCCAAAGATCACTGGCATTGGTCTTAAGCATTATCTAAGCTCCATGGGTTGAATCCTTTCACCTTTAGGTGTAAATCAGTTCCTCTCAGTTCCTTTATCATTTTCCAATTTGTCTAGTTTTTTTAAGTACTGGACAACTCAGGCTAAATGTTTCAGGGCTGAGAAAACTGTAATCTCTTCTCTTCTTTAAGACTGGACTTTCTCATTTGAAGCCATCAATATACACCTTCTTTCAATTTCTATCAGTCCAATATTGACCAAGTGCTTTCTAGGGATCACGTAGAACCATTTATTGGAAAGAGCTAAGGTTCAAATCCCAGGTTCAAATCCTGTCTGCAACAATCATTAACTGTGTGACCATGCTCTCTGAGACTCAGGTTTCTCATCTCTTAAAATAGAAGCAATAAAACCTGCAGCTGCTCTCTTGAAAAAGTTTTTGTTCGATTCTTTGTTTTTAATGAGGATCAAATGAGACAACGTAACTAAAACACTTGCAGAACAATTTATACATTTATTATATTCATATTATATATTATTCATATTATAAAATAATATTCATATAGTAACATTTATTAAGTAGCCACTGTGTACCAGTCACTAGGAGCTATTCATTGAAGAGACAAAAGTCAAGTAATCACCGCCCTCAAGAAGTGTATGTTGTTCTAGTATGTTCTGGAAGTCTGTATCCTTCAAGTATGTTCTACTGAGGGGTTGGAGTAGAACACAGGAGGCAGCTCCATAAGTTGAAAGGATGCTAGATTTAGAGTCAAATAACCTCATTTCAGATCCTTTCTCTTCTGCTCACTATCTCTGCGACCTTGGGCAAGTGATTATAAAGCTGAGCTTTACAAAATCATGCTAGTTTACCTCTAAAAAGCTCTCCAGCTCTAAATGTGTGATGTCATGAGCTTATGTAAACAGATAAGTTCACGCAAGATGAACTTGAGGAAGTGGAATACTGGTGACTGAGTGAGAATTAGGCAGCTCCAGAGCAGAATCTTGAAGGAAGATAAGGGTTCTGATAAAGGAATGGATGAGGAGGGGGTGCATTACAGGCACAAGGGAAAACCTGTGAGAAAGCACAGAGGTTGGATGCACAACATCATGTTCTCTAGCAGAACAGCTAGGAGCCAAATTTGGTTGAAATATTGAGTTGTGATAAGGAATAATGTGAAATAAAAATAGAAAAAGAAATTGATCCTGATTATGGAGGGCCTTACATGCTAGTGTAGCATCCAGCCTCCCCTACAACCCCAAACATTTCACCAATTTATACTTGAATTTTCACTGGCAGATTTGGTCCCCAGAAGACCAAATGCTCCTCTCAGGATTCACATGGTTAACCAGGATGGCCTGGGTTTCTAGTTCTGCTTTTTAAAATTATCTATTTGTTTGTTTATTTTATGAGCCCCCACTGGTACACTTCCCATAGACAATCAGCCGGGCAATTAGTTTTTCAGAAAATGACATTTACTAAATTATAGTAGAAAGAATTGGTATGAAACATTCCCCCCAAACAGAGAATGTACACTCCCCTAGTACACATGAGGTCACTGGGGAGAGTGGACTCAAAATTAAACCTCACAAAGATAGTGAGTTTCACATGTGGAGAACACATGTGACAGGTATCTCAGAACTCCTGGACACTAGAAGTCCTTTTCTCCTTTCAGAATACTCATGAAGTTCTTAAGTATAGCTTTCTGTTGAGTTCCAAAGGTCAGTGTCCTTGCAGAGTCCATGGTTGATAACTTCTCTTTGCCATGAAAGGTTATATTCCATAAAGCTGTTTCTTCCCTCAGTTGGCTAGCTTTTTACACCTGTGTTTATCTGTATTTTTCTCAGTGTGTTTCCTCTGTTCCTTACTGGAGGTGTTGTCTCCTGCTGGTCCAGCATCTCCAACAGAATGGACAACGTGTGTGTAGAGTTGTAGTAGAACTTTCTCTCTAGGCCTGCTCTCCTCCCTTTCTGCTCTCCATTTCAGCATAGGGCTTGCCTCCTCAAGGAGTTTGTGGGCCTGAAGTCTTCCACCGCTTAACTGACCTACTGATAAAATGAGCTCATTATTGGACTAATTGCTGATTTTTATTTAGCTTAAGAAGTGTGACTTGATGTTCTCAACCAATTACAAGATGCTTCTTATTGTACGATATCATTTATCTTTCATTAAACATCCAAAGTTCAATAATTCTTTCAAATTAGGAGTGTTTCCACATTTTGTGATGAAGTTATGGGAAATTATTTAATAACTAGTTTATTCTGTTGGTTGATTGATTGATTGAGCTAAGGCATCTGTGTTTTCTATGACTACATTAATTGGAATAAGGTGGAAACTTCCGTCCTTATAATTGGAGTTCATATTTTAACTTAGAGGCAACAAGGAACAACTGAAAAGTTTTTGAACCAAGAAGAAAAATGATCAGCTATGTGCTATAGGAATTTTAATTTAGAAGCTTTGTGGAGGTTGGCTTTGGAGCAGGGGAGGAGGTATAGACTGGAGGTGACATGGCCACTTAGGAAGCTATTACAATAGTTCATGTGAGAAATGAAGTTCTGTACTGGGATGGTGGCTACGTGAGTAGAGAGAAGTGGATCGGCAAGAGGAATACTGTGGAGGTAGAATAAATCACACTTGGCAAGTGTGATTAGCTCTAGGTAGTAGAAGAATAGAGTCAGGAGGAGCTCTGAGTTCTGAATCTAGGGGAAGTTGAGAGAAGGAGACATTTTCACAAGTCTAGGTAATAAATTTCACATGCTGAGTTTGAGGTATGTATTATCATGTACAGAGATGCCCTTAAGTTTATAAGCCTAGTTTATAAGTATGGAAACAACAGAACAAATGACTACATATTAATCAAGCAAACAAGCGCTTATTAAATGTCTACTGTATTCTAAGAACTAGATGCTGGGGATAGATAAAATTAAAACAGTCCCTGTTATTAGTGAGTTTAAATTCTATCAGAGGAAATTATATATACATATAAGTATACACAAAATAAACATGTGTAACTCCTCTTTAGTTGAGGAAAGCCACTAAAAAGGAGGCACAGATGCATGGTACATGATGTGATATCAATATGATGTATACAGGTGATGAGGTATAGTAAAAAAGAGTGTTGGATTTGGAGTTTTAAAAACTAAATTCAAATCCTGGTTCTGATACTTATTGCCCATGTAACCCTGAGAATGTCAGTGAAATTCTCTGAATCTCTATTTATTCATTTATAAAATGAAGAGACTGTACCAGATGGCCTGGAAGCTGTCTTCCATTTCTATGTGGTTGAATCCTCTACTTGTAAAACCATTCTGAGAAATACAGGTGAGGCTGATACTGGTTTTAGGTGGAGATGGCCATCTGACTAGGATTGGTGAAGGAAACGGGGTTCTTAGAGTCAGAATCTTTGCATTCCCTAAAATGATCTTTAGCAAAAAGGGAATATCAATAACATAGTTAAATTCACGAGATTCAAAAAATTAGAATGTCAGCGATCAAAGTTGAAAGCTTGGTGGGTGGTAGACTTCTGTCTGGGGGGTGGGGTGTGACAATTGGAAACAAAGAGCTGAGTTAATATCTGAGTGACTAGGCTGAGATGACTTTTTTTTAAATCTTTAAGAGACTAAAGTAAGTGAAGTCAATTTTGTATATTGAAATTCTTTGGGGTTTTTTTAAAATAAATTTGCTTTATTTAAAAGGTAATTTTCATAACTTAGTCACATAGTTAATTTAATTATGCTGATATGTTTATTATTAGGTACTTCATCTTTGGCTTATCAGTGTCTTATCTGTCCCAGTTTATATGATCCTGGGTTTCAGACTACTAATCACGTGGGATTTAAAAGGCAGTTCAGTAGAGGGGAGAGAGCACTGGGCTGGGAGCAGGAAGTCCAATGTTCTAAGACCAGCTCTGACTCTCACTGTGTCAACTTTGAAAAGTACTTTCAGTTCTGTGGACTCAGTTACTTCAACTTCAAGAGGAAGGGTTGGACTCTAACTCAGTAGCCATGTGACTGTGGGTAATTCACGTAATCTTTCTCTACCTTGATTCCCCCACTTGTCAAATGGGGAACAACCTCCCTCCTCAATTTACAAGAAATCTGTAAACTAAAGTCACTTTATAAACATCAATCTTTTATTTGACAGTGGTGCTTCTGTATTCCATCTGTTACCTTCTTCGCCTTTGGCAGCTGACAAAGAATTGATGGGAAACTCTTAACTGAAATGTTAGCATCCCACTTCAGAATAACCTGGAGCTTCAAAAAAAGATGCAACGGTGACAATGAAGATATCAATACATCGTCCAAGAATTTGTGGGTGAAGGGCTTGGGAATTTAGTTCAAGTAAAAACACTAAGCTATACGTAGATGACTGTGGGAAATGCAAAGGTTAATGACAACTTGGGGCTGCATGGAACTTTGTTGTTGTTTGATTACATCAATTCTTTGTGACCCCATGGACCATTTTGTCCATCGGGTTTTCCTGGCAAAGATATTGAAGTGGTTTGCCATTTCTTTGTCTTATTGATTAAGGCAAACAGAGGTTAAGTGACTTGCCCAGGAACTTGCATGGAGCTTATAGCACATCAAGAGTCAGGAGCACTTTGGATTTAATATGCAGTAGAGGGGACATCCCAACAAGGGCCTCGAGGTTGGATCCAAATCAATCCTTCATTCCTTCATGTATTCATACAACAAACATCACCAAATCCCTACCGTGTATGGCAGGTTAGTAGAGGTCCTTATCATCACTGAGCTTCTACAGGAGAAGGAACACAAGACATAAGTGCAGATAAAGATAATTCATCATAATATGTGATAAGCTCTTTTGATTGTTGCAGAACAAAGCATTATGGGAGATCCAAGAAGCAAGATTATTATTGTCAGGGGTAAGTAAAGTCTGAATGGAGCAGGTGATGTTTCGGTTAGCATTTGGAGGATGAGTAGCAATTCTATAGAATAAAGATAGGCAGGGCATTCCAGATAAAGGGAATAATATAAGCAAAGCATAGAAAGCATAGGGAAGTTTGGTGAACATAGAAGGAAGAAAGCACAGGGAAAATTGGTGAATCTGGAATCAAAACCTCTGAGTTCAAATCCTCCCTCTAGAACTTATTACATAGTGTGGGCAGGTCCTTTATCCTCTCTTAGGTTTTCTCATCTGTAAAATGGGGAGGTTAGATGAAATGATCACTAAGGTCTCTTTTGTCTCTATGTCCTCTGTGATACAGGGGGCAGAAAGTGGTCCAGTTTGGCAGGAGAATAGAAGGTGTGGCTGGGAATAATATGAAACACAGCTCAAAGACAGGATAGTGCCAGGTTGTGTGAAGCCTTGAATACCAGATGAGGGAGTTTGGATTTTATTCAATAGACAATGGGGAGCCATTAAGGACTTTGAGTCAAGGCGTGACATGACCAGATTGAGGTTTAGGAAAAATTAATCTCCTGTTATCCAGAGTCCACTGTGTATTGAGGACCTTATCAGTTAAGTTACATCTTTCCATTTAGCAGCTGGCATCTGTAGCCCCAGCAAACCTTTTTGTAATTGATTTCCTTATGAATTTCATCAAAGGATAGGAACACTCATATAGCTTAATATTTTTTAGAACAAGCTCCTCACAGATCTCCAGCCATGGAAGATTTTGAAGTTGATATGTTATCCTGAGAGGCAAAGAATCAGGAAATGAGCAGCACAATTACTGGAAGTTTCCAGAACTGGCTAGCTTGTCTTTGAAGGAAGATTCAATAACCAAGGAAAGAGGGAGAATGTGACCATTGTCTCATTTAATTCTTTTGTTAGACATTACACACTTCAGCTAGACTGGGGGATTTATAGTCGTTTCACAGCACATGATCTGCTTTTTCCAACTTTTGCCCAAGTTGCGCATCTTACTTGTAATACCCCTCACTATTTCTCTGTTCCTAATCCAGTGCTCTCCATAATCTGAACTCACCCTACCTGCCTATTCCTACCTCTCAAGAGACACTCATTGTCATCTCTAGTTGAGGCCTAACTAAAGTCTTACCTCCTCAGAGAAGCATTCCATGGCCTTGTCTTCCTGTACTGATCTGTCTTTCTCAATGCCTATGGCTCTTGACCTCCTCACTGGGCACTTATCATATTTTGTCTTTTATTAAATATCATAAAATAATGTATTATATAAATAAAATAATATAGTTGTATCATTTGTATAATTATATTTAATAATTATGTAATAAAATTATATAAATGAATGTTATTGCCAAAATTAAATAGAATAAACATTACTAAATTAAAATATGATGAAATAAATATTACATACAGATATAATATACATTTTTAATGATCTTTAACCTGAACCCATCATTAAGATTTACAAAGTGCTTTCCCTATAACAACCTTATCCTTGCTGGATTGTCAGAGCCAGAAGAGACTAGTTCAACCTGCTCATTTTACAGGTGAGGAGACTAAAGCACAGAGAGGTAGGGGGATTTGCCCAAAGACCTACGACTAGTAAATGGCCTCAGTGATATATGAACTCAGGTCTCTTAAGTTATATGCTCCTTCAAATGCATAGCATTGTTTTAGTATCATCTGGGGAATATCTGTGCTTTTCCATATCCTCATTGGATAGAGCACTGAACCTGGACTCTGGAAGACCTGAGTTCAAATCCAGTCTTTGACACTTACTAGCTGTGTGACCCAAGGCAAGGCATTAAAATTCTATCTGCCTCAGTTTCCCTATGTGTAAAATAGGGACAATAATAGCAGCTGCCTCCCAGGGTTGTTGTGAGGATCACATGAGATAATATGTATTTAGCACTTTATAAATGCTAGCTATTATTCCTTACAAGACTGAGCACTGTGCTAAGGGCACAGAAGGTACACTATATTCCATTTCATGCTGATTGTATAGACAGTCAATCGACCATATAAATACAACAAGTATTTATTAAGCATTTCCATGAGTCAGACAAGGTGCCAAGCTCCGAGGAGAAAAAGAAAGGCCCTTAAGGACCTTGTCTTTTGGCAGAGAAGACAAACATAAATAACTAAGTATATACAAGAAATATAAAGATCTACAAAGTATGCAAATATACAAAGTAGATGGATGATAGTCTCAAAGGGAAAGGCACTGGCAGCTGGGGGAACTAGGAGAGCCAGTGCAAAGGCATGGAGGTGAGAGATGATGTGTCAATGTCAAGGAATGGCAGGTAGGACTGTATGGTATTTGTGGAGAGAGGAAGGTGTAAGGAAGGAAGGAGGGAGGAAGGGTGAGAGGGAGGAAAGGAGGAAGGGAGAAAGGGAGGGAGGGAGGGAGGGAGAAGATTGTAAAGAGCTTTAAATACAAAGCAGAACATCTATGTGATCATGGAGGTAATAACAAGTCAATAGAGTTTATTGACTAGATGTTGATACAGTCAAGACATACACAATGAAAATAACATGCTCCTTTCACAAAGTAGAAAATGTGCGTGTTTATAGTGGCAAAACAACTGGGTACTCACTGCTTAAAATTAAATTCCTTTTTGTTCAAAAAAAAGTAGTAAACATTTTTAGTTTACATAAATATGAATTTCCATTTTAAAAAAAAAACCAACCTGCCATCTCTGCTCTGGAACTTCTAATAGCTACCTATTGCCCTAAGTAAGTCTGAATTCTTTTACCTGGCTTTCAATCCTTTGCATAATTGGGCTCCATACAGTTCTCGTTTGCTTCTACTTCCCAACACACAGTGATCAGGAAAACCTGTGTCTTCTTATACCTTCAGACATTTAGTAGCTATGTGACCCTAGGGAAGTCACTTAACCTCTGTCTGCCTCAGTTTCCTTAATTGTAAAATGCAGATAATAATAATACCTACCTCCCATTGTTGCTGTGGAAATCAAATGTAAAGCACTTAGCACAGTGCCTGGCATATAGGAAGCACTGCCTAGCACTATACTACCTAGCTATTATCATTATTACCATATAGCTAACCACTGGCCTCTTTATATTTGAAGCAAAAATCAGGATACAGGAAATATTTAGGTTTTTTTTTAAATCAATGAGAATATTACAGTGTTTACTACTGGACAGGAATAGGCAGAGATGTTGGGGAAAGAATAGAATTTTTTTCTTACTTGCCTCAGTCCTTGAAGAGATGAGCACAGCTGCTCAAATCTGCCTTCCACTTCAAAGATCTCAATAGTCCCAGATTGTTCTCGGGGCTCATAGGGAATGCTTCCTCTCTTCACCGTAAGTTTCAAGATACCTACTGGTTCAGGGGCAGCTAGGTGGCACAGTGAGTAGAGCACTGGCCCTGGAGTCAGGAGGACCTTAGTTCAAATCGGGCCTCAGACACTTGACACACTTACCAGTTGTGTGACCTTGGGCAAGTGACTTAACCCCAATTGCCTTGCCTTCCCCCATTCAAAAGAAAAAAAAAAGAATTAAAATAAAATAAAAGATAACATAACAAACCAGCTATATCCCTCTAAAAAATTCAAACTTATTCTTAAACTCATATTAAACCTAGAATATCCTTTTTCTCTCCCCCTTCCCATACTTTTATGCTGTAATAGCAAACACCCTAGCATACCCAGGATGGCCTGTTAGCACAGGTTCTTTAGTCTGCTTTACTAGGAAAGATAGCTTTTTAGGGGTCAACAATTTTCTTTAATTACATTCATTAGTTCAGGGGAAAAGTCAGCACCCTGAACGTTAGAGAAAATATAAGCACAGAAAATACAGAGAAAATAGAAGCAGAGAAAATAGACCAATAGACAGGGCTCTGACTGCCTGAATCAAAGCAAAATTGCTATATGCTTTACGTACACCACTTGATTGAGAGAGCCTTTACGTCTCAGCAGTCAGGGGTCTGAACATACAGCTACTCAGAGTCTCAATCAGGGAATCACAAAGTCTTTCTCATAAGGGAGCCCCCAAAACAAAATACCAATTCAGAGTGTATATATACTTCTCAGAGCCAGAAGGCATCACAACCCTCATGACTCAGTGCCTAATTAGAAATTACCAAAAGGCATGAAAGCCTTCCTACAAGCAAGCTTCTCTTAATGGGCTCCACATGAGGCCTATTAATGGGTGGGGAAGATCTTATATCTCATTAAAATTACATATGCTCAACCCAAATCCTACCTATCATTGAAGGCTTGGCTGATTTCTTCCTCCATTTATTCCCATACTATACCAGACTACATTGCTCAACACCTCCCCTAAATGATGATAGTTGCACGTAGCCTGAACAACAGAAATCAGAAGCGCTCAAATTTGGAAGGGACTTCAGAAATCACTTTGTCCATCCCCACCTGAAGCAGGTCTCCCTTTAGCCATATCTCTGTAAGTGATTGGTCATGTACTATTTACTGAAAGACTTGCGAGGCCAAGGAGCTTACTACCTGTCAAAACATCTTGGCCCCTTTGGGTCAGCTAGAGTTATTAGAAAGTTGTTCCTCCTACTGAGTGCAAATCTGCATCCCTATAATGTTCATCTGAAGCTCTTAAACTCTGCTCTCTGGGCCCAAGCAGAATAAATTAATGCTGCTTCGTTTGAATTTTTCTCTAATTTAATATGGATGGACATTATCTTCCCAACTAGATATTAAGCACCTTGAGGTCAGAACCTACAAGAGGCAACGTTTTACAGTGGGAAAGAGCTTCAATGAACTGAAAGTATTAAAATTGTTGTCATTACCAATAATAAGTGTATGCCATTGTAAAATAATTATAAAGCTCTTAACGTGGTGCCTGGCAGATAGCAGAAGCTAAATAGATGTTAGTTATTATCATTATATTCCAGTTTTGCCACTTATTGCCTGTGTGGCCTTGGCCAAGTCACTTATCTTTTTCGGCCTCAGTCTCCTTACTTGTAAAACGAGGGGGTTGTACTTGTGATCTTCATGATAGCATGTCTGTTCCTTTGTTGGTTTCTCCCATGGCAACTTGCATAGTGCTGAGCACCAAGTCAAGACTAGAATAAATGTGTAGCAAATAGGCTACATAGGAGGTGGAGGCAGTTAGGTAGCACAGTACATAGAGTACTGGACTTGGAATCAAGAACACCTGAGTTCAAATCCAGTCTCAGACACTTACTACCTTTGTGATGGTGGGCAAGCCAGTTAGCCCCTATCTGCCTCAATTTCCTCATGTATAAAATGGGGATAATAACAGCTCCTACTTCCCAGGGTTGTTGTGAGGATCAACCAAGATAATAATTGTAAAGCGTTTAGCACAGTACATGGCACATAGTAAGGACTATATGAATGTTAGCTATTTATTATTGTTATTATTATTATCACCTATGTCTCGGGGTTGATTTGAGGATCAAATGAGATGTCCAAATTGCTTTGCAAACCTTGAAGGGCTATATAAATGTGATCTATTATCCCCAAGGGACAGTATTTAACATGACATTGTATATATGACATATACTTTTTCATTCCACAAAATTCCCCTTTCTCTGCACTTAGGGATTTATTTTAGAATTAATCAAGTCATATGTTATTCTATGGGATGCTCAGGATCTGGTGGACAGTCAGTCACATACAGGATGTGCAAGTACCAACATCACCTTGGGTACCCAGATGCCTTACCCCATCTCTGCCTGGACATATAATAGGTAATCATTAAATACTTGTTTCTAAATGCCTATTGATCATGGAAAGGAGTAGGACAGTAATTGAACTGTCTTTCAAGTTTAGTCTGTTTTCTTGTAGGTACTGGGATTTGTTAATCTGCCTTCAGTCCAATCCAACAAATATCTATTAGGTTCTCACTTTGTTCAAGACACTGAGATAGGGGCTTGGATTGCAGAGACAAACATTACGTGTGTGTGTGTGTGTGTGTGTGTGTGTGTGTGTGTATACGTATACACACACATATATAATACATATATACATGCATACAAATATGCAAATGCATATATACATATACTTATATATACACATAGATATACAGTGCCATGCCTCAGTAAGTTTTCATTCCATGAGATGCAATGGAATACGACATGTAAACAGAGAAGTGTATGCAATATATTGTGAGGAGGTGGGGGCGGGGAGCACTGATTACTAAGGGCATCAGTAAAAGCATCTTTTCTTCCTATGAGATCACTCTGTAGAAATTACTGATTGAGTTTATCACCTACTCTGAAAGATTGATTTCTTTTTTAAAAAACAATTGTATTTAAAGAAGGTTTGCAGAGGGAATAAAACCCTACTTACATCCAGAAATGCCAAAAATAAAATAACCTTTGATTTTACATCTGTCAATTTAGTCTTTTACCTCTCTATTGGGTAGAATTCATCAGGTGGGTAGAATTCATTAGGCCTCTGTCATCTTGACTAGGCACTGAATTTGGCTGATGTGGGAATTTGTTTTAGATTGACTATGCATATTTGTTACAAGGGCCTTTGTGTGTGTGTTTATGTGTGTGTGTTTGTGCATACATATGTATATGCACGTATACATATATCTTACATAATACATGTATATATTGTATATGTATACAATATACAAGGGTTTCATGTGTGAATACATATGCATGCATATATGTATATGTCTATACATCTATACAAAATATACATATGTAAATGTACTTGTAAATATAAAACACAAATATTAGTTACAAGGGTGTGTGTGTGTGTGTGTGTGTGTGTGTGTTTACACACATTAGACTAAGGAGCTTACATCATTGTCAGAAGCGTTGTCCAATGTTTTGGGTAAACACCTGGGATAAGGAAATCTGGTATAAAGACTCTCAGATACTTGCTGCTTTTGTGATCTTGGGGCAGTTACATTGCCTTTTAGAGACTCAGGGTTTTTTTCATCTGGTAGATGGATATAATAATACCTGCGCTACTACCTTATACGCCATCCTGCATACACACACACACACACACACACACACACACACACACACACACACGCACACACGCACACGCACACACGCACTCTTGTAACAAATATGCTTAGTCAAGCCAAACAAACCCCTACATTGGCCCAATTCAATGACCAATGATCAATGATAACAAAGGACTGACTGTGAAGAATTCTACCTACCTCCTAATAGATAATGGACAAAATTGACAGATGTAATGTTTAAGGTAATTTTATTTTAGCTTTTCTGAGTATAAGTAGAGTTTTGTTCCCTCTGCAAACTTCTCTCTCTCTTTCTCTCTCTCTCTGCATATGTACATGCACATGTGTATGTACATGATACATATACATTCATATATACACCTGTATGTATGTATGTATACAAATACATATATACAGAGAGAGAAGAAGAGTGTGTAAAAGGAGTTGGGGGAGAGACCAAAAATTGCTTATTAATTTAAAAAGATAAAATTTAATTTAAAATGAAAAAAAATTCCATCTTCTCTTGTTAATAGCAATAAGTCACATTTTATAGTGCTTTCTTCATATCAGCTTTATAAGGTAGTAATGCAAGCATTATTACACCCATTTGCCAGACGAAAATACATTGAATCTCTGAAAGGTAATGTGACTCCCCCAAGATCACAGACAGGGAATTGTCTGAAACCGTTTTTATACCCAGATTTCCTTATCCCAGATTTTTAAAGCCAAGACACTGTATAACTCTCCTGACAATGATGGAAGCCCCTTGATCTAGTTGATGTGGACAGTAGCTCTTAAATATTGGCCAGCTCCTGGCAAGAAAGACAACACTTGACTTTTCTATAAGGCTTAAAGTTCATAAAGGATACCTCTTAGCTAGTGTACGGTACTGTCCTCTTCATCATACGAAGGAAGAAACTGAGTCTTATAGCAATTCAGTGGTTCCCCCATCCTCATGCAAATGTCACAATTGGGGGGCAGTGAGGAGGCAAGCCTGATAAAATGAAAGGATTTATGTTGTGAAGGGGAGTAATATGTCCTCCAGACAGCCTACTTTGGACTTAAATGGTAACAAGGGGCCATTGAGGCTTTGTACAATGTAGTAGAGTGGAGTACAAAGGCCTGAGTTTGAATCCTGTGTCATGCTGGAAACATCCCCTCCCCTCCCTGGGCCTCAGTTCCTATTCTGTAAATAAGGAGGTGAGATTATATGCTCTTCAAGGTCTAGCTCATCTTTTAATCCTACAGTCTTTGGATCCATAACGAAGCCAAGTCTCCTAACCCCAAGACAACCCTTTCAGAAGAAGAGATAAATATACTAGATTATAAGCTTTATGAGTCAGAGACCTTGCCTTATCTAAAAGTTCTGTTTCCTCAGAACATAACATCATTCTGTAGGCCAGAGTTCTAGCATTCTAGTCCAACCCAGGAGTTTTACAGATCAGAAAACAGAAGCCCATAAAGGAGGAACAATGAAGCAAGATATAGTGGAACAAGTCCCTTAGTCAGCAGAGACCTGCATTCAGATCCTGCCTCCAATGTTACATAGTTATGTAACTAAAGACAAACCTTTAAATGGAAATAACAGTCCCTGTGGTACTTAATCTCACAGGGCTATGGTGAGGTCCAAATGAGAAAGCACTCCTGAACTGCTTGCTAAATATTAAAGTCAATGCTAGCTGTTGCCCAAGGTCCCATGACCGATTAGTGGAAGAGCTTATATCAGTTGCCAGGGCTTGGCTATTCTGCCTGGCTCGTTAACCTGGTTTCTCCAACTAGATTCTATGCTTCTGAGGGCAGGAACCTGTGCTCAGAGCTGAATAAGCATTTTAAAATTGAATTTAAATCATGGAATCTCAGAGATGGAAGGGGCCTCAAAAGTCATCTAATCCAAGTTTAAACTAAGGAAGAATTTTCTCTACCATGTTTTCTGCAACCTTTGCTTGAAGACCTTAAGTCATGAAGACTTTACCAGCTCCCGAGCCAGCCCATTCTAATCAAGACTATCCTCACTGTTAGAATTTTCTTCTTCCTTAAATCAAGTCAGGAAATAGCTTTGTAATTTCTACTCAGCGTTCCTGGTCTGGCTCTCTGAGGCCAAGAAGATTAAATCCAATCCTTCTTCCCCATAACAACCCTTTAATGCTTCCATGTAGCTTTCATGTAAAATTCCTCCCCCTCCCCCTCCCCCACCCCAAGCCTTCTCTTCTCCAGGTTAAATAGTCCCAGCTTTTTCAAGGATCTTGTTCTCTTCATCCATAGTGTCATTTGGGTTTCTTTCCTCTAGACCACCTCTGGTTTGTTAATTCCCCTCTTCCAATGGGATGCCAGAAAGACTGACCACTTGACCGCTATTTCTCCCTGTAAAAACTGTGCTCAGTGACCAAGCAAGCCACCGCCAGGGCTGAGGAAGATGTTTGGTCTGGAAAGGAGAATTAGACACAGTGAAGAAAAGTCATTTTTACTTGTAATTACCAGCACAACCTTTAAAAACTAAGGTCATGCAGGTTCCTGCAGGGCTATTAGTCTGCAGAGGTGACCTGCCTTTGGATTCTGAGTGCCTGGCTGGGCCATCTCTGCTCTCTCTCTGAGGGCAGGGCCTTGCACTCTGTGGGTGTTGAGTAAATGTTAATTAGCCCTTGCTAACGATGGTTAGACAGGTCCTTCCCTGTTCTGTTGCCTGGGGATGAAGCTGAGCTTTCTCCCAGGGGAAAGAAAGGTACACCACAGCCAGCAGCCCCAAAGCCTGACTGATTTTCAAAAGGCAAATTGCAAAACTGACCTTTTTCAAAGTCACCCAGGGTTGGCAGTGAGCTCCTGCCCTAAGCGATTAGAATAAATAAATCAATAGTCTTTTTGCAATTCATTTCCTTGCCCCTTTCTGTTCTCTGAAAGCAGCCAAGAGCTTAATTATCAAGCAACAAAATGTGGAGATTTCAATAAAGGACCCAATGTAGATCTACATGATCTATGCCCAGGGAAAAGTGTTGGCGCTAGATTCAGAGGCCCTAAGTTCAAATCTTCTCTGCTACTTGCTGCCCCTATGATTTAGGGTGGAGGACGGGGGCAAGGAGGTGAAACAAGTATTTATTAAGAGTCTATTATGTGCCAGGTACTATGCTTTATAAATATTATCTCTGTTGGTCCTCATAACAATAATGGGAGAGAGTTGCCATTATTATACCTATTTTATAGATAAAGAAACCAAGGCAGAAAGAGATATAAGTGATTTGGCCGTGGTCACACAGCTAGTAGTTGTCTAAGTCTAGATTTAAGTCTAGTCTTCCTGACTGGAAGGACAGCTAGGTGGCTCAGTGGCCCGGGGTCAGGAAGACCCAAGTTCAAATATGGCCTTAGATACTAGTTATGTGAGCCTGGACAAGTCACTTAACCCTATTTGTCTCAGTTTGCTCATCTCTTAAATGAGCTGGAGAAGGAAATGGCAAACCAATACAGTGTTTTTTCCAGGAAAACCCCAAATAGGGTCAGAAAGAGTCTAACGTGACTGAAGTGACTGAACCACGAGTTCTTGACTCCAGGCCCAGCACTCTATCCACTGTCGTCTAACAGCCCAGTGACTTTGGAAAAGTCACTTCCCCTTCCCCAAATTCAGTTTTCTTCTCTGTAAAATGCAAAGTTTAGACTAGGCGATCTCTAAACTTGCTTCACTTCTCATGAACCTATTCTTCATATTTGTTTATTTGTGCACTCCCTCAATAGACTGTAAGCTCCCAGAGGGCAGGGATTCTCATTTTTGTCTTTGTATCCCCTAGTGCAGTACCTGGCTTGGAGTAGGCCCTTAAAAAGCGGTTGTTGAATTCAATGAACCATTATTATATAGTAGAAGTAAATTCAGAGAAAAATCTTCGCTTTTACCTGAGATTACTTAATTGCTAACATTTATGTTTTTAAAATTGCATGGTGTGGCTATTGTTCTCCCATTCTCTAATTTGGTCGATTTTCCTTGTAATTCCAAGAAAGTCCTGTGTCCACATTCTGCTTCAGAAACTTGTGTGACCCTAGGCCAGTCACATCTCTGACCTTCCATTGTCTTATCCCCACCCGGGGAAAGTTTTCTTTTTGTGTTTTTGTCATCTCTGGTACCTAGTACAGTGCCCGACACTTAACAGATATTCCATAAATTTTTAAAATTTAATTAAATCATTTCTGTACCACTTACCTCAAAGGATAACTGTGGTCAAAATACTCTATAAACCTTAAAACTCTAAATGTGGGGGAGGGGGATATTAATATTTCATTATTTCAATTGAACTACGTAGCCTCAGACCACCAGGAAAAGGTGCATTAAGCTTAGTCTGGATTTCTCTTTGGACTGTAAACTTCCTGAGTTCAGTGCCTGGCAAAGTATAAGTGGTTCATATATGCTTTTTGATTGATTAATTGACTGAGAACAGCTTCTGTATTTTTCTGTTTGTGCTACTTATTATCTGTGTGAACTCTGGTAAGGTATTAACTTCTGTTCCTGTTTTCTCATATGCACAATAAAAAGAATTGACTAAATCATCTCTGAGATCTCTTATAATGCTAAATCATAGGAATTCATGCATAGTTCTTCTTTTTGTTTTTTTTAAGATTTTCTTTCAGTTCTAAATTCTTTCCCTTCCTTTCCCCTTCCACTACTCATTGAGAAAGCAAGAAAAAAATATCCATTACATATATGCATAGACATACAAAATAAATTTCTACATTAGCTCTGTTCTAAGAAAGAAAGAAAGAAGGAAGGAAGGAAAGAAAGAAAGAAATTAAGGAAGGAAGGAAGGAAAAAGAAGAAAACAGAAGAAAATATGCTTCAATCTGTACTCTGAGTCCATCAATTTTCTTTCTAAAGGTAAATAGACTTGCATATTTCTTGATGAACTCATCTGAGGGCATAATGCTCACTCCTCTTTCTAAGTACTGTTTCAACTATTCAGCTAGCAGCTGCTGTGAGGGTGTAAAGCCAACTACAACCAGCTCACAGAATGCAGCAAGTCCAGGTCCTTTTCATCTGCTTTACTAAGGAAAGCAATGTTAAGGGGTTAACAATCTTACTTTAATCCAGCATACAAATATCATTTACTTAGTTCAGGGGAAAAAAACCAGCACCCTAAATTACACACTAAATACAATTTGTAGTTATCAACATCTGGGTGTTCAGCTGGGGAGCTCGTTATAATGGCTGGCTGTGGCTCAGAGCTCTGAGCCAGAACACTAACCTGTGCGCTTATATATCCTGTTTCCGGACTCCCAAAGGGCCCCCACCCAGGCTGGGCGTGGAAAAGTTCCCCACCCCCATCAGATACAAATCAATGGCTCCCAATTGTCTCAGTGCTGAGAAATACAAAAACATCCCACTTTATCTGCCCCATTCAAACAAAGGCCAGAATCATCAAAGGTCAACAGCAAAAAGTCCCACCTTAATTGCTATGACAAGCACTTACAAAAGAATTTGACCAGGAGTCAAGTTGATTGGCCTATAGTTTGAAATATCCACCTTCTTTCCCCTTCTTGGAAATCTGGATGTTACTCCATAACCTCTAGTCTTACGGAATCTCTATTAATAACAGGCCAGTAGTAATACCTGATAGTTCTGCCAATATCTTAGATAATCAACTGTCTTGACTTACCCTTGGGTTTCATTGTTGTGTTAAGCATTTTTGTTCTTAAGATTATTCTCTTTGGTAGAGAAAACAGATTAGAATTTAAACAACTCTGTCTTCTGTTCACCAGTCATCATCATTCCATCCAGACCAAACACGGATCCCATTCCTTTCTTGATCTTCCTCTTGTCCCCAGAATAAACAAAAGGATAACTGTATTGTTTGTAACTTTTGTCAAAAGTACCTGAGTGTTCCTTTTCATTCTTGGTATAGTGGAAAGATTCAGTCATGGAACTGGATCTTACTAGAAGGATAACAATAGGCAAGTCAATCAACCTCTTTGCACCTCAGTTTCCATCTGTAAAACTGAAATAATTATGACACATTGCTTCTGGGGTTTGTTGTTATGGGGAAAGCATTTTATGAAACTTAAAATTGCTATATAAATGTGAGTAGTTATAATTATCAGGCAGCTAGGTGGCACAGTGTATAGAGCCCTGGGCCTAAAGTCAGGAACATCTGAGTTCAAATCTGGCCTCAGACTCTTACTAGCTATGCAACCCTGGGCAAGTCACTTCACCCTGTTTGCCTCAGTTTCCCTAGAGAAGGAAATAGAAAACTACTCCAGTATCTTTGCCAAGAAAACCCCAAGTGGGGTTATAAAGAATTGGTCATGACTAAAATGACGAAACAACAAGAAGTTATAATTATCCTTATCCTCGTTGTCGTTATCATCCTTAGTCATCTCCCATCATTCCCAAGGAGTAGGCAGAGTAAAGCAATGGGAAAGAACACTGGAGTCAGAGGAGTTCAGTTTGGGCTCTGCCACTTAGAACCATGTGATCTTGGTCAAGTCAATTTACTTCTCTAGGGCTCAGTTTCCTCACCTGTAAAAGGGGGAGGGAAGGAGTGGACTAGATGGCTTCTAAGATTCTTTCTAGCCCTAGATCTATGATCTTTTGATTGCTCATATAATACCTTGCACACAGAAGGAGCCTAAACAATATTCTGTTGAATTGTTTGTATCATTTGCAAATCTGAATTCATCAGTGATCTTCCTAAAGTGACATAGAGCCTTTTTAGGCAGCTTTCCCCCACCCCCAACTCCTTACCCACTACACATATACACATACACTTCTTCCTAGCAGGATCAACTATGCTATCATCAGAATTCTGTGCCCCAAAGCCTCATGTACCTTTTAGAGACCCAGGCCATGAGGTCTCACCCATTCTGTTTCAAGTCGTAGACTTGACTCCAAATCCAGGAATCACAGAATCACACAATTTCAAAGCTGGAATCATTCAATCAAAAACTATTAAGTACCTGCTATATATCAGGCACAGCTCTAGACTCTTGAGATAAAGAGACGAGAGAGGGAGAGAGAGAGAGAGAGAGAGAGAGAGAGAGAGAGAGAGAGAGAGAGAGAGAGAACGAGAGAGAGGGAGAGGAAGAGAGAGAGATAGGGAGAGAGAGAGAGGGAGAGAGGGAGAGAGAAGGAGAGAGGGAAGGAAAGAGAGAGAGAGAGAGAGGGGGGGGGGAGGGAGAGGGGGAGAGAGAGAGAGAGAGAGAGAGAGAGAGAGAGAGAGAGAGAGAGAAAGGGAGAGGGAGAGGGAGAGGGAGAGAGAGGGAGGGGGGCGGGGAGAGAGTAGTTTTTAATGATATTGCTTTGTATACCTTAAAATTAAAAAGGTAGTAGATATTAACATTTTATATAGAGAGGAATATATTTTACTCTGTACATACAGATTAAATACATGAGAAACACAAGTTCTTCATATACAATGTAATTTGGAAGGGAGGGCACTAGTAATTGGAAAAAAGAAACCTTGAAGTCATCCAGTGCAACTCAAATCCAAATATGATATCCAAATCCCCAATACAATATCCCCAACATTGTTCATCTGGATTTTGCTTGAAGATGCTGGGTGAGAGGGAATCTAAGACCTTCTCAGGGATCCCATTCCACTTGTACATACCTCTAATTGTTAAGAAAATTTTTCTACAGATCAATTCTAAATTTTCCTCATTGGAATTTTAACCTTTTATCCCTGTCTCTGACCTATAGGTCGAAGAAGAATAAGTCTACTCAGACATTCATGTGATCACCTTTCTGGTCTTTGAAAAGAGCTATGTCCTAGCTTTTCTACCCCAGTATCATCTTTTTTTCCAGGCTAAATAACCTCAGTTCCTTTCCTTCTCTGGAGTTCATTTTCCCTATCTATAAAATGAGAGTATTGAACTAGCTGAGGTGACAAATTCCTTCCTCCTGGTCCTACAACTCTATGACTGTGATTATTATATGAGCTATCGCTTAGGCCACAAGCAACATCTAGATCTGGCCTGTCACCTCTCATTTCAAGGGGAGAAGGGGGTCCAGTTTGGCAATTTGGAGTTAGTTTGAATTGCATTATCAACTGAAGTGACCTTGTGGAAATCCTGAGTGGACTGCTGAGGCACTGAATTTCAATTGTTCTATCCAGGCTTTTCATCAGAGCCTTCCTTCCCATCCCTCATCCATTCGGACAGCTGGCTTCCTCAATCTGTTATGCTTAGTGTTCATCTTCATTTCAGGTTTCAGGGAATAATAGGAAGGTCTCTCAAACTTCCTCTCTTTACAAATTAGTTGCAGCCTCATCTTGCCATTTTCCATGTCATTTTCTTACAAATTCAGGCCCTATTCATGAAATGTACTTTATTTCCTGAAGCAATTACCTTAGGGGCACTGAGGGAGGTGTTAAATTCTCCCATTCTCTCCCAGGACTATCATTTATTCATGTCTTGGGACTGTATTGATTATATCTCCTTGGATTTCTCCAGTAACCAAATACTGGAGCAGAGCCCAACCTTAGGAGTCGAGTAGGGTAATTAAAAAAATTAAACAGGACGGAAGTGGCTAAGATAGAGGTGACAGTGTCCATTTCTCTACTGTTCCTCAAGTTTCTCCTTCAGGGAAAAGTTTATTATTAGGTTCAGCAGGCAATGGCTTTTGTAATAAGATTTGGAGAATGCAGGAATACCCACATCTGCCCCTTTCCCCAAATAAATAAATGAGTCAGATTTCTGTAGTGTTCCAAGGTTGGCAAAGCTATACAACAACCTTGTTGAGAAAAAACTATAACTCAAGTTATTTGCACTCTAGGCAAGATTCATGACATACACCAGGGCAAGTAGCATTCAAAGCATCCAGACATTAGCTTGGATGGGCAGAGACCTCAAGGATACAGGAAAACTGCTCAATGCACAAATCAAAGTCAGAAGAGAGGGTGGGGCTAAAATGGGCTGATTTAGTTGGCAGGGCAAGCTTGTGCCACTAGGTAATTTCCTAATCTAAGTAGTTATTTTCCCTAATCCAATGCTTTATATGCTACTACTTCCACAAACACTGTTAGATTCCCCTAAATATAAGCAGCCTGGGGCTTCAATAGAAGTATCCCTCATTTCACTTCACCTCACATTTGTTCTACCCCCTACTAAGTACAAAGCTCTATGGCAGTCACTCTCTAGAAAGAAGCACAGAATTCTAGAATCAGAAGGACCCTAGAAATCCTCTAGTTCAACTAGTTTCACCATGCTTTCAGCACAGGGAGGAAAAAGTGAGGCTGGTGACTTTGTACAGCCCTCCCTCACTTAAATCCAATTCACTTGCACATCATGTCATCACCTCCCTGATGTCATGGTCCTCTTCAAGAACAGAAGACAAACAACAACAACCCTGAAGCAGGGAGTTACCAGTATTACGATTCCCATTTTATGGATGGGAAAACTGAAGCGCAAGGGTGTGAAGTGGTTTGACAAAATCTTATAGTGAGAGGTAGAACCAGAACCCAAACTCAGTGATTTCTTGACTCTGAGCTCAGCACACATATCACTACACCAGAGAAATACTGCCCCGTATTTTCTACCATCAAAATCACAAAATGTGAGCACTGGAACAAACTCCAGCCATGGTGGATAGAGAATTGTACTCAAAGGTCAGGAAGAACTATATCTTTGCTGTGTGACCCTGGACAAATTATTTAATTTCTCTGAGACTCAGTGTCCTTGTTTGTAAAATGAGGAAATTAGACTCCAGGGACTATTTCCAGATCTAAATCTATGAATCTATGAGCTCATAATATTGACATAGAATTTTAAGGTTCATGAGATATTTTAGATGGACTATTTCATTTAACCCTCATAATAAGCCTGTGAGATCGGTCTTGCAGGTTCTCTGTTATCCTCAATTTATGGAGATGTTAAGTGACTCCTCATGGTCATAGAAATACTAAGTACCGGGGGAAGAATTTGAAACATGGTCTTTCTGACTGTCTTTTGCCTTTCTTCATATCCTTAGTACTTTGCACAGTGCCTTGTATGTAGTAGGTGGTTAATAAATGTTTATTGACTAACTGCCTTTCTGGCTAGCATTCTACCCACTAGGCCAAGATGTCCCTCACCAACAATCATCTTTTCCCAATTCATCATTTTTCCAGATGAGAAAACTTAGCCCCACATAAGCAAAGGGGCTTGCCCAGTGTCACATACACATCCAAAAGGATCCAGTATCCAAACCCAGTTCCTCCTCAAACAAATCCACTGCTCACATGTTATTACAGAATGTCAAAGGTCAAATTGATCTTAGTGATTATCAGCCAATCCAATTCTGAAAATGAAATACCCCATCCTCCCCTACAAAACACATGGTTAGTGGTCTCCAGCCTTTGCTCAAAGATTGTGGTTGTTGTTTGTGCTTCATTCTCAAAGAGGACCAATGACATCAGTTGTGATGTTTCGACTTGCAAGTGAATTGGATTTAAGTGAGGCAGAGCTGTGCAAAGTCGCCAGTCTCACTCTCTCCTTTAGAGTCATCAGGGTCTAGTGGCTAGACATAGGTCAAGATGACTGGCAATGGCCCCAGGTACGGTGGGAGACCTTGGCTTTTTTTAAGCTAAGGTCTTTCCTGGGTCTCAGGTTACCTCAATCACTCAAACACCTATTACTCCCTGAAGCCCTAAAGATGAGGAGCCAAGCTAGCAGAATGAGGAAACCAGCTGTCCAAATGGACAAGGGATGGAAAAAAGGCAACGATGAACATGTGGTAAGAGGAACAAACTACCTTCCAAGGCAGCTAACCCACTCTACTTCCGGACAATACTGCTGGTTAGGAAGCTTGTCTCCTCCGCTCAAATGAAGCTTTAACTTGCCTCTTTGCAATTCTGCCACTGTTTGAAGTTCAGTTCCTTCTACCACACCCCACTTCTATGGCTGAGGCTCCAAGCCCCCATGGCTGGTAAGCAGCAGAACCAAGACTCGGACCCAGTTCTTCTTCCAGTTCCTCTGCCCATCATCCACATCATGCTGCTTTCCTGTCAAAGAACCTAAAGGAAAAATCCATACTTTCAGCAGTGACTTAAATCTCACTTGTTCAGGTGATTTCTTGGCTGGCGTGTTAACACGAGTATGGGGCCTGCGGCTTAAAGATAACGCAAAAATGAATCCTAAACACCGTGGACAAATTGACAATGTGCCGTGACATCAGGGGCTGCCAGAATGTCTGGGCTAAGGTGGTAATTCATGTAATTTTGGGATTCAGCAGTTCCCAGACAAACCTCTGAGCCAAAAGAATTGTAAGAAGCTCACACACACACACACACACAAACAGAACAGCTAGACAAAAAGGTTGTTAGGAATGTGTGGGAGGGAGAGGAGGAAAAGGAAACATGACCAGGAGAAATGCTTTATTGAGGAGGAAAAATAACTACAGAAATCACAGAAACACTATCTCAATTCTTTCTTTGTATAGAATTTAAATTTGACGAATTGATGCTTCAATAGAAGTATCACTCGTTTCACTTCACCTCACATTTGTTCTACCCCCTACTAAGTACAAAGTTCGATGGTGGTCACTGTCCAGAAAGAAGAAGCATAGAATTCTAGAATCAAAAGGACCCTAGAAACGTGATTCAACTTTTAGTTTAATAGGATAGATGGAATAAGAACTTATTAACTACCTACTACGTGCCAGGTAGTGTTCTAAGCACTTCACAAATAGTATCTTATGTGATCCTCACAACAACTCTTATAAAGTACGTGCTGTCATAATCTCACTTTACAGTTGAGGAAATCAAAGCAAAGTCACAAAGAAGCGCCTTGCCCAGAATCACACAGTAAATGACAACGGCCAAATTTGAACCCAGATCTTATTGACTCCAGGCCCAGTGTGCCACCCACTGAGCTGCCTTAGGCTGCCCCGCTAGGCATCCTCTCTATATCACTCCTGAGGAGCAGGAACAATGTCTGCTTGAGGATTTCAAGGAAGACCTGGATTCAGATCACTCCTGTAACACTTAGCAGCAAAGTACTCACGGACAAGACTCTTAGAATTCTCAACCTCAGGCTCCTCACCCGTAAAATGGAAATAACCATATTGATGGTACACCCACAGAATGAGAGCATAATAGATAGAGGGTAGAGCTCGAGTCAGGAAAGCTGCAAGTCTCACTTCTAACACATGTGCGTTATGGAACAAGGGACAAGCAACTTAACCTTTCAGGGCCTTTTGGTAACTCTTCAATGTTGTAAGTTACAGAGGATTTGCCAACAGGGAATTTCTACACTAGGCATTTTCCATACATGAAATCATAGATGTGGCCAAAAGAATTAGCTAGCGTACTTAGTTTGCAGGGTTGTTAAGAGGATTATGTGAGATAATGTACGTAAAACACTTTGCAAACCATCAAGCCCTATATAAACACCAGCTATTGGCTCCTAAGGTGGCCCATTATACTTCTGGAGAACATACGGGTCTAACTGTTAGGAAGTTGTTGGGTTATTTTTAATTACACGGAATAAAAATTTACTTCTCTATAGCTTAGTCTCCTAGCTTTGTGAGCTGAGGCCAAGCCGAAGAATTTAAATCCTGCGCAAGCTGGACCTTCAGATACTTGAAGATGTCTATCACAATCCTCTCCCAAACTTTACTTCTGGTTCTTTTCTCCAAGTGTTCAGCACCTTTCCCACTCTGGTTTCCGCCCTTTGGTCCTGACATCCAGAACTAAGCAGATTTGTTATGTGGTCTGACAAAGATGAATGTGACCTAGTCCTTGCCATCAGAGGGATTGCAATCTAATTGGAGAGGTAAGACATGTGGATAAATAGGAAGCATAGATCTGGAGGTAGGAAGGAACTCAGAGACCATTTAGTCTAACCCTGTCATTTTATAGCTGAAGAAACTGTAAGCAAATGAAAGAAGTTAACTCATTTGCCCAAGTAGTAAGCTTCAGAGGTGGGATTGGAACTCAGGACCTCAGACACCCAGAGCCACTGTATTCTCTCACTGTACCTCATTGTTTACAAAGTAGAAGCAAAGGGTCCACTCAAGGCCAGAGAGGCAAATTTTGATCCAAGGTAATGCAAGTGACCTTTTTTCTTTATTTGATGTCAAAGATTTATGTCTCTCTATTTGATGTCCAGGATTTATGTTTATTGTTCAGTTGAGTGTAAGGAATATATTTCTCTGTCTTCCTCTGTGTCACTCTGTGTCTCTGTGTCTGTCTCTCTCTCTCTGTGTTTCTATCTCTGTTTCTCTCTGTGTCCGTGTCTGTCTTCTCTCTCTCTCTATCTCTCTCTCTCTCTCTGTTTCTCTCTCTCTCTCTCTATCTCTCTTTCTCCCTCCCCACCCCCACTCCCTCTTTTCCTCCCTCCCTAACCCTCCCTGTGCTGCAGTTTTCAAAATAATATACCAGAGACTTCCTTGAATGAATGACAGTAAGACATGTGCAGGGAAAATCCTGTGACTTCATGTGTTGAAAGGGTTTTCTTTTGGCTGCCTCTGGTGGCAGCAACAGCTGCGTCCTTCATAGCAGTGACAGGTTGAGAAAAGGAAAGATGCATTTCAGTGGGACGTGGGCGTTATTCCTCTTTCCTCTAGTGGGGTTTCAACTTGGAACTTAGGGAAGCTTTCAAAAAAATAAAATCTCTGCTTTGAAAAGGGAGAGGGAAGACTGTCATCTCAGAATGCAGACCCAGCTGCCTTAGAAAGATATCCTCCCTAAGAGATGTGGGAGAGGCCCAAATAGATGCTGCTTGGAATTACCTGACAGACTGACAGCCTTGGGGACAAACTGGGGGGAGAAGCTTTGTCAGTGTTACACTGGAACTCTACAGCTAGTGTGGCCCTGAGGCTGGAAAACAACAACAACAAAAAACCAACCCACCAAGATTGTTGACAGGCATCTTTCCCCCAGTTGCAAAATGTTTACTTCACTGTTGGGAAATTGAAGGATAAGGCCCAATTCTGTTCTCTCCTCCTTTTCTACCCCCCACAAGCTGCTCCCTGGGTTGAATGATGTTATGGGAAAGAAGCCAATTATGTGTGTTGATCAACCTACCGGGCCCCTTGTCTCCCTGCAGGAGACTGAGAAGCAGTATTAAATTTCTGTTGTATTTGGCCTAGAGCATCTGTGTACAAACTAAATCATGCTGGCAGGTCATGTTGTGTGTGGAATCTTTAGTAAACAGTGCGTGCCTTATACAAGGTAGAGATGGACCAATGTGGGGTCCGTCCTTATCACTTCTTAATACAACCACATATACACGTCTAGCCAGCAGAGGGGCTGTGCTGTCAGGGCATGCATTTTGCATTGGGAGGCATAGGCCCTGAATTCAATGACTTACTACTACCTTTGTGATATTGGGCAAATTGCTTCACCTCTCTGGACTGAGGTCCACCTTTGTAAAAAGAAGCTGTTAGACCAGATGGTCTCTGCGGTACCTTCAAGCTCTAGGTCTATGAGCCCATGACCTGGGTTGGACTCCCAGGTCTGTTAGTTATAAGCTGAGAAGTCCTGGGAAAATCATTTAATCATTTGGGACGTCAGTTTCCATAACTGCAAAATGGGAATAGTGATCTTCTACTTATCTCACATGGTAGCTCTGGATATTAGGGATGGGATGATGTGTATGTCAAATATTCTGTGGGCATTATAGCATACAAGTTATTATTGGGTTGAATTAAATTATCAAGTAGCCAAGTGACTTGATGCCTTTGATGCATTTATTCATCCAGCATTCAACAAACATTTATAAAATACCTTTTATGTATAATGCACTGTTCCCTTAGACTCAGCAGGGATGGGGAACCTGTGGCCTCAAGGCTACATGTGGCCCTCTAGGTCCTCAAGTGCAACCCTTTGAGCGAATTACAAATTTCACCTTTAATAAAAGGGTTTGTTCTGTGAAGTTTGGATTCAGGCAAAGGGCCACACTTGAGGACCTAGACGGTCACGTGTGGCCTTGAGGCCACAGGTTCCCCACCCCTGCCTTAGAATTGAAAACTTAGACTTTGGGGAAATACTAAAATAAATGAGATACATCAGGGTAGCTAGGTGGCGCAGTGAGTAGAGCACTGGCCCTGGAGTCAGGAGGACCTGAGTTAAAATCCAGCCTCAGACACTTGACACACTTACTAGCTGTGTGACCTTGGGCCAGTCACTTAACCCCAATTGCCCTGCCTTCACTCCTCCAAAAAAAAATAAAATGAGATACATTGACTACCCTACAAGGAACTTAGTCTTTCAAGAGAAGCAAGCAAAGGGACTGTGTTTCTCTCTCTCCCTCTCCCCTTATATGTATTTGAATACAATTGGACATATAAAACAAATTAGAATTGCCGTTGCTATTTGTCCTTGTGGTTTGTTTTGGAAGAGGACCATAACAGGGTGATGTTTTAACTTGTCTGCGAATTGGATTTAAGTGAGGCAAAGTTGCACAGTGTTCAGCCTCACTTTCTCTTCCAAATTAGAACATGCTCAGGGTATAAGAGGAACCCAAAGTCCTCTGGGATCAGATGAGGGAGAAATAACTTCCAGATGGGAAAAATTCATGAAAATTTTAGTATCTAAGAGGAACCTTAGAGATCACCTAGTCCAATCAGGAAACAGGCCTAATGAGGTGATCGTGATTTGCTCAAGATTACACAGTCAGTAAAGTAATGAGATTGGAAATTGACAGAATCTAGTTCTTCCAACTCCAAGGTCAGTTTTCTTTCCAATGAACCACGCAGCAAGATTCATTGTCCTATCTCCATGTTAGTTGGGATGCATTGGGAGGCACAACACCCCCAACCCTACCCTCCCAACGTGGTTCCCTGAGATTTCAGAGTAAAAGGAAATTCACCAGCATGAGCACATTTCTCCCATCTCATCCTAATTCAGGGAGTCCAGAGAGCTGCCCCCTTACCCTGCCCCCTTTTCAGTAATATCAGAGCTTTTAAAGGATGGGGGGCGGGGTGGGAAGAACAGTCACATAGAGGTTGGTGCACCCCAGCATAGAGCTTAAGGAAACAACAACAAAGGATTCCAAATTCAGCGTTGAATTGAGGCTATAAACGTATGCAAATATATGCCCAGAATTCAGCAGCAGCAGTGGGAAAGTAGTGAAGTGAGAACCAAAAACCTGGCTCTGGGTCCCAGCTCTACCACTGGCTGGCTCTAGGACCTTGGAGAAATCACTTTCACTCTCTGGGCCTCAGTTTCTTCCATTATAAAATGAAGGTATTAGACTAGATGACCTTGAAGGCTTCTCCCATCCCTAGCATCCCATATTTTACCAGGTTATTTTATTCTGAAGTGCCTTTAGCTCTAACATTTTATCTTCTACATTCTGGCTTCTAAAGAGATCTTTAAATATAGAATTTGTTTGGTTTTAACATTCTATATTCTAGGAGGAAGGCCATAATGAATCATATGTAAGGAGGACAATTTTGAAAATTATATGTTGGATTTGTTACATTTTCTTAAAGAAAAGCAAATTCTACCTAACAGAGGTCTGCAGATTCATGTACAATACTCTTTTTTCTGATCTGCTATGGATACAGAAATGTTCATTTTATTTGGTGCTTGTTAAGTTCAAAATAAATACATCTATACTCTCAGGCCCTTTCCAATAATTATAGCATTAAATGATTACAATAATATAAATGCTTTCCTTTTTAGCTCAATTTTATGTATTATTTTCCCCTTCTAAAATGTAAGCTTGTTAAGGACAGGGCCTGGAATATAGTAAGCACTTAATAAATGTTTATTTACTATAGACTGACTGATCTAGCATCATCATTATTATAATAAAAAAGGATTTTGAGCACCCTCTGTTCTAATTGCTACACATATGTAGAGTAGGCAGACCTAATCCTCATCATCAAATCCTTTATAGTTGAATTGGGAGAGATGACAATTTGAGAGACTATAATATGCTCTGATAGTTTTGTTGTTTAGTTGTTTTCAGTCATGTCTGACTCTTTGTGACCCCACTTGGGGTTTTATTGGCAAAGTGTCCAAGGCCAGATTTGAGCTCTGCAAGATGAGTCTTCCTAACTCCAGGTCCAGCAGTCTATCCATTGTACCGCCTAGCTGTTCCTATGCTCTGATATAAAAGAAAGGTTAAATTAGATGGTATATGAAAGCACATAGTCACTTAGAACATAATCATTGGTGTGGGCTAACTGTAAAGGCCATTTTAGTATTGTGCACTAAATTCTGATTAATCAGAAATGCAACTTCATAGAGGAGAAATTATTTAAGAAAGATGTGGAAGGCTAAGTGATCAGGAGGTGACAAGACATTCTAGGCACATAGGACCATGCTGCGCATAGGTCAGGGGGTGAAAATGGGAAATTATTCAAAGATGGAGAAGATATTTCCAGGAAATCAATTGATTAGTCAATTAATCATTATTTAGTCAACTAAGTTAAAGTGACCAACATCCTGAACTACTCAATGGATCTAAGATCTTATTGATTTGGGATTGCTCTCCCACAATGCAGATTGAAATTCATCTGTGTTTGACCTGGACTTCCTGGGCATATTATGTGACTATATATTACTAATAATGAATTGCACAGGAGAACCAACATAAAGATTAGACCCAGAGAGACTTATGATATGAAAAAGGTAGGCTGATCATGAAGCAAGAAGAAGAGATAAATGAGTTCACTGTTATCTGTGCAGTGTCTAAAGAGCAAAAAGGCTGCCCAGGACATTGAATGGACTCCTGTGGTAGGTATATGGGTTGACACGAACAAAAGTTACAAAGGATGAGAAGGCATGGAAAAGTTGTCATCTGCAATATTGAGCAAGTGCCCTTGATAAAGGCACAGATCCAATTCATTATCTCCACACTTATCCTTAAGCTACTCATTATAAAATTTAATATCATTGCCCTTGCCCTCAGAATGTTTCCAATCTTGTTGGGAAAGCAAAACAAAGAATGACTGGTAGTGATTAAGTGTTTCACTATGTAGTATTATCTATGAGATAATATCTGTGAAAAGCACTTAGGACAGTACCTGGCACATATAGTAGGTGCTATATAAATGCATGTTCCCTTTTTTCCCTTTATATGCATTGAGTTTGCCAATTGTTTTTGTCATTCAGTTGTTTTGCTCATGTCTGACTCTTCACAACCCCATTTGGGGTTTTCTTGGCAAAGATACTGAAGTGGTTTGCCATTTCCTTCGCCAGCTCATTTTACACATGAGGAAACTGAAGCAAACAGGGTGAAGTGATGCACCCAGTATCACATAGCTAGAAAGTGTCTGAGACCAGATTTGAACAAAGGAAGATGAATCTTCCTGACTTCAGTTCTGGCACTGTATGTGCCACCTAGCTACCCTGAGTTTACTGAAAGTATATTAAGACTGGAAAAGTCAGAGAAGATTTCCTGGTAGAGATGGGTCTTGCTAATGAAATTAGGGCATAGGCAGGATTGGGATGGATGGAGGAGAGAAGCAAAGTTTATTCTAGGGAACCTCACCAGGTTGAGCAGAACAGGGAGGCAGCAGTGAGTATGTGGAGGCATGTGTGACAAACTGTCATGCTAATGTGAAAGGAGCACATTGGAGAGAGGAAGGAAAGAGACTGAATTAATGGAAGAAGGCAGAACGAATGGAGTCTTGGAAATCAGGCACAGGAGTTTGAACTTTGTGTTATAAGCCCTAGGGAACTGCGTCAGGTTCTTGAGTGAGGGAGTGACTTAAAGGGCAAGCATCTTATTTCAAAGAGGAAAAGCTATGAACTAGGCATCACCAGTTGTGAGTTCAAAGTGTCACTGTGCTATTGTGTATTGAAGAGCATTTTGCCTCTTCATTACTTAGTTTCCTTGTCTGTTAAAAAAAGAAAGGAAGAAAAAAAGCGTTGGGCTGGATCACCTATAATGTCCTAAAAGGTTTCATATGCCCTGATGCTAGGATAATGGCCTTTCAGGAAATCTGGTAGCCACAGGTTGGGTAGATAAACAGGAGGGGAGAGTATAATATGAGGCTGCTACAGCAACCCAGGTGTGAAAATATAGATGGATGGATGAATCCAAAGGGCATTGCAGAAGGAAAAAATAGCAGGATTTAGTGAGAAATGGGGTATGGAACATGAAGGAAAGAAAAGAGCCAAATTCAAGGTTTCTAGCCTGAAAGACTAAGATAATGATGGTGAAATTGACAAAAAAAAATGAGTACTTGGGGGATCAGATAATGAGTGCTATTAGATAGGGTAGGGCCAGCACATAAATAACTTTGAAATCAACAAAAAGGCATTTGGATATGCTACAGCAAGAAAACTCTAACATTAGTCCCTAATGTGCTACAAGAGGAAGGAGAAATGGCCCTAAAGAAAATGAAGCTGGAATAGGATAGACCCAGTGTACAGAGAGGGAATTTGTTTTATAAGCAGCACAAAATCAAGGGCATTGAAGAATCAGTTGCCAAGGTAGCTGAAAGAAGGACAGGAGGGATTTCAAAGGCTAGGGGTTAAATTTGGCTCATTCGTCTACTTCTCCATCTCTACATTCTTTTTAAAAATAATCTGCATTTATAGAGGGTATCTTCAATGAGTGTATAAGAAGAGATACAGGAAATAATAGCTAGTATTTGTATCGCATTAAAGTGTGCTAAGTATTTTGCATATGTTATATCATCTGATCCTCACAAGAACCCTGGGAGGAGGTTCTTTTATTATCTACATTTTACAGATGAAGAAACTGAGGTTGAGAGGTTAAGTGACTTGCCTCAGAAGGCAGGATATTAACTCGGGTTTTCTCAATTCCCAGTCCACCATCCTATCCCCTGTACCAATTAGCTGCCTGAGCATATATAACTACAGAGATAACTTTGCTCAGTATCCCCCGTGGTCCTTTTTATCAAGCCAGACAGAAAACAGGAATCAAACTGGTTCCTCACTAAAGATGTTTACCACTGTCATGGAAAGATGTTCACTACATTTCAAGAGGAATTCCCTAGAGATGATGAGGTCCCTCTACTGCTCATGTTTGTTGGTGATATTTTGCTCTTTGCTTGGAAAGCTGGATCATTGCAAAGACTTGTATTCTTATATCTAAGTCAAGCCTCTCTGATAAGAGAGTTTCTCCTATTCCTCAGGGGTGCTTTGAAGAGCATTATGAGTTTTGTGAAAATACATAAAATTCTGAACTAGAGTTCCTAGAAATGATCCCAGGTTGTCCTGGCTAGGTACTAATTTCTTGGTAAATTTCAACTCTCACAGATAACCATGATTTCTGTCTTCTCCTCAAGGGACCACCTGTTCTCAGTATTCCAAGACTGGCATCCTTTTCTTGAGATCCTCTTCCTGGTAATGTAATATGCAGATCCTTTCCAGGTGTTGACTGTCCTTTCTCCCTTAACTCTTTATTGGGGCTGGTGGATATCAGTTCACAAACCTACCTCAGTTTGACAAGTCAGGGACAAACTGATAAACCATCTTAGATGTGGTCTGCAGAAGCCGACCAGCTGTCTGAGAGAGCAGCTGGCAATATTCAATTACACCAGAGCCTAAATTTATCATGATGATATTTAATACTATTATTAATAATATTAATGGTGGTGATAATGATTGTATCAGCTCATCTTTTAAAGCCCAACTCAAATGCCACATGCTCCATGAAATTTTCCCACATCTTCCTCTATTGGTAATGACTTCTCCTCTCAGAGCTCACGTAACACATTACTTTGAAGCTCTCGGATTTATTTAATAATTATTGTGTATCATTGATATCTGTGTCAGTACGTAATACCTTTTTCATAGATTATAAATTCCATGAGGCAGGGACTATGCCATTATGGAAACATATGATCATAGATTTAGAATGGGAAAGAGCCTTGTAGATTGTCTAATCCAGCCTCCTTATTTTACAGATCAGCAAATTATGTGTTGAAGACTTTAATTAACTTGTGTAAAATTATAAAGGTAATAGGTATCTCTACTTTGCATCTTCTCACCACCTGGCATGGTGTTGTGCACAGTGTAGAAGACTAGCAAATATTTATTGAATTAATAATACTTCACCACAATACAGCATCTTTGTAATTAAAAATAATCTAACCTATCTATGATGACACTTTGCTATCTTTGGGGTCCAAGGACCCTCCTCCTTGGATGGTAAAGACCATCCTCCACTGAGGTCTTTTTTGTATGTCATTAACTGAAGCCCATTGAGTTTGTCCAGAAAAGAATTGTATTGTAGCTAGCTCTTCTCTGTGGAGAAGTACATATTTTTTATGGACTATGCTAAAGACCTTCAAGACACTTTGTATTTTTAAGTAGGCTAAACTAAATCTTGTCAATGTTTACAGGATGAATTTGCTTAGCAAATCTTTCCTTCACAGACTGTGTAGTGGTTAACCTCTGCTCAGCCCTGTTCCGATTATCTAAAATACTACAACTCTCTAAAATTTTAAAAAATTAAGTGAATTGATGTTTGGAACTACCCTACCCTACCTTACCTTCCTTCTCTGTCACTGTGTCTGTCTGTCTGTCTGTCTCTCTATCTCTCTCCTCCCTCCTGCCCTTTGGTACCCCAAGTAATTCCAGACCTGAGTCCTTTTCCCTGCCTCCCCTTGTTTTACTTGACAACTTAAGACTCTACTTAACTAGAGACTAAATTTCTAAGCTTCTTCCAGATATTTCCACCCTACAGTCCCTATATTATGACTCTTGTATAAGACAACTAAAGAGGATAGCGCTGGTTTGGATAAGCCTGAGTCCTAGGGACCTAGTTTGGCCAAGATGCCTACCCATTATCATCCTCCATCCCCCAAACCAGTGCCTTGTGCCCTATTTACACAAAGCCTCCCACTGTGACTTTTCTTCCAAATTATAGGACTGGCTCTTTTCACAAACTGAATTAATAGACCCCAAACTAATGAAGCTTTACTGTATTTCAAAAAGAAAGCAAATTGTAGAGTTCGTGGAGCTTGGTCAGCTCCCTGAAGATAAAGTTTCTTGTATGGAGGAATGTAATTTCTATTCTATTCCTTGTAGAGTCATGACGATAACTTGATGTTCTAAGCATCTCTGTATCTAGAAATCCCATTGCAAGTAGAAAGTAATAAGTAGATGCCAATACTGGAGTGACCTGCCACTGGTAAACTCAATGGCTCTGACAAACAAAGAAGACATGGTTTTGAAATTATAGATTGGGGAATAAACCTCAGTACTCCACTTGCTGAAGCGGTATTGAAAGAACATATAAGCCTGGGTCTTAGGAGGCTATGGCCGGGGTTATTCATTCATTCAACTCACATTTGTTAGAATAACATTTACGTACAAAGCTTCACGTGGAAGTCTCTGTATCTTCTGAGGGAGAGAAAAAGATTAGATAACACACAACCCCTGTACTCGCAGAGCTTCCAGTCTAGTGAAAGGATTGAACACATATGCAGACTACTGTGTTATTCAGTAACAAATCAACTTTCTTTCTGAGGGTAATCCAAATCACAGAGCAGTGCTAAGTCAGAAGGACTCTAGAATCCTGATGGAAAGACAACAGAATGGGAGGGGCTTTGTTTGGTTTGCTTATGGGTTACTCATGACTGTTGTATGTGTTTGCTGCATCTTGTTATGAGATCCTTTGAATCCTTGTACCTTTTGTTTTTTTATTTGGAGAAAAATAAATGAGGGTTGTCTTCTCCCTGATATACATTTAATACTTTGAGTGTTTGTATGGGATCTGGGGAAACCTGTTATTCATAGCTATAGAAACCAAATAGAGACTGTATTCAGTGGCTGTCTCTGAATAAACTCTAAGTATAGACAATGGAGAGTCAAAGAGAAAAGAGATGTTTTAGGGAAAATCCTAGAAATAAGCCATGTTTATGTGTCCCCAGAACTTGTGGGATTCCTTGCCATAGGTTATGTCTATAATGTATGAAAACTATACTACTTTAGGGAGTTGCAAAACAAAAAAAAAGTTATGGAAGAATAATTACTTATTTGCTAACCTCTATCCCCCTGATGATAGACTTGGAAGATATAACATTTGAGTTGAGTATGTAAGAAGGGGTGGGAATTTAATGAAGAAGAGGTAAAGAGAACATATTTCAGGCTGAGGGAACAACGTAAACAATAACACAGAATCAGGAGGATACACATATTGGGGGGACAGAGAATAGGCCAGTTAGAATGTAGCATTATTATGGAGAAATTTAAGTTAAATCATGGAAGGGTGTGGGGTACCAGATTTTGGAAGTCCTTGATTGCCAAGGAAAAGAGTCTGAACTTTATTTAGCAGACAGAGGAGAAATCACTATAGATTTTTCAGCAGAAAAGGTATGAGCAAATCTAGGTCAGCCACGGATAGAATTGTGAAGTAATACTAAACATGGTGTCCCAAAATTCTTAGTGCTATTTTAAGCTATTAGAGTGTCCAGTGCTTTTGTATAACCTACACATTTGATCACGAACAGCCCCCACTTCATCACTTTCTCAGATTCAGCATGTACTTATCATTGCCTCTGTAAATCCTTACAAACCCTTCTCCACTTTTCCATGGATCAATTGCTCTGTGCTTTCCCCCCATAAAAGCCATTTTACTTCCTAGGCATTCATTTACTTTTGTCCTTTGAGAACTGCTGATCAAAACAAATCCTGAATCCTCACGTCTGCCTTCCTTCCTTTTGCATTTGGAATTTCAAATGGCAGATTTGGGAAAGCCACCCACTGAACAGTAGATACTTTGTCCTCTGCCAGTGAGGAGAATTCAGAGAGCCTCGGAAAGAAATTGAAATGAACCCCATGAGACATAGGAGAAGCAATAGCATTCAATGGAAATCCTTCTGCCTTGGGAATGTGGAGACCTGGATTCCAGTTCTAGCTCTGCCTGGACCTTGTCATCTGACTTTGATCGAATCATATGATAGGACAATAGATTAAGAGCCACATATAGTTTGTCAATCCAATCTCCTCATTTTACACAGACAGTAAACATCATGGTCAGAATTCGAATTCAGGTCCTCTGACCCTAAATCTATGACTAATCACACGTCCCTGGGCCTCATTTTCTCCTCATTCCAATGAAGAGATTAGAAGGGATTACATTAAAGGTCCCTTTCAACTCTAATGTTCCATGTTTTAGCATTCATATTCAGAGTTATTTTCAATTTTAACATTCCACATCTTATATTCTGAAAGTCTATGTTCTAAAGTCCATTCTGGGTCTAAAATTCTATGACATTCCAGGTAAAAGATGACAAAGCAGCATTAGTATTTTTCCAGATGAATTATAAAGGAACAAAGCACTGAAAATTCTCACTCCTGTTCCATGTCCTTTTTCTAAATAGCAGACTCTAGAAGGACTAGGGCTTGCTGCTGCTTAATCAGCTACAAAACTCAATTGGGAAACTGACGTCACCTTCTAAGCACAATTTTCAGAGTAGCTTACTAAATGTTTTTCTCCTATTTTATCAAGTAATTGAGATTAAAATTAGAATTTTAATCCCCTTGTTTTCTTTTTAACAGCTGTGTATCCATCCATGTTTGCAATGCATGTATATTTTTGCATGGGTACGTGCATATATGTACATGTGATAATATGTTTATTCATATACATATTTACTCACACATATAAAATATGCATATGAGTATGTACCCATTGTAACATGGACACACAAATATGTACATACGAGTATGCATATATACATGTGTACATTGTGTTACACGTGTATATACACACATATGGGCAGCTAGGTGACTTAGTGGATAGAGTGCCAGGCATGGAATGAGGAAGACTCATCTTCCTGAGTACATATCTGGTCTCAGACATTTATTAGCTCTGAGGTGCTGGGAAAGTTACTTAATCCTGTTCGCCTCACTCTCCATTGGGAAACTAAGCTGAAGAAGGAAATGGCAAATCACTCCAGTATCTCTGCCAAGAAAACCCCAAATGGGGTCACAAAAAGTCCGACAAGACTGAAATGACAACAACAAATGCACTCTGTGTGTGTGTGTCTCTCTCTGTGTCTCTCTTGGTGTCTCTGTCTCTGTCTCTCTCTGTCTCTCCCTGTCTCTCTCTCTCTGTCTCTCCTTATTGCATGCCATGCATACTATGTTTATTTCATGAAGAAAATTAACCAACTCGAATAGTTAGCTGGTTAATAGGTGTGCCATGTTTATTTATCTTTTTTTAAAGGGTATTACACAGGAGCAACATAAGAACAAAACAAAACAGGACTCATACAGTTTGGCTCTCCCTTAACTGGGTAGTGTATGAGGCAGAGTATGGTTCTCTAATGAATCTAAGTGTTTACCTAGATTATTTGCTTTGAAAACACATTACAAAACTAACCACATTCAGAACAAAAAAAAAAAAACCAACATCATAAGATTTATAGAAAGAAGGGACCTTCAAGAACATCCAGACCAGTCTCCTCATTATGCCCTTGAGGCATAGGGGACTTGGTCAAGGTCAAAGAGATAAGTATCTCCAGATAATCCGATATCTTTTCCATTGCACCTCTGTGCCTGGTAGGTGCAATTAGTGTTCAGTACTTTCCATCTTCCCTTTCTTAGCAATGTTCTAAATGCAAATATTCTATATTCTAGGGTTCCTCCGTGTTCTAACATACAATGTTCCAATATCCCCTCTAGTTCTAACATTCTATGTTCTAAGGTTCTTCCTTGCTCTAATGCTGTATTTTTAAAGTTGTCTTCTACCTCCAACATTCTGTTCTAAGGTCCCTTTCAAGCTCTAAACTTCTCTGTGCTATGTCTCTGGGTCTCTGCCTCTATTTCTCTGACTCACAAAAATATATCCCTATACTTGGCATATTTTCAGCAAGTTGTTGGTGAATTGTTTCAGACTCTTTGTGACACCATTTGGGGTTTTCTTGGCAAAGATCCTGGAGTGGTTTGCCATTGCCTTCTCCAGCTCATTTTCCAAATGAGGAAACTGAGGCAACAGGGTCACAAAGCTAGTAAGTGTCTGAGGCCAGATTTGAACTCAGGAAGATGAGTCTTCCTGACTCCAGGCCCAGCACTCTAGCCACTGGGCCACTTAGCTTCCCATTTTAGCAAAGGGTACATAATTTATGTTTCTTGATGTGATAGTGACATAAAACTCTGCTCAAGGCAATTTTCTCTAAGATACCATAATCTCATTCATTTGAACTCCAGAAACAGGGAATTGGTGAAGTTTGCTTTTGAATTATCTCCGGAAAAAAATAAAAAGGATTTGCTCAACAGATGAATAATGTAAATGAGACAGGGAATATATAACTTCCTAGGAAGAACAAGCTGTTGTCAGGGATTTAGCAGGACCCATTTGCAAACATCTAAACCATGTTTCTTACTTTTCTTTCATTCACTCATTTATTCATTTCAGCAATTATTTTGAATCTTACTACATTCAAAACACTATATTAGGCACTGAGAAAGATTCAAAGATAATTAAAATATGGTCCTTTGTTCTTCTGTAGTAAGTCTGAAAAAGTATATATCCAATGTGTCTTCTGAGTTTATAATAATTTTAGAAGTCTAAGATCCTTCTTCCTGTTAGACAATTTCTGTCAGTCTCTCTGTCTCGGTCTCTCTGCATCTGTCCTTTTGTCTCTCTGCCTCTCTCCATCCCGGTCTCTGTTTTTCTCTGTCTCTCTAATGGTACCTATCACATTAAGTGGGGCTGAATTATAATTATATGTGCTTTCAAGAGCAAGGATTTCTTGTCCCACCCCAACAAATTTCAGAATCCAAAAAAAGGTTGCTGAAGAATAGGGTGACCAAAATATCCAGAATCCTTTTATTATGATTTTCAGTACCTAACATGACAGATTTGACTCTAGAGAGGGGAAAATCCAAAATAAGATGAAGTATGTGATATCCTATTTACTCTAGAGGTTCTCAACTTGCCATATTGGTGGGATCTTGGTTTCTCTGTAACTTTTGTTGGCCTCACCAAGTAGCACATACTCCTTGTGGAGCCTTCTGGAATATTCATTCTTGATGCTACTGATGTGGAGACAAGAAAATTGGAATACTTGTCTGAATAGCCCCAGGATGAAAAATAATTTGATTTGAGTACTGAGCTTGTCAATGAGAGGAAGAAGGATGAAGAGGATTGGATAGGAGAGAAAAGGAAGCAAGAGAGAAATAGTTTTTAATCTAAATCTTATCCTTTGTTTCAAATTAGTGGCCTTCCCACCCTCCTCCCCCAGATTACCTAATATTTGCTTTGTTTATATTTTGCATTGACTTATTTGTGTAAAGAAATCATTGTACTTTTCCCCCCTCCCTCAAGAGACTTGATGGTAGGCTCCTGGCACTTACTAATTAACTGAATGAATGAATGAATAAGGTTTAGCCAAGCTATGGAGAATGTATGATTAAATTTTTCAAAGCCCTTTCACATAATTTATCTCATGTGAACTTTATAAAAATGCTGTTAGGTAAACAGGAAATGTATTATTGTGACCATTTTATAGATGAAAAAATTAAGTTTTACAGAGGTTAAGTTCTCTGCTCAAAGTTTCAAAGCTAGAAAGTGGCAGCTCTATGAATAATCAAGTCAAGAAGCATTATTTAATCAGTTGTGTCTCACTCTTTGGGATCCCCATTTGGAGTTTTCTTCACAAAGATATTGGAGTGGTTTGCTATTTCCTTCTCCAGCTCATATTACAGATGAGGAAACTGAGGCAAAAAGGGGTAAGTGATTTGCCCAGGGTCACACAGCTAATAAATTTCTGAGACTGGATTCGAACTCACAAAGATGAGTCTTCCTGACTCCAGGCCCAGCACTCTTATCCATTAAGCCGTGTAGTGGCCCAAGCATTTATTGAGTGCTTACTATGTGCCAGGCACTGTGCTAAACACTGGGAATATAAATACAAGCAGAAAGACAGTGGATGTCTTCAAGGAGCTTACATTCTAATGGAGGAAGAAAATCCATAAAGGGAAGCTGAAATAAGAGAGAGGTCAGAAAAGTCAGGAGTGTGGCTTGGAGAGGAATGTGGACATGGCCAGCCTGGACATTTTCCTAAAAATGGAGATTCTGAGAGGAAACAGTCAATCAGAGGAAGGGGCTGCAGAATGGAGGGTACTTCTAGTGTGAGAAATCCTTTGTTATTTGAACTTCCAGGATGAGGAGAGAAGATTTAGAGGGTCAGATGTAGAACCAGGTCTTCCAGGCAGGAGACCTTTTCCCATGCCAGCTCACCTCTAAGGGAGAGCAGTGCCAAGCAAAGCAGTATCATTAAAAAAATTAGTTGTTGGAGAGAAAACTTCAGAGAGTTGAAGTTAATCTTCCTTGAAACTCCCAGAATTTGTATCAGTAGTTAATCAGACTACTTGGAATTTTCAGAGTGGGAAAAAGTGACTAAGAAAATACCCTCAATCACATCAGGCTGAGCAGAACCTTATGAATCATTGGGATAATTAGTGAATCAGTTGATATCTATTCACCATACACTGTATGGATGGCTCATCGTTAGGCTCCATGGAAGGTACATTCTTCCACAGGTCTCTGGATCTTGACAGAAGGCAGTCTTTTCACCAGTGAAAGGCTCATGCTCTGCCTCTCTTCACCATGCCGTTCTGTAGGTGATCACCCCAGTACTCTGAAGTCCTCCCTCTGGGCCATACAATCTTTTGTAGGTAGAAGTACAGCATTTGCACAGTTCTCCTTCTCACTGCTGGGAGGCCCTCTTTTTGAAGTTTTATGCTTCTTGGTGATGTCTTTATACTAATTCTCAATAGAAAGTAAGCACCTTGAGGGCAGAGGCTCTTCTTTTAAATTTTTCTTGGCTTGGTTGTTGTTGTTTTAACTTTATTCCATTAACCATTTTAACGGTTTTTAACCATTAAATGCCATTTAATGGCTTTTTAATCGTTACCCCAGAATAGTTATTGGTATGCAGTATTTATTATACCATATCATACCATACCATACCATACCATACCATACCATATCATACCATACCATATCATATTATATACTATGCTATACTATATAATATTCTCTCTACCATACCTCCTAGCTAGGTCACCAAAGTATATCTTTAAGACTAATATTTTCCTAGTTATAACAAATATTCACAAATCACTAAATACCATAATCCCCAAAACATCAAAATCATTGGTGACCCAAATGGTGATGTAGAGGCACATGTTGTTGTTCAGCCATTTCCAACTCTTTGTGACCCCAGTTGGGTGGTATTTGGGGTGGGGGTGGCAAAGATATTAAAGTAATTTACCATTTCCTTCTCCAGCTCACTTTACAGATTAGGAAATTGAGCTTGAGTTACTTCCCTAGGGTGACACAGCTAATAAGTATCTGAGGCCAGATTTGAACTCAGGAAGATGAATCTTCTTGACTTCAGACCCAGAGCTCTCTCCACTGTGCTACCAGTGAGTTAGTAGTCAGGAATATATTAGCAATAGTGGCATGAATCAAATCCTAGATAGTATCTAGGAGATATATGAGTTGAAAAGGAGATTGGCCAGTCTCTCAGTACATTCAGTAAAAGTTTCAGGAATAACAGATGCTTAGGCCCAGGGAGTACCTGCCCTCAAGGAGTTTTCATTCTATTGAGAATTGGTGCAATAGACAATGGCTCTCAAAAATTTGTTCACCGGGGATTATGGAAGGATGTGGGCAAGAATCAGACAGGTTTGACTGAAGTCTTCCCTCAAAGCACTTCAGATCAATGATGTCACCAATCTGCTAAAATATTAAAGAAAGGAGAGTTCACATCTAATGGTTGCAAGGAGGCTTTGTAGTGAAGCTATCATTGAAGGTGGACCTTTAAAGATTGGTAGAGAGTAAGTAGATAGAAACTGATTAAAGGAGTAGAAATTCTAAATACAGGGGACTTCTCAGGAAATACGTCAAGTGGTGGGAGTATACTTATATAGAACACATTTTCTCAAATGCTTTATTTCTCAGAAATTCTGAATATTTTTCTTTTATTTTTTCTCCTGCATTTCTGCCCCTCTTCCAAGAAGAAAACAACATCTTTGTCAACAAATAGAAAAAGAGAAATCAAAGTCCTTTCTAGACTCTGATCTTATATTTTTCAGGCAGTAGTATATCTTAGCCTCTAGCTGTATTAATTACACTCCCCCCATTAAGGTTGGCAAGAGCTTGGGAGACTTTGATAAATGGAACTGCAAGCCTCATTATTGTGGTTTCTTTAGATGATATTTAACTGGGAGGCTGGGCACATGATAGCTGTGTTGGAGGAGATGCTGCGTGGAGGAGGGAGTAGGATTGCTTTACTTGGCCGCATAGGTCAGAAGTAGAAGCTGTAACTAAACAGAAGGCACAGAGAGGCAGATTTGGGCTTGATATGATGAAAATCTCCCTAACAATTAGAACTGTCCAGAAGTGGAACGAGCTGCCTCTGGAAGTGGTGAGGTCCCCATCCCTAAAAGTCTAAAGAATGAGTTCTTAACATGAGGGCTACAAAAGCTGGATGAGGGAAAATGGCATCTTTATTTTCATTGACTTCTGACATTTAGCATTTGCTTCCATTATAAATGGAGAGAACAAACATTCTGAGAAAGGGTGCATAGACTTAGCAGACTGAGAAAGGGATCCATGATATACAAAAGGTTAAGAACCCCTCATCTAAAGTCTGGATGAATACTGGTCAAAGATGCTCTGAATTTTTTTTTCACATATGGGTTGGACAAGATTGCTTTTAAAGTCCCTTTTGATTCTGATAGATTGAGTCCGGATTTTTGCGTCCCAGGAGCCTACAGTCTTCAGCAGTTTCCAGCCCTCCCCACCCATCCTCCCACCCTCCCCACCTCCTCAGGTGACTAAAAAGGCAGTTGCTTAAATTGCAGCCTTTAGCTTAGCAAGCTTTAGAAAGCTTTCTCTTTCTATATTCCTTTTATTGTCCCTAGCCTGTGAGTGAGCGGGAAATGAGGGCAAGGTCTGAAATGCAAGGTGGATGGATTGTCAACACAGGGCAAGGAAGACAATGTGAGCCTTGACTGCGCTCCATTTAATCAGCCTTGGGTTAGGATGAGGGCTGAGTCTTGCTGACAGGAATGATATTAGCTGATTAGCACCTCAGATGCAGACAGTTTGGGGAGGGGACCGTGGCAGGACTTCAGCCAGGGTAATCACTGCCGTAAGCTGAATGTATCAGAGGGAACTAGGTAAGATCTGGGAGAGGGAACTTTCTGACTATGTATAAGGCTTGGTACTCAACTCCTGGGATGAGGATTAAGTATCTGAGATGGGTCAGGAAAGAATTGTCGTAATAACACATTTCTGTAGTGCTTTAAATGATTTTTCTGACAGTAGCTCAAAATTGTGTAGCACTTTAAGGCTGGCAAAATATTATACATACACAATCTCATTTGATCCTCGTAACAACCCTGTAAGGTAGTTGTTCTTCTTGTCCATATTTTATAGATAAGGCAGATAGAGAGTAAGCAACTTACCCCGGGTCATACAGCCAGTAATTATCTGAGGCTAGATTTGAACTCAGTTCCTATTATCCATCCATTCAGCCCTTTATTCACTATGCCAATCTGGAAGCCTTTTGTATCATCCCAATTGAGCTTTGCAATATGCCTGTGAGGTAAATGTTACTATTATTTGCATTTTCCGGAGAAGGAACAAAGAGTGAAAGAGGTGAAGTTATTTGATCAATTTCCCATAGAACTGGGTCAGGGTTAAAGTCTATATATTCATGAATCTAAGTCCAGTACTGGATCTTATGTGCCATGGGATGAGGGCCCTTCTCTCAAGGAAGGAGGGCATCATGAGAGCAGTGAAGGAATCCTAAGAGACTCACCAAAAAGTGCATTCCTTACTGCAGCCCCACTAGAGAGCTAGGATGACTATTATTGTTCTCAATTTAAATTTGCATTCATTGTCCCTAGTTTATAGATGAAGAAACTGAGAACTGAAGTCTCTTGCTGAAGGTCACAGAGCTAGTAAGTACACAATGAAATAAGAAAGAAGTTATCTGACATCAATCCCAGTGTTCTTTTCACTATGCTTTCTAGGTAGTGCAGTTGGTAAGAGCTCTGGACTCGGAGTCAGGAAAAGAGTTCAAATCCCTCCCCAAACAGTTATAAACTGTGTCGCTCTGAGCAAGTTACTTATTGTCTGCCTCAGTTTCCCTACGAGAATTATAGCACCTGCCTCCCCAGGTTGTTGTGAAGATAAAATTAGATAATTGTAAAGTGCTTTGAAAATCTTAAAGTACTACCATTTTAAAGTGCTACTATTATTATAAAGTATGTAACATATATGCTATTTATATAGCATTCATATAAAAATACTTATTGATAATTATTAACTAATAGTGTCAATAGTAATTAAAGCAATGTTAATTTAATCAAAATTAATAGCAACCACTATTATAATATTTATATTAATAGCAGTGCTATTTATGTAGCCCTTACATAACATTATATTAAGAATACTGTGTATATATATATATATATAGATAAATGATCTGGATTTTAGGAAACCATTTGACAAAGTTGCGCCATTTTTGTAGACAAGATGGAGAGATATGGGCTACATGATTTATGCTTTTCATGATTCAATTAAATCTATTCAGAAATGGTTGAGTGGTATGACTCAAAGGGTCATTAATAGTTCAATGTCAGCTTAGAAGATTTCTCCAATGGCATGTCCCAAGGATTTGTGTTTAGTCCTGCGCAATTTAATGTTTTTTCTTTTTTTACTGATAACTTACATAAAGATAGAGATGGTATGTTTGTCAATTTTCACATAAAGCAGGGAGGGCTAGCTGAGATAGTGGATGATAGGGTCAGAGTCCCAAGAAGTCTTGAAAGGCTAGAACTTTGAGCTGACTCTAATAAGATAGTATTGAATAGGAGGAAATATAAAGATATACTTAGGTGCAAAAATCAATGGCATAAATATAAGATGGAAGAGAAATTACTAGAAAACAGTTTTCTGGAATAAAAAAAAAGATTAGAGTATTTTAACATGCCACAAGCTGTTAATAGTGTGATGTGGAGGCCAAGAGAGCTAATACCATCTTGGGTTCATTATGTCAAGTATAGCATTGTGGCCCAAGTCAGTACCATTCCCATTATGCTCTGCCCTGTTCAGAATACATCTGGAATATTGTGTTCAGTTCAGCAAAGACATTTATAAGCTGGTGATAGTCCTGAGGAAGGCAACCAGGAGAGTGAAGGGATTGAAGATCATTCAGTATGAAAAATGGTTTGAAGGAACTGGGGCTTTTTAACCTGAAAAAGAAAAGATTCAGGGATGACAATACTTACCTTCAAGTATTTGAAGGGCTGTAATATGAAACATGGATTAGAATTGGTCTTCTTGGAACCGGAGAGCAGAAGTAGCAGCAGTATGTAGAAATTACACCAACTAAAGATAAATTTAGACTCGATGCCAATTTTTAAAATGCCCTAATAATTAGAGTGATCCCAAAGTGGAAACTCTTGTCAGGGTTCTAAAGTGAATCCATGTCCAGGTGAGTATTGGACTGGAAGGCCTCTGAGGATTCCTCCAGTTCTGACATTCTATAATTTGACAGTCTCTACTTTGTTTCTCCCTCTTTCACCCTCCCTTTATTATAATGTTTTCGCAAAGGACATACTCTAAAGATGCTTGTTATTATTGCTTGTCTTATAGGTTGTGTCAAGAGCCATTTGAGTAGTAGACATAAATATCACTATTCACATTTGAAAGAAGAGGACACCGAGGTTCTGAGCTGTAGAAGTGACTTGACCATAGTCACAAGTGGCAGCAGCGCTACCTGAACACAGGCATTTAAACTTCAAATTTATCTTTCCTTTTGCTATGAAACCATGTTTGACTTTTAAGGAAAAAGACATTTTCACCATTAATCTAACAAAATGACCTGAGAGTTAATGAGCTACCTCTTACGATTAAGTTTTCAAATGAAAACCAGGACACTTGTTGAGGATATTCAATGATTCTTGGTCAAGCATAGGTTGTACCAGATGGCCTCTGAGATTTCTTTCAACTGTGAGATTTAGTGATTCCACCATATCGTAAAGCATTAGCTTAGCTCCTTTACCCATTACTACCTATTTTCAAATTGGGAGTTCACGTGTCCCTAATTGAAGGGGATGCAAGACCTGTACATTTATTGTCGTTGCTGTTTAATCCCATGTACTCGTTTAATCTCTCACCTTTACCCTTTGCTCCAGAATATACACACACATACACACACACAGTAACACACAAAGTATATAGGTATATACATACATACATACATACATACATACATAAATACACACATACACAGTCACACACAAAGTATATAGGTATATACATACATACATACACACACACACACACATACATACATATTTGCTATCTCCCTGGAGAGAATGTAAAACCATCGAGGAGGAGAAGTATTTAATTTTGAGATTTATAGCCAAGCCAATATAACAAAAATGACAATTCTACCTAAATTAGTTAATTTATTCAGGGCCATACCAATCAAACTACCGAAAATTATTTTATAGAGCTAGAAAAAAAATAACAGCATCCATCTGGAAGAATAAAAAAGATCAAGAATATCTACGGAATCAATGGGAAAAAATGTGAAGGAAGATGGCCTAGTAGTACTAGATCTCAAACTCCGTTGCAAAGTGGTAATCATCAAAACCATCTGGTTTGTTGTTGCTATTGCTGAGTCATTTTTCAGTCATGTCCGACTCTTTGTACCCCAAAGATCCTGCAGTGGTTTGCCATTTTCTTCTCCAGCTCATTTTACAGATGAGGAATTGAAGCAAACAAGGTTAAATGACTTGCCCAGGGTCATAGAGTGGTAGATCAATGGAATAGATTAGGTATACAGTACATAGTAGCAAATTACCATAGTAATCTAGTGGTCAATAAACCCAGAGATCCAAACTTTTGGGATAACAACTCACTGTTTGACAAAAATTATTGGGAAAAGTTGGAAGTTTAGCAGGAACTAGATATAGGCCAACATCTCACACCATATACCAAGATAAGGTAAGAATGGATACATGATTTAGATGTGAAGAGTGATATCATTAGCAAATTAGAGGAACATGGAATAGTTTACCTGTCAGATCTATGGATAAGGGAAGAATTTGTAACTAAACAAGAGGAAAAAAGGATCACAGGAAGTAAAATGTATAATTTTGATTACATTAATAAGACTTTGAATAAACAAAATCAATACAGGCAAGATTAGAAGGAAAGCAGGAAACTGCAGTGGGGACATTTATAGCAAGTTTCTCTGATAATGGCTTAATTTCTCAAATATGTAGAGAACTTCATCAAATTTATAAGAATACAAGTCATTTCCCAATTGATAAGTGGTCAAAGAATATGAACAGGCAGTTTTCAGAAGAAATCAAAGTTATCTATAATTGTATGAAAAAATGCTCTAATTATAATCAGAGAAATGCACATTGAAACAATTCTGAGATACTACTTTCCACCTATCAGATTGGCTAACATGACAGAAAAGGAAAATTACAAATGTCGGTGGAGATATGGAAAAATTAAGATGCTAATCTAACCATTCTGGAGAGCAATTTGGAGCTATGCCCACAAGGCTACAAAACTATGCAAACCCTTTGATCTAGCAATACTACTAGGTCTGTATCCCAAGGTGATTTTTTTAAAAAAGGAAAAGAACCTATATGTGCAAAAATATTTATAGCAGCTCTTTTTGTGGTAGCAAAGAAATAGAAATTAAGAGGATGCCCATCAATTGGGGAATGGCTAAATAAGTGTCATTATATGGTTGTAACAGAATACTATTGTGCTATAAGAAATGATGAGCAGGATCTTTCAGAAAAAGCGGGGAAGATTTAAATGAACTGATGTAAAGTGAAGTGAGCAAAGCTAGAATTTCATTGTAGGCAGAAAAAGCAATAGTGTAGGGATGATCAACTGTGGATGACTTAGCTTTTCTGATCAATGAAATAGTCTAAGACAATTCCAAAGGACTTAATGATGAAAAAATTCTATCCACCTTCAGAGAAAGAACCAATGGAGTTGAGTGCAGATTGAAGCATAATTTTTTTTACTTTATTTTTCTTGCTTTTTTGCAACAGGTCTAATATGGAAATGTATTTTGCATGATTTCAAGTATATAATTGAAATCACATTTCTTGCCTTCTCAATGGGAGGGAGAGAGAATTTGTAACTTGATTTTTAAAAGAATTAATATTAAAAATAAATGATAAATATGAAAAAATAATGATTGTATCCCTTGCATAAAGACCAAGTGTTAATAAAGACTTGTTGATTGATATGGTAGATTTAGGTCAGGAACATGAAGCATTTTGACTTTTGTATCATAGCAGAGTTGAATCAACCAAACAATAAAAAAAAAAATTAAACTGAGTACTGGGATAACCTAGGGAAAGAGACTGGACCTGTTATTTCATGAGTATGGGTACCTTCTCTTCAATTTATAGTCTTAGACAATCACTAGACCACTGTAAGCAAGTTATGTGAGATTACCCTTTAGCTACATGTGTCTTCTTAGTTTGTCTATTCATCCCAGGGATCTTGATTATGCAAGAAGAGAATATACCCTCTGTTTCAGGGAATTTTTCTAAAACAACCATCATTGCTATATCTGCTTAGCAAATACCCTTTCTAAATTAGGAGTTTTCTTTCTAAATTCTAAATAACTGGCTGATAATCAGGAACACACTTATGGGAGCTAGTGAATAATGACACTAGAGACCCCACCAAGTCTCAGGGTTATCCCCCTCAAACCCAAGGGGGAGTAGTAGTCAGTCACCCACTGGAAACATGGCCCATCAATGAGAATATGATTTAAAGTGAGCACAAAACAGATGCTAGAACTATGAAACAATATAGAACATGGTAAGTACAAAAGAAGTACTACAAAAAATGTTATAGAAATCCCAAGGAAAGAAAGAACTATTCCTAATTAGGGGATGAGTGAAGTCTTCATGGAGGAGGCATGACATGGTTCCTGAAGGATAGCTATTACACAGTGATAAGTGGGGAGAATCTTCCATGTTCAATGTAGAACCCTTTCCTAGAACAGTGTAGTGCTCCAATTTGGATAAAGGAGAGGTCTTTAACTTTCTTTTGGAAGTCTGATGAAGACTTATGGACCTCTTCTCTGAATGATATCTTTAAATGAATAAATAAAATATGTAGGATTATAAATAAAACCAATTATATTGAAATGTCTTATCAAAATATTTTAACAACAAATTAACAGATGCCTGGGTATGCTTAATAATGGTAGGAGATAAACTGGAAAGGTAGGTTAGGGAAAGTTTGCAGAAAGGCTTGAATGTGTGGGAGGCTGAGGAAGTTAGATGATTTTCTTTTTTTTAATTTATTCTTTATTTTTAGTTTACAACACTCAGTTCCATAAGTTTCTGGGTTCCAAATTATCTCTCTCACCTTCTCCTCCCTCTTCCCCCCCCCACAAGATGGCATGTAATCTGACGTAGGTTCTAGATATACCTTCAAATTAGACTTATTTACATAATAGTCAAGTTGTAAAGAAGAATCATAACCAATGGAATGAATCATGAGAAAGAAGAAACAAAACCATAAAAGAAGGGGGAAGAAGAGAACAAATAATTTGCCTCAATCTGCATTCAAACTCTGTAATTCTTTCTCAGGATGTCCATAGCTTTTTCCATCATGAGTTTTTTGGAGCTGTCTTTGAACCTTGCATTGATGAGAGGAGCCAAGTTTCTCCAAGTTAGTCTGTGTCTGTAATGATATATAATGTTCTCCTGGTTCTGCTCCCCTCACTCAGCATCAGTTCATATAAGTTTTTCCAGATTATAATGAAGTCTGTCTGCTCATTTCTCATAGCACAGTGGTATTCCATTACATTCATATACCACAGTTTGTTTAGCCATTCCCCAACTCATGGGCATCCCCTTGATTTCCAATTCTTTGCCACCACAAAAAGAGCTACTATAAATATTTTTTGTACATACTGGTCCATTTCCCACTTGTGTGATCTCTTTGGGATACAGCCCTAGAAGTGGTAATGCTGGGTCAAAGGGTATGCACATTTTATGACCCTTTGGGCATAGTTCCAAATTGCTCTCCAGAATAGCTGGATTAGTTTTACAACTCTACCAACAGTGTAGCAATGTTCCAATTTTCCCACATCCTCTCCAGCATTTATGATTTTCCTGTTTTGTCATATTAGCCAATCTGACAGAAGAGATGTGGTACCTAAGAATTGTTTTGATTTGCATTTCTCTAATCAATAGTGATTTAGAGCATTTTTCATATGCCTATAGATATCTTTAATTGCTTCCTCTGAAAACTGCCTGTTCATATCCTTTGACCATTTCTCAATTGGGGAAAGGATGATTTTCTAGTTAATGGGGAACCATTGAAGATATTTGAGCAAGGAACTAACATTCTAGACTGTAGGTATAGAGGTGGAAGGGAATTCAGACAATCCAACTCCCTCATTTTACAGATGTTAGAAAGATTAATCCAGACATTTCTCATACACTGCAGCTCTATCTAAAGATGATCTTTTAAAAATAATATTTCATTTTTCCCTAATTACATGTAAAAACAATTTTTAACATTATTTTTTAATTTTGAGTTCCAAATTCTCTCAATCCCCCCCTTTTAGACCCTCCTCCCTGAGATGGTAAGGAATCTGATATAAGTTATACATATGCAATCATGTAAAATATATTTCCATATTGATCATTTTATTGAAGAAAGAAGGAAGGAAGGAAGGAAGGAAGGAAGGAAGGAAGGAAGGAAGGAAGGAAGGAAGGAAGGAAGAAAGAAAAAGAAAGAAAGAAAGAAAGAAAGAAAGAAAGAAAGAGAGAGAGAAAGAAAGAAAGAAAAACAGAGAGAGAGGGAGGGAGGGAGGTAGGGAGGAAGGAAGGAAGGAAGGAAGGAAGGAAAATGGAAAATAGTATACTTCAGATTGTATTCAGACTTAATCAGTTCTTCCTCTGGAGTCAGATAGCATTTTACATCATGAGTCCTTTGGGATTGTTTTGGATCATTGTGTTGCTGAGAATAGCTAAGTCATTCACAGTTGATCGTCTTACACTATTGCTCTTACTGTGTGCAACATTCTCTTGGTTCTGCTCACTTCACTCTGCGTCAGTTCATGTCAAGTCTCTCCAGACTTTTCTGAAATCATCCTGCCTATCATTTCTCATAGCACAATAGTATTCTATCACAATCATATATTACAAATTGTTCAGTTATTCCCTAATTGATGGATGTCCCCTCCTTTTCTAACTTTTTGCTACCACAAAAAGAGCTGCTATAAATGCCCTAGTACAAATAGATCTCCCTTCCTTTTTTGTTCTCTTGGGGATACAGACCTAGTAGAGGTATTGCTGGATCAAAGGGTATGCACAATACCCCTTGGGTATACTCTGGCGGTTATCTTAAGGACTACCTAGTTCAACTCCCTCATGTCACAGGTGAGGAAACAGAGGGCTCTAGAGATTGTGAGTTGCCCAAGACCACACACCTTCAAAATGCACTGAATCAGGGAGAAACTGGAAGCCTAGTTGAGCAACGATTACAGTGGTACAAACAAGAGGTGATGGAGGCCTAAATTGGGTTGAGGACTTTGGGAAAAGAAAGGAGGGGGTAGATGTAAAAGGTGACCCAAACTGCTACGATATGGAACTAATAATAGCTATTTTGCTTTGAAAATGTAAAACTATGTAATGTTTCTATTTCCATGTGACTTGCCAGAAGAATGAAAATTCTTTAGAATAATCAGAGTTGGGAACATGCTGGGAGAAAACAGCAGGAAATCCAGATCTTATACTTTTTTGAGCTTGGCTCTCAAAAGAAATTGTGGAGCCATTCATAGGTAGGTGCTAATGGAATCAAAAAAATTTATTATGTTTACACCTTTAGAATTGGATCTGGTAGGAGTGATTCTTATGTCTGCCTGTGAAAAGCCTCTGTTCTAATGTGACAAAGGTAACTAATATGTCAATTATGCATTGGCAGTTTTCCTGCTGGCTTTAGAATCAGCCACAGCTGAGAAAGCCCCAGGGTTTTCATTTGGCCTCTCTTCAGGGCTGGCCTTATACATAGTCAGAGAATGTAGCTGCCTACAATGTGTGATGTCAGTGTTCATGGGAGGGCTCCCCCCAACCTCCCTGCAAAGTACCTTTCCCACCAGCTGGAGATTCTGCTGTGGTTCACCTCTTATCCCTCCTCTGCAGTCCCACAACAATTATCTTATAATTCAGACCCTTAGAATTTCTCATATAGATTTTGGCAGTTCCCCTCCCCTGCCACTGCTCCCCAGTCCCTTTCTGCTTTCATCACTACCAAAGTAATCTTCCTCATGCACATCACAGATTATACTACTCACTAGTTTAAAAATCCTTGGCCAGTCCCCCAGTTGATTTAGCTTGAGTGTTGGAGTTGGGGTCAGGAAGACCAGAGTTCAAATCTCTGACTTGGGTACTTTATATCTATGTGACTAGAAAAGTCACTTAACTTTTCTCAGACTTAGTTGCCTTATTTGTAAAATGGGGATGTTAATAGCACCTATTTCACGGGGTGGTTGTGTGGATCAAATGAAATAATATATGTAAAATGTTTTGCAAATTTTAAAGTTTGGCATTCAGGATTGTCTGCAATATGGCCCCCATGTTCCTTTACAATTCACCTTGGAACATACCCCTCCCTGTACTCCACAGTTAGGTCAAACTAGACAACTCATTCTCTTCCAAATAGAACCTATGCTTCTGTACTGCTGCCTTTAATCAGGCTATTTATTCCTTGGGCTTGGAACTCTCCCATCCTTCCCATTTGCATCTATTGAAATTTGCCCTGATCTTCCAGGCCCATCGCAAATGCCACATAATATATAGAGTCTTCCCTAATCAGAACTGATCTTCCCTGACCTTAGATTTAATTCAATTCAACTCAACAAACATTGTTTAAGCTCCTTTTATGTCAGACTCTACCAGTCCCTGGCGATAGAAGGACTCCAAGAAAGATTCCCATCCCCCTCAAAGGAGCTCTCATTTTGCGTGGGAAAGATGGGGGTATAACTTGTTCACAAGAAAGTATCATAGGTTGGGAAAGTGAGGGAGAGTTCTAACCACTGGGCATCAAAAGAAACTTCATGGAGGAGGTGGTACCTCAAGTAAGCCCTGAAAAGAAACAAGGATTCTTAGAGGAAGAGATGAGGGAGGGATGCATTCCAGATATGGAGGAAGACTTGTACAAATCCATGGATGAATAAGATAGAGTAGGGTGCCTAGGGAACAACTAGCAGTCTAGTTTGGTCAGAACAGAGAATTTAATGAAAGGCAGTAGGAATATGATAAGTAAAGTAGGCACGAGTTAGATTGTAGAAGGCCTTAAATTCCAGCCTAATGAATATTCCTGAAAATTTATCATGCATTACTTATAAATATTTGTGTATTTGATTTAACTGAAAGCTAGTTAAGAACAGAAGCTATGCCTTACTTGATTGTTCATCTCATTCAGTGCCTAGCACAGTGCTCTTCTCATAGGAGGAAACTAATCATTTGTTGAATGAATGGTTTTTATTATTAGATCTTCATTCCTTAAACAAAATATTTTTCCACTTGTTAGAATGAAGTTCTTCATCCAGACAGCTTCATAAATAGTTTGCATATTAGTGAAATTTAGTGGGAACTGGTGAATAAATCATAGAATCAACAACACAAAAATGTCCTACTTGGTTATGCCCCATTCTGGACTTGCTTCTTCTCTCTTGGGTGTATTTTTTTTAATGAAGACTAGAGCACTAGATTAGAATTCAGAAGATGAGTATCCACCCCTGATAGCTCTTAGTTATGTATGCATAGGCAAATCAGTTCTCCTCTCCAAGGCCAAAGTTACATTGCATTTATTTTGTGTATATATTGCATAGAATCATACACTCCCCTGATGAAATATAAATTCCTTGAGGGCAGAGACTATTCATTTTGTTTTTTTTTTCATTGTACCTCTAGTGCCTGACATACGGTAGATTGCAGTGAATTTTTGTTGTTTGGGTCTCAGTTTCCCCATCTGTAAAAAAGAAGATTTGGATTAGATGACCTCTAAATCCATGAACCCACAAGTAGAACATACAGGAGCCTGGCTAGAAGAAGAGATTTATATCAATATCTCTGTGGGGATAGGGACACAACCATCTAAACTAAAGCTGATGATTGTCCAATGAGCAATGAGCCACAAGCATTATTCATGTGGAGATTTCCATGTAAAGTAAGGTAAACTATTTCTCCCGACAGTCTTCTGCTAAGGCCAACATTTTTTAGGGATTTCTCTACTCTTTTACACATTAGTTTTAGCTGGAAACCCTATTTTCTGGCCTTCTCCTTTGGCTGGCCACCTTTATGAGGGCTAGCACATTTAAGCACGGTATCATTTGGTTTAGAATTGTAAAAGACCAGGAGTCCAATTCCCTCATTTTTCAGATGAAGCAGCTGAGGGCCCAAGAAGAAAAGGGACTTTTTCAAGCTCCCACTGGTAGGAAGTGTCAGAACCTATATTCTCTGACTACAAATTCATGATGCTTTCCATTATGCTGTGCTAAATAAGCTCAAACACATATCACTTAGGCAGCCCCTGCAAGGCTTTGGCCCCATACAGTAATTTAGACATCAGAATAGCAGGGCTAAGGTGGCGGCCCTCTCTCTATTTTGATTCAATAAGGAACATTAACGGTGTCACCCAGTGCTTTGAAAATTCCATAAAAATAGTAGCACACATTACTTTCCTCTACTGTATGACATTTATGTGAAGCATTTTCAGGTATGTGCTTCATTCTTATAGATCATATTTCTAAAAATAATCTTTAATGATATTTTGTCAGACAAGATAAAGGTCTTCAGTGGAATGCCCCTAGGATCCATTCTTGGACTTTTGTTGCTTAATTTTTTTTAATCAATATCTCATTGGGTAAAGATATGAATGGCGTACTTGTCATGTTTACAGGTGGTGTCAACCAAATGGGTTAGCTACTATACTAAATGATAAATTCAAGAGTCAAAAAGGTCTCAGTACACTAGAATTCTGGGTCAAATAAAATCAGATGAAATTTGATAGGAATAAGTGTAACATCTTGTGCTTACAGTCAAAAACTAGAATTCACGAGTAAAAAAAATGAGGCTATTTAGAGATTTGTTAGAAAAATATTTGGGGATTTTGTTGTTGTTGTTTAGTCATTTTCAGGTGTTTCCAATACTTTGTGACCCTACTTGGGGTTTTCTTGGCAAAGATACTGGAGTGGTTTGCCATTTCCTTCTCCAGTTCATTTTACAGATGAGGAATTGAGGCAAACAGGGTTAAATAACTTGCCCAGGGTCACAGAGCTAGTAAATGTCTGAGGCCCAATCTGGACTCAAGTAGATGAGTCTTCCTGCCCAGTGGGAATTTTAGTGGACCGCAAGCTCAGCATTAATCAGAAGTGTGATACGGTAGTCAAGAAAATAAACGCGATCTTAGGCTTTGTGCAAAAGGCATAGTTTCCAGCACTGAGGAGGTGATAGTCCCATTGTACTCTGCCCTGTTCAGACCACAGCTGGAAAGTGTGTTCAGGTCTGATGACACTGTGATGATTGCATGGAGAATAGAATGGCTCTGCTTGGCCTCACGGGGAAGAATTGGAAAGTCATGGGTGAAAGTGTTTTTTTTTTTTTAAAAAAAGGCAAATTAAAGATATCCAAAAGTGGCTCAGTAGGTAATAGACTATCTCTTCCTAAAGGTCTTCAAGAAAAGGGTAGGTAGCCTTTTGTCAGAGAAAACTTCTTATCCGGCTATGGGTTCAGCTGGATGACCTTTCCAATGCTGAGATTCCAGGATTCCTGGATCTCATTCAATCCTGAGAACAGCCAGATTGGCTAGCTTAAGGTAGCCAACTTGAATTAGTGAAGGGGTCATTCATTCCAGACTTCAACTGGATGCTGGATGACTACTTGTTAGGGATGTAGCAGAAAGGATTGATGCTTAGGGAGAGGTCCATTCCACAACAAAGGGTCCTCCCTGATTCGTATTACCCTTATTTTCTAGAGTAGGTGAGCAAAACTCAGAAAGATGAAGGGATGCTCTCAGATTCATGCAGCTGGTTCCCTATAAGGCAAAGACTTGGCTCTTGATCTGGTTTGTCGTCTAAGGATCTTTCCATTTCAAGAACTGCAATTTTGGGTTCTTTTGGTTTTGTTTGGTTTGTTTGCATGCATGCTTTGAGTTATAAGCAACATTATCTGATACTACCAGACCAGAATGTGGCCTAGAAAGCCAGATGTACTTAGAATATTTGTCCTGGTCATTTTCAAACCTCTTGCTATTGTTCATCTTGAGAGAAATGTTTAAATAATGTGACAACCTTGCCCAAGGCCTTCATATTCCCCCGCCTCCACTCTCTTAACCTCTACATGAACTGAAGGTCAAAGTCTTTAAAGAGGTAGAATTTCCATTATTCAAATTAGATAAGAAAAAATAAATGGGCCCCCAATAAAACACGAGGTCCAAGGGGAAAAGAGCAGGGAACTACCAGCCATATTTAACAAGTGCTTAATCCTACGTAAGAGCCATAGCCTTTAGGCAGAAAGTGTCAAACAACTTTCTCTAATGCCTTTTATTGGTTAATGAAGACAAATCCTTTGAAATGGTGGCTACCACAAGTTGAATTCAGACTCAGAGCCCCCAGCAAAACATTCCAAAGGGAATTCCTTATTATTTATTAAGCACTAAGTCAAGAAAGTGGCCAGTTTTAATAACCCTGCCCCTTTTCGGGGATTCTGAGGATGTCTGCAGTGGCTTAATAATACACTAGAGCTTCACATCAAGATAGCTCATTTTCTTTATTTATAAGAGGGGGAAAGTATTCTTTGCCCTGTCCCCACAGGGTTGCTTTGCGATGAAGAAAATGAAATTAAAGTGTTTTGAAAAGTATAAATTTCCACATGGACTAACTCATTAGTTCATGTCTTCATTTATTCAACAAATATTTATTAAGCAATAAATTCAGTATTTTAAAGTACTGTGCTAGGAACTGAAAAGCATACAAAGATAAATAAGACTCAGCACCATTTGCTTAGAAGCTTATAATCTGATGGTGGAGATAAGCCGTGTTCTCAAATCAATATAATGCAAATTATAATATGAAAACTCCATAAAAGGAATGAATATATGTAACTCTCACAATGCCCACCCACAGCTCTGCTTTATGTTTGTCTTCCATGATTAGAATGTAAGTTTCTTGAGTGTAGGGACCATCTTGCTTGCTTGTACTTATATATTGTATCCCAATGCTTAGCATAATGTCTGTATCATAGCAAATACTTAATAAATATTTGTTTATCTATCTTACTTATCTGCAAAGTGTTATGAGATAGGATGAGACAGACAGAAAGAGAGAGAAGAAAACATTCAGTGGGGGAGAAACAGGCATAAAGATAGAGAGACAGAGAGGGAAAGGGGGAAGAGAGAGACAGAGAGGATAGGAGAGTGGCTAGGAGGAGGGAGAAGGGGAGAGAAAGGGGAGGAAGGGCAAAGAGGGGAAGAGGAGAGAGGAGGATAGGGAGGGAGGGAGGGAGAGAGACAGAGATAGAGAGGGGGAAGAGGGTAGAGAGTGGGGAGTAAAGGAAAAGATAAAGAGGAAGGAGAGGGGAAGAAACAGAGAGGAGGAGAGAGACAGATAGAATCAGAGACAGAAAGAGATTCGCAGAAAGAGTGACAGAGAGACCCAAACAATTGCACTTGAGATTCTCCAGTTCTTTTAAGCAGTCCTCACACGGCACGGTTTCCAGACACCTCTCATTGTGAAGTACTAGCAGATGAATTCCATGGAGCATGTTCTGAGGTGCCCTATATTCTTTTGTCTGAGCACGTGTGTGACAATGCTGAGAGAACTTGGTGCTTTGGTATGACGCAGAAAACCTTTGGTGATCTCGTCTTACTCTACCCAGCACTGGAAAGTCTGAGTCAGTAAGTCAGTCAGCAAACATTTATCAAGAGTTTACCATGTGCTAGGAACTGTGCTAAGCCCTGGTAATATTACATGTAGTGAATGCTGGCCAATCAAAAGCTCCAGGTTCCAAACATTCAAGCTTTGGGTTCTTTTCTATCTTTTCAGGGTTCTCATTCATTCATAGGGAATAGATTGTTAAAGCTGGAAAAGATCAGGGAACCTAGAATGTTGGAACTAGATAAGACTCAGTACTTTGAAGCATCCATGATCTCGTTGATGGAGGCACACCCCCACCAGTGCAGATTGCAAGTCACACACAGCTTCTTATCCATAAGTCTTCCATAGAGGATTCCACCAAGTGATGTGGGGGGTGTCTTATGATCCTTTTTAACTTCCGTCAGGACCAATGCAACACAAGCTGCTGCCTTCTACTCTCCATCCATGACATGCCCCCTTCATTTTCTGATCTGTATTCCTCTCTGGTGCCTTTTATGCAATTTCTCATGTGTAACACACATATGGTAATGTGCTATAGCCTATTGACACTCACTCTGCATCTCTCTGCTGCCCTTTGGGTCACCTGTAATTTTTATTCTTCCAAGAGAGGGGCTTGCCATGACTTGCATCCTAATGGCCTCACTGGCAGAGTTTTAATATTAAAAAGATAGGTTTTCAATGAAGATTCTGGAGAAGAGAGAGAAAAAAAGGGGAAAATTCATGCCTTGTCACCATTTCATGAAAGGCCTCAGCCATGCTAACTTCAGTCCTGGCTCAATTCCCCCTCTGTCTTGCTCTACCTCCTCCCCATCACCAGTCTTGTCCCTCATTTATTATTTTTCTCCCTGTACCCTTCCAACTCGCCTTTATAGATTCTCTTCCCCCATTAGAATGTAAGCTCTTTGAGTGTTTACTTGTATTTGTACCTCTCATGCTTTGCACAGTCCCTGGCACACATTTAAGCATTTAATAAAGTTCACTCTATCTATCTATCTATCTATCTATCTATCTATCTCTATCACCTGTCTTTATCATCTGTTACCTATCTTTATTAACTACCTCTGTCACCTATATTTCTCTTCTCTTCTCTTCTCTCTCTCTCTCTCTCTCTCTCTCTCTCTCTCTCTCTCTCTCTCTCTCTCTCTCTTTCTCTCTCTCTCTCTCTCTCTTTTCTCTCTCGTCAAAGATGCATGGAAATACTGAGAGAGTAATAGAGCACTGCATACATTGTTGGATGCAATCATCACACTGGATGTTTTTGATCTTTTCTTTGTCACAAGGGAGAGCTCAATCTTGAGAAGGGTGTGGGTATGTTTTGATACAGAATTATAGAATCATAGATCATAGAAATAAAGCTGAAAGAGACTTCAAAAGTTATCTGATCCAATACTTTCATCTTGCAGATGAAGAAACTGAGGCCCAGAGGGTTAAAAGGCAGTAAATATCACAGGCAGGAAAAAGAAGTGGTATCAGTATTTTTCTTTAATTAAATGTAAATAAATAAATTGACGAATGAATGAATAGATACACAATAGGCAAATAAATAAGCAAATAGAAACAGATGATAGCTAGAAGGCTAAATAGATACATAGATGGATGGAAAGATAGATGATAGATGAATTGACAGATGATAGGTTGATAGACAAACAAATAGATGATAAATGGATGCATAGATAATAGACAGATGATAGGTAGGTAGGCAGGTAGGTCGAGAGATAGAGAGATAAAAAGAAAAAATAGAAATGCATTTCAAGGAATACTACTATAGTGTCATTAAAAACACTGCAGTGTCCTAACAGCAAACCTGCTTTTCTATTCCTATATAAAGAAGGTTTGAGAGGTTTCCCACCAAGTTTGCCTGCTGATATTGTCTCTAAAGCCCTGTAGGAGATAATTCTCCACTTCATTGCCCATCTGCAGTGCCCATCTAAGATATATGTACTGATGTGCTAACTCTATGGGGTAGCCAATGATAATGTCATAATATGAAACAGAAGCATTCTTCATCTGCTTGATTTTTCCTGTATTTCATTATAGAAATGGAAGATTGGGGGCCATTTTGCAATTTTCTTTGTTGCCATGACCAGCAAATTCCCCACCTATTGGTTACCCTTCTGGTAATGAGACTCCCGATACTTAGTGAGACTGGGCTTCAGTCAGCATCTGTTATGTATAAGTAACTATGCTGAGAGATGAGGCTACCAAAAAAAAATTAGATAGCCCTTTTTCCTCAAGGAGTTTCCATTCTACTGAAGGGATACAGCATGTACAAAAGAGTAAGTATAGAACAAAGTAATTAGAAGGGAGGGAGTAAAGAAGGAAGGAAAGGAGGGAAGGAGGCAGAGAGAGAGAGAGAGAGAGAGAGAGAGAGAGAGAGAGAGAGAGATCATTAACAATTAGAGAGGTCAAGGACTGATAAAGCAGATGGTACATGAGATCAACCCATAGAACATAAAAGAAACTTTGAAACATAATAATAGTGCCTTACCTTTTTATAGGACTTTAATTTTTTCTTTTTATCTTTCGTATTTTTACATAATCGTTTCCCATTATGTGCCTTCCTCCTCTCAACTCTAGAGAGCAGTCTCTTATAATTATTTCTTCTCCTCACTTTCTGAGCTTCACTACATGCCTCAGCTTCCATGGCTTCCTCACCCTAGAATATTGCCTTCTCTCCCACTACCCTCATTCTCTCATTGATTAGCTCCTCCCAGAACATCATTTTGAGGAAAAATCTGTTTCTACCTCACCGGATTTCACTAACATGCCCTGTATGGGTATTTTCTCTCTTTCCTCTCCCTGCTTCTCTCCTCCCTTCCTCACTGGAATGTAAGCTTCTTGAGGATAGGGGCTGTTTCTTCTTGCTTGTATTTCTATTTCCAGTTCTTAGCACAGTTCTTGGCACACAGTAAACATGGAACAAATGCTTGTTGACTGACTGGCTGGATAATAAAAAAAGAAAGAAAATAAAAAATTCAACAAAATGAGCCAAAAAAAATCAAACATTAATATGTATTCACATTATATACAATGTTCCACACTGATAACGACACCCCTCCACCCCACCCACACACCCACACCCACATACCCACAAACACCTTTGTGAAAAAAAGAGGAACATAAAGTCCCATAGCTTTTTTCAGGCCAACTTTGATCAATGTAATTTCATAACATTTCAGTTCAAATGTTTAGCTTGTGTACTTCCTAATGTTGTAGTAGTCATTATGTATATTGTTTTCCTGGGTCTACTTCACTTTGCATCACTTCAAATAATTCTTATCATGCTTCTCTAATTCATTGTTTCCAGATAACATTCCATTGCATCCATATAACACATGTTCTTTGGTCATTTCCCAATCAACAGCCATGTGCTTTGTATTCAGGCATTTGCAATTGCAAAAAGGATGACTTATAAACATTTTAGAATATAAAAGACCTTTAGTTTTATCATTGACCTACTTGAAGCATATGCCCAATGGTGAGATTTCTCTTTAAAAGGGCATGGAAATTTTAGTCACTTTCTTCACACAATTTCAAATTGCCTTCCAAATTATTGAGTGAATTCACAGTTATATCAAGTGTCTTATCCTGCCTGTCCTTTCACAACCTCTCCAACATTGACTATTCCCATCTTTTCTCATCTTTGTCTATTTTCTGGATGTAAGTTGAAACTTCAGAGTTGTTTGTATTTGTATATCCCTTACTATTAAATCACTATTTAAAATAACCATTTTATAGCTGTTAATCATTTAGAATTCTTTTGAAAACCATTTGGTCATATCCTATGATGACTTGTCCGCCAAGAACTATATTTTGGTCTTATATATCTGTGTTAATTCCCTATGCATCTTGGATATCACTACCTCACAGGAAATATTGTTGCAAAGACTGTTTCCCATTGAACATTTTCCTTCTTACCCTAGTTGTATTTAATCTTGTTTGTGCAAAAGTGTTTCAATTTAATGTAATATATTTTACATTTTAATTTCATTATAGTTTTTATTTTTATCTTCTGACTGCCTCTGTCCCTTATTTGATAAAGAATTCTGCTCCTGCCACATCTGCAAAAGATATCTGATATGATTTTTTCTAAGTTTTTATGGTATGATCTTTAATATTTAGGTCACATATGTATTCTGAGCATATTGTGGCATATGGTGCAAGTTGTTGAACTAAATCTTTTCTGCCAAACTTTTCTAGTTTTCTCAACTATTTCTCATCAAGTAGATAATTTTTCCCTGAATAATTCATGTTCTCAGGTTTATGGAACCCTGGATTATTGAACTTACTTGTTTATAATTCTTTATTTAACCTGTCCCACTGATCTATTTTTCTATACTTAATTTATACCAAATGGTTTCAATAATTGTTTTACAGTATGATCAATAATCTATAAGTGCTATTCCCCTTCATCCTTACTTTTTTCATGTTGCCCTTGAGATTCTAGATATCTTGTTCTTCTAAATGAATTGTTTTATGACTAAGTCTAACTCTATAATGATATATATATATATATATATATTGTTCTGACTGTTTTCTTCCATCTCCATCACTTCACAGTCTTTCTATAGTCTCAATATTTGTAATTTTGACTATACGATAATATATTAATGTGCCCCAATATTTTTAGCCCTTTTTCCAATTATTTGACATATACAGTATTTTCAGAGTTTTTTTTACCTTTATAAATGAAGCAATTATAAAATTTTAAAAAGTAATGTGTCTAACTCTATAAATTATACCCTTGTTTTTTTTTCTTATTGATTTAACACTAAATTTATGATTTAAGTAGCATTGTGGTTTTGTTATATTGGCACAATGCAGACATTACTCATACTTCCAGTTATTTAAGCCTTTATTTCTTTAAGGAGCATTTTGTAATTGTGTCTATACAGGTCTTTAATATGTCCTATAAGATTTACTCACAGACACTTCATGCACTTTCATAGTTATTTTTTAAATATTATTTTCCTTTGTATTATTCACTCTTGGATTTTGTTACTGCTATATCAAAAAGCTATAGATATTTGTGGGGTTTGCATCCTGCTATATTACTAAAATTATAAATTGTCTCAGTTTCTTTGCTTTTTTTCCATGGCTTTCTAAGTGACCACTAAGTCATCAGCAAATACATATAGCTTTATCTCTTCCTTGCCTATCTTTATGCCTTTAATTTATTCTTTTGTCATTGCTATGCTAGCCTTTCTAGAATTTTGTCAAATAACAGCAGGAAAAGGAGATAATCCTTGTTTTACTCCTACATTTATTGGGAAAGCTTCTATAGTTTCCCCCTTGCAAATAATAATAGCTTTTTGTTTTAGTTCTAAACTTATTAATCCTATCTTTAAAGGTTCCTCTTTGCCTTTATCTATAACAAATGTTAACAAAGTGTTTTCTTTACAGTAACGTAGAAGTAGGCTGTATAAACATTATTAGCCCTGCTTTATAAATCAGGAAACAGCCTCGGTGAGGTTAAGTGATTTGCTCGTTTCAAAGCTGGAGGATGAACGGGAGCTTCTAGCTACAAGTACAATGCCGTTTCCACTATACCCACAAAGAATACTAAAACAGAGAACATGGTCTGTTAGGAGCTGGAAGGAAATTAAAGATTATCCAGATAGACCAACCCCATTATTTTCTATGAGGAAAATGAAACCCTGAGGGGTTGCCCACTGTGTACGCCTGCTGTTCTTGGCCCCTCTGCCACACTGTCATGGCAGGACAGAATTAATGGGGATCATTTTGAGCCTACTGGGGAAGAAAAAAGTGATCTGCAGGAAATTTGATAGAATTGACTTTATCTGAAAGTGTCAAATGAAAACAGGATATAAAGCACATCGAGCTAGTAAGGTGGCAGCAGAGCAAATAGGACTGTCATATATTTTGTCAGACCACATTGTTTGCAGGGAGGGTTGAATGAGGTGGCAGTGTGAACGGACTTGTCTGGGGAAGCCTGATAGCTCTCTCCTAAGACAGGAGCTTCTAGCTTCCAATAAACCATTGTATATTCATGGCAGATGAGATCTACCTACTCCCACCTGCCTGAATACTTATTAATTCTTGTCAATTGGAACTCCGAAAAAAACTTTAAAGCAGGGGTTTGTTTATATAGCTACCATACTGCCTGGTAGGAATAAGATTTAGAAATCAAGAAACTGATTTTGAAATGCCAAGTCTAAGTTGGCAAATTTTCAGAAAGGAGATGATGCCTGGTTTTTTTGTATTTATAATTCAATATTGATTCAAACAAATCAATTCAGGATATAGGATAACAACAACAATAAGAATAAATAATAAAAATTTGATGGTGTAGTGGAATGAGGTATGAAGCCAGGAGACATTGGTTTGAGCCCCAGCTTTTACTTTTAATAGCGTGCAAGCACAGGAAGTTACTGAAAACCAGAGCTGTTCCAGAGCCACCTTCTATCAGCTCCAGAGCCTATTGTTAAATTTTTAGGGTGATCATTTACACTTCGTAAATTGGTAAACACTATAGCTCAGGGCTTGGCTGTTTTATTGATTGTCTAGACTTAAGGAAATGGTGGAGAAACTGCTAATAATACAGATTAAACTTTAAAATGTCCTATGTTTAGGAAAGCCTGAACATACCTGTTTAAATTTTTATAGTTTTTTTTGTTTGTTTCCTAGCTGTGATATGAGGCTAATTGTACTTAGACTGTCTCCCTTATTATGAAGAATCATTGTTCAGTTATTTCAGTCATGTCTGACCCTCCGTGACACCATTTGGAGTTTTCTTGGCAAAGATTCTGGAGTATTTTGTTATTTCCTTCTCTAGCTCATTTTCCAGATGAGGAAACTGAGGCAAACAGGGTTAACTGACTTGGCCAAGGTCACACTGCTAGTTGGTATCTGAGGCCAGATTTGAACTCAGGAAAATGAGTCTTCCTGACTCCAGGTCCAAAGCTCTAGCCACTTTGCCACCTGGTTGCCCATTGTGGGCAAAATCATTTTTTTAATCTAAAACGATATATAAGTGGCAGGTCTTTTTAATGATTTTGTCTGAGGAGAGTTTTGCCATTCAGAGAGAAATGCTCTTTTAAAAATCAACAAATAATAATCACTGGGGAACCTTATATTTTCTACATTCTTCAACAAACTGTATAATCATAAGGATGCAGTCTGTTCTTGCTGATGAAAGCTTACCTGTTCCCCATCTCCTGTTTTCCACAAGGATAATAACCTCAGTGCATATAGGGATCATATTAGGGAAGATTTTCTAGAGATGTGAAGCAAACATATGGATTGGTGGTTGCTGATGTTTTCTTACTTGCCATCTTTTGGTTAGAAATGTATTAATAACTCACACTTAAATAGTGCTTACTGGTTATTAAATGCTTTATATACATTATCTGATTTGATCCTTGCAACAGCCCTGGGAGATAGACGATAATACCAACAATACACATTTATAACAATAGAGAGTATGACTAGATTTCACTGAGAAAATCAAGGCCATTTGCCTTAAAGCCCCTTGTCACCTCTCCCAGCTTTGTTCCTGACTTCCAGACTTCAAATCCATGCCTCAACTGCTATCTCATCTCAGAACTTCCCTTGATGCCTGGAGCCTCCATTTTGTGGAGGTGTCCAGGCGGGTCAGCTTTCCTTCATCTCCTGGTTCTGCTCCTGATATCCAGAATTTTAAATCATGCCTCCACTGCTGCATTGCCCTAGAACTTCTCTCTGTGCCAGCAGACCCCTCACTCTGGTACATCCAACTATCTATGCAGCTTTCTCACTTTGGAATAGCCCTCTGCCAGGCCTGCCCTTCCCCAATAAGGTGTTCTCCTGGGGCCTCCAGTTTGTGGAGAGGCTCAGTCCATGCAGGCTCTATTCCCCTCTAGACTTTGCTTTAGATTTCTGGATTCAGCTGCTCTGTCATCCTAGAAGCTCCCTCAGATCCTAGGGATTTCATTTTTGTGGACAGGCCTAGCCTGGTCAACCTTGCTTCTTCTGGCTCTGCTCCTGACTTTTGGACTTCAAAACCTACTTCCCTTTACCAATATCTTAGATACCCATATCACAGAACATAAGCTCCTTGAGGGCAGGTACTGTCTTTCTTTTTGCTTGTTTGCACTTAACATGGTACTTGGCACATAGTAAATAAATGCTTGTTTCCTTCCTTTCTTCCATGATCTACACTTCAAAAACCCTTTGTAACATTAGTGAGAGACTCCCTTGCCAAAATCAACTCCTCTGCTTATACCTTGATCCCACCTCTTCCCATTTCTTCTGAGAGGTGGTATCTGAGATCGCACCCTCTAACTCTCTGGTCTTCAATGTGACTCCTTCCAAACTACCTATGATTCCTCCATCCTTAAAAAAAATACCTCCACTTGACCCTCAAAGTCCCTCAAGCTTCTGTCATCTGTATCTTCCCCCTCTCATTTCCAAACTTCTAAAAACAAAAGTCTCCTTTCATTAACTCCAATTTATCATTGTCTTTTTAGTTTTTAACTCCTTACAATCTTTTTTTCCAATTCCCTCCTCTCTATTGACACTACCCTATCCATGGTTTCTAATGATCTCTTTTCATTTCTAAGTCCAAGTGCCTTTGATTAATACTAATTCTTCTTGACTTCTCTATATCCTTTGGCACCTTGATTACCCTCTCTTCTTCAATATTCCTTTGACTTGACACTCCTGTCTCCTTTCTGTCTGTCTTTCTCCTGTCTGTCTTTCTCATCAGCTCCTTGACCTTTATGAGGGGTTGTCCCCCAAGGCTCTATCCTGGGTCCTCTTCTCCCTCTACAAGCCTCCAAGCCCACTCTAGCTGGTCTAATCAGCTTCCTTGAGTCCAATTATCATCTCTATTCTAATTCTAAAATCTTTATAGACAGTCCTAAAATCTCAGCTGAGCTGCAGTACCCTAAGACCCACAACCTTCAGGACATCTCCACCCGGTTGTTCCATTAGCACTCTAAATTCACATCCAAACCAGAACAGCCCCTCCTCTGAACTTCCTTTTTTCAGCTGAAGTCACGATCACCCTCCCATTAAAAGAGTTTGTAATGGGAAACACCCTCTTCAACTTGGATCAGAAGAAACATCAAAGTCCCTGAGACCTTGACTCAAGCTCAACCAGATGAGGAAATGCTCTTAACTGCCATGTATGAACAGTCACCATAGATACCAAGATGGGGAGAGACCCTTGTATCCTCCATGAGGCATCCAAGAGACAGCCTCTCACAGTTCCCTCACACTCAGCAGACAGGAAGAGAAAGTCAGTCAATCAATGAGCATTTGTTAAGTGACTGCTATATTTTCCAGGCACCTTGCTAAGTGCTGGGGATACAAAGAAAAACAAAAGACATTTCCTGCCCGCAAGGAGCTCACAATCTAATGGGAGAGATGCTGTGCAAACAACGATGTGCAAATGAAATATATACAAGATACATAGGAAATAGTCAGCAAAGGGAAGACACTAGAAGGATTGGGAAAGGATTCATGTAGAAGGCGGGATTTTTTACTATAACTTGAAGAAAGCTGGGAAGTTGTGGAGGTAGAGATGAGGAAGGAAAAGATTCCAGGCATGGGGAACAGCCAATGAAAATATGGGGAATCAGAAGATGGAGTATTTTGAGGAACTGAAGAGTCTGTGGAGTCTGTGGTCATAAAGTATAAGAAGATGTACATGTAGGGTTGGGGAGGAGTTCTAGGATTTTATATTTGATCCTATAGGTGGTGAGGAACCAATGGAGTTTACTGAGTAGGGAGGTGGCATGGTCAGACTTGTGCTTTAGGTAAATCACTTGGCAGCTGAATGGAGGAGAGACTGAGGCAGGCAAACCCATCCAGTAGATGATTGCAGTAGTCCAAGAATGTGGTGATAAGGGCCTGAAATAGGGAAATTTTCCCTGTAATAGGGAAGTTCAGAAGTGGGGAGGATTTGGAGGGAAGGATGAGTTCCATTTTGAACATGTTGAATTTAAGATATCTACAGGACATTCTGATGAATTTGTCTCTCTCCTACTGGCTCAGTATTTTTTTCTTTAAGGGATGAGGAAAATCTTCATCTCAGAGAGCTCTCCTGTTGGAATGGCTGTAGAAGGGAATTCATACCTCAGGGTTTGGATTCCTTGTGTTTGTGTGTGTATACATATATATATGTATATATATATATATATATATATATATATAATATGTATGTGTATATATACATTACATATATCTGTATATATTATACATATAATTCATACTTCAGTTAGGGTTTGGATTCCTTATACATACATACATACACATTCCTGTCTTCCAATGGATCTACGATCTCATCCATGTAATGCAGGTCACAACCCAGCCACTCTTGCCCATGCTATTTGAGGCTCACCCATTTCCTCCCACAAACTCATCACAGAGGACACATATAATGTGCTGGGAGCTTTCCTTAAATTCTCTAGACATTGCAGAGATACCTATAAGAGCACAGCTGATCAGCACATCTTCTTTTAGCATATCTTTGTTGATAACAGTATTTGTTCTGCTGTCCCTAATTCTTCCTAATTCACTCTGTCTTCCTAGTGGCCATCAGGTCATCTCCATTGTCCTTTTGGATGACCCTCAATCTCAGTTCTTTAGAAAGTGTAGTGTTTCAGGCCTTATAGGCACAGAATATTGATGGAACTGGAATTCCAAAAATAGGCTTTTATTTCCGGGAGCACCTGGAGGGAGAGGGAGATGGATAAAAGGTTGAAAGGAAGGAAGGAAGGAAAGAAGGAGGAGAAAAGTAAAGGAAAGGTAAGGATGGAAAGAGGGAAGGAAGAGGACAGGAGAAGAGAGGGAAGGGAAGGAAAGGAAAGGAAATGGAAAAAGGAAAAGGAAAGACTTACACATTGCAGAACTTTGCAGAGATTGTGAAGACTGGGAAGATCTTATAAACATATGCATATGTGTATGTTTGTGTGTGTACAAAACTGTAATTTTATTGGTGTAGAAAACTCCCAGGGTGCAAATTCCTTCTACTAAATAAACATACAAATCTATCTATTATAGTTGCTCTAAGGTCCCTTCCAGTTCTAAATTTCTAGGATTCTACTTCATAAATCCAAGAGTTTTAGGGCAGGTTGGCAGGGAAAAGAAAAAGTATTTGGAAATGAGGCACCATTCCTCAGTAGTTATTCTTTGGTATGTAGGGTCAGGGACTCAGACAGAAGTGAGTGTTCTGTTCAGCAAGCAGACAGATTCTCTTGTGTCGCTTGCTGCTACCTTTAAGTCTCTGCCTATGGAATACCTTCCTTGAAAATAAGAGCCAGTGTCTACAGCTATGCTCATGGAAAATTGTGCTGGTTTTTGCATTGGAAGAGGAGGGATGAAAGAGAGAGATGGCAGGTTGGCAAACACTATATCATTGCTGCCAGGTTTGTTTCTGATCCTGTATTGTAAAACAAGGGAGAGAAGAACAGACTTAGAAAATCCCATCAAATCCCTGCCAGCTTACTGAAGAACAAGACTGGATGCCGATATTTTGTATTTATCCAGACTCAGAAATAGTTACAAGGCACAAGCTTCCATCGAAATTTAATGAGAATTAAGTATAAGATCCTGTATTTTGATGCAGGATATTATTTAAGTGCAGGATGGGTCATATATGATTAGAAATAATTTCATGTTAAAAAGACCTGGGGGTTTTAGTGGACCACAAGCTGAGCATGATTCAGGAATGATATCACATGCCTCAAAACTAATGTGATTTTCAGTTACGTTAAAAAGGATCATGTCCAGAATGAGAGGTGAAAGAACCACTCTTATTCTGCCTTATTCTATTGATGATCTGAAAGGTGCCCCGACAAGGCTAATTGTGATGAGTGGAGTGGAGACCATGACATATGAGGACTGAAAATACTACTGGTGTTTAGTATAGAAATAAATTGGTAGAGAGTTGGAGATACATTAACTTTCATCAAATGTATAAGATGACGCGGAAAAGATGGATCAGACTTTTTATTCTTTTACCCCCAAAGAGAGAACAAAGACCAGTAAAAACCACAGGGTGGCAGAACAAAAAGCCAACATGGGAGGTGGTGGAGGGAATCTGTTCCTTTTAAATAACTAGAGCTTCAAAAGTAGAAAGGGCTTCCTCAGTAAGTAATAACTTCCTTAGCACTCAAGGTGTTTAAGTGGAGAAAAGAGGATCACTTCTTAAGAGTGTTGTAGAGAGATAAATCTCCCAAAGGGGCTACTGAAGGGGTGGTCTTCCTAGCCACCTTCTGAATGCTCCCTTCTGTGATTCTATTAATCTTACCATAATAAAGCAGTTTGTTTCTGGGCAAATTATTCCCAAATTGGAGTTTAGTGTAAAGAGAGAAGAGTCCTTCACCTTCTCCCTTCCACCAAAATTACTAGCTGGCTGAGCTGCCATTCAACATCACGCTAGCCAGGAAAGTTTTTAAATGCTAGTTCTATTGTGACTGACAGGTCTGATGCTCACTGGCAGTTGAGTTAGCCAGTCACAGAAGAGATGAGAACTCTGAAGGGGGCAGGGAGGATGGAAGAGATGGGGCAGCAGGAGAGAGGGAGAAGGAAGGGAAAGGGGAGAGACAAACAGACAAAAGATAGAGACAGACAGAACATAAATATATCTAGATATAGATACATCTACACATCTCATTTCCTTTCTGTTGATTATATCTTTTACATTTCTTTCTGGAAGCTGGAAAAGGTGGTAGATGTGGAGGATGAGACTTGAGTTTTGACTATCTCGTTTAGAAAGTAATTGTTATGGCTGTTCAGTCATTTTCAGTTATGGCTACCTCTTCATGACTTCATTTGGGTTTTCTTGGCAAAGATACTGGAGTGGTTTACCATTTCCTTCTCCAGCTCATTTTCCAGATGAGGAAACTGAGGCAAACAGGGTGCAGTGATTTACCCAGGGTTACACAGCTAGTAAGTATTTGAGGCCAGATTGGCACTCAGGAAGACTCCAGGCCTCGTGCTCTACCTAGCTGCCCTTAGAAAGTGATTGGAAAATCCTGGTGAGTCATAGAATGTTAGAACTGGGAGAGATCTCCCAGATGGGAAGCAAAATTGTACAGTGAACTAGATTTAGATAGAGTTCACCTGGATTCCAATCCTGGCTCCGACAGGAACTATATGTGTGAACTTAAGCATTATTCCCCCTATATAGGCCTAGGTTCTTTCTTTATAAAACAAGAGGTGGGACTAGATGACCTTTAAAGTACTATCTAGGTCTAAGTTTATGATCCTACAAGGCAGACTCATTCAGACTTTCCTTTCATAGGTAAAGGAACTGAAACCTGAAGAGGTAATTTTTCCCTGCCAGGTCACATGGCCAGGTAGTGGTACAGTAAATACTAGAAGCCATTAGATCTTTTTACTCTAAGCCTAGTACATTTTCTATTAAAGTACACATACTAGGGGCAGCTAAGTGGCACAGAGGATAGAGCACTGGACCTGGAGTCAGGAGGATATGAGTCCACGTCCAGCCTCAGACACTTATTAGCTGCGTGACCCTGGGCAAGTCACATAACCCTGATTGCCTCACCTCACCCCCAAAAGTATATAAAAAGATTATAAAAAAATAAAGACCATCTACCAAAGTACTTTTGGTATTTCCTGGCAAAATTTTTAAAGAGAAGCCCAGGATCCTAAAAGACATGTAACCTAAACTACCCCTTAAGGATCAAAGCACTATATAAATGCTAGGCATTATTAGCTATTAGCTAGCTATTACTTAAACTGGTACTCCCCTGAGCCATAACTAGAAAAATTTCCATCTGAGGCAAGTTGCAATGAAAAGAGGGAATAGGAGAGATTCTTCTGGGGTGTGGTCTGGAGGAGAAGCAGCACACTGTGGGACACCTCATGTGATTTCAGGAGGAGGGGAAGAACCATTCTGCTGTTGCTAGGGGAGGAGCTGGGCATAGGAACACCAGTGGATAAGATGGGCTGAAGAGGAAGATGCTGTCTGTTGCTAGGGAAGCTGCCTGGTACTGGGTGAGGGAGCAGGGATGCTAATGGGTACCAATGGGGGAAGGGGAAAGCCTACCATGACTGCTTGGAATAGCTGACAAGATGAAAGGCTTGGGGGATGAGATCATCTGTGGCTGAAATTGCCTTGGAGAGGAAGTACACCCAGAAAGGTGCTGTTAACGCCTTCTAAATTATTTGCCTTGGAGCAAAGCCCTTGCTTCTTTGCCCTAGGTAGGGCTACCATTCTCCCTCAAAAGGTTCTGAGCCACAATATTATGCTTGCTTTCATCAATAGCTCCTGGGAAGAAGAAAGAGCTAAAAGGCCCAAGGAGGGAGAAGACAAGGCTGAATAAGGAGAGAGAAAGGATGGAAGGGAAGGGGAGGGGTGGGGGAGAGCACTATAGAGAATGAATAGTACAAAGAAAGCCAAGAAAGAATCATCAGTGCCAGAAAAAAAAAAAACAGAAAGAAGGAAAGGAAGTGGATGACTCTGTCACAGGAGGGGTCACCCACTTTAAACATGTAGGAATGACATCAGCTGACAAGGTGACATCTCAAAAAAAACTTACAAAAATTGTGCATATTTTAGCAGTGAATTAAGATGTGGAAGAAACCCAAGAACTCCCCCCTCCCCACTTTCTCTCATGCCTCTTTCTATGCTGAGAGGACTTTCTTGATGATTTTAGCATTTTAGATGAATGTCTTAGAAGGAAGTATCATCATTTTATCATTGTTTGTCCAATCTCATAAAGTAAACTCTGGGGGTTGCTTAGGAATTAAAATTATTTTGGGGAGGGGATGGAATTTGTTGTCGGAGAGGAAAATAAGGGGAATGGATTAGATGGCTCCTGAGCTTGAGAAATACTGCATGCAGAGTTTTGCTTCCCCCTTCTGGCTAAAGACAAATTCACAGCATTCCATCTAGATGGGAGAGCGAGGTACATGGCATTTGATTATCTGTTCCCTTGTTGTCCACAGCAACAGAGGGAGATAATGAACCAAATTATCATGTGATTATTTCAATTTTAGAGTTGGAAAGAGCCGGAGAACACAAATTATTAGAATGTAGAACATGGAATTTTAGAGATGGAAGACACCATAGACCATGGAATACCAGACCTGGAAAGGGTCTTCAAACATAGAATATGTTCAGGATCCAGAGGCTTTTCACCTTTTTTGTGTGTCATAGGTCCCTCGCCCCTATGGACATCTGCTGAAGCCTATGGTCAGAGTATTTCATAGTAATGGTTTTGAATGCAGAAAATAAAATAGAATGCATGGGATTGCAAAGGAAACCAATTTTACTGAAATATACTTACTAGAATGCATTTAAAACAAAGTGCATAGATTCCAAGAACCCCTGAAGTATTTAAATTTCCTCTTGGACTGCCCGACAACAGGGCAAGTATCGTTATCTTTATTTTGCAGATAAGGACACTGAGATAGTTCAAGCAATTGGCCCGTAAGTCACATGGATAGTAAGTGGATGGTTATCTGGGACTTAGACCCAGTTTTTCTGATTCCAAGTCCTATGTCCTTTTCACCAAGTTTTGCTGTTCAGGTTCCTTCTGTCTGAGAAAAAAGCTATCTACTAAGCTAGTTTAGTAAGGATTTATTGTATGTATTACTTTTCCTGGCTATTTGCATTTTTAAAGACAACCAGAGGGGAAAATATATTGTTTACACAAAGGAATGAATTTCGAATGGTGAAATTTCAGCAGAATGGGGAAAGATGTTTCCCAAGAATATTCGTTAGGTGCTTGTTTTGTGTTTGGTCCTAGAGTAGCTGTAAAGATTAAATGAGCTAACATTTTTTGTTTTCTTGGTATATACAGTCTGACAGTATAATATGACATATACACAAAGAAACATAATATACAGTAAGTACATCAGAAATGCTTAAGCCAAAGGTTTTGTGAAGTCCTAGAGAGAAAATCATTACTCATTTTGGAGAATCAGTGAAGGTTGCATGGAAGGGATGGAATCTGAATTGGTCCTTGTAGAATGGGTAGGATTGAAATGGGCAGAAGCATTGGGAGGCTGAGAGCAAGGTATTCTGAGAGAAGGAAACAATATGAACCAAAGTATGTAGGCATGATAATTCAAGATGTGTTTGGAGGACAGTGATAAGTCAATTGGATTGTGGTATAGGACACATGGATAGGAATATATGAAATAAGATTAGAAAGGTAAGGTGGCAGCACATTGGAGAGGGCTTTGAATGCCTGCCTTAGAAGTTTGAATTTTAGGCAATAGGCAACAGGGGAGTATAATTATTAGGGGAGTACTGTGGATATAACATGCCTGGAATTCGACAAAGCTTTTGACAAAGCTGCCATGGATTAGATGTAGGCTATATGATGGTATGATTATGTAGATCTGGATCTGGGTGAATGAATGGACCCAAAAGATAGTCATTAATTGGTCACTGTCAAGTTGGAGGAAGACCTCTAATGGAGTGCTCATGGAATTTGCCCTTGATTCTTTTCTGCACATTTCAATCATTGACTTGAATCAAAGGCACACATAGCATACTTATAAAATTTATGGGAAAGAAAGATATCATGGGTAACCAGCTCAGGATCCACAATTCTCTCAATTATCTAGAGGAAAAGGTAGGTCTAATTGGATGAACTTGAATATGGAAAATATAAAATCCTATGCTTGAGTTTAAAAAAAAAAAGCAACTCTCCCAATATAGGACAAGGGAGACATAGCAAGATAACAGATGAATGAAAATACTCTTTGGATTTTAATGGAATGTTGTAACAACAATGCTACTTGCCACTACTGTGGCTGTGTAAGGCCAATAACACCAGCACACTGGAGGGCTGCTAGCATAGGTTCTTTGATCTGCTTTTCTAAGGAAAGCAACTTTAAGGGGTTAATAATCTCACTTTAATTAAACATACATATATTGTTCACTTAGTTCAGGGGAAAAAGACAGCACCCTGAACTTCAGAACAAATACAAACAGAAATTACAAACAGAGACAATATAAACAGAGTAAAAACCACAAATCAACAGACAGGCTTCTAGCTCTCTGACCAAAGCTAAACATACATAGTTACCAGAGAGAGAGGCACCAATATCTGGGTTTTCAAAGCCAGGGGCTCCTTAATGGTTACCCAGTGTCTCCACATGACACTCTTCCAATAAGTGAGCCCCAGGCAAAATGCTATACACACACACACACACACACACACACACACACACACATATATATACACACACATACATATACATACATACATATATGTGTGTATATATGTGTATGTATATTTATGTGTATATGTGTATATATGTATATGTGTATGTATATTTATGTGTATGTATGTGTATATATGTATATATGTGTATGTGTGTGTGTGTGTATGTGTGTGTGCGTATGTGTGTGTAACCTAGTCCTTCCAGTGACTTCCAGGTCATCAAAGCTTCCCCATTCAATCAAAGATTCTTGATTGAAACAAAGGCAAGACTCAAAGGCACTTGATTGCCTTAGTTCTGGGAAGCACTCCAAAACAAAGAACAGTATTACAAATGTAAACTTAATATGAGTCAATAGTGTGACATGGAAGGGAAAGCAGATAATATAACATTAGGCTTCATTAGTAGATGCATAATGTCCCAAGGTGATGATAGTGCCTCTGTATTCTGTTCTGCTCAGACAACAGTTACTCTTGTATTCAGTTCTGGAACCAAAAATTGATAAAGTAAAGAAATTCCAGGGGAAGCCAACTAGGATGGGAAGAGGCATACTGGAAACAAGGCTTTATCTAGATAAGTTGATGGAACTTGGGGTATGGAACCTGACATGAGGATGATGTGCACATGACATGTACGTAAATATTAACATACATGTATAAATATATGTATATATAGATATGTATATATGTTTATATGTGTATCTCTCTTCATATCTATGTATTTACATCTATCTCTATACATACACACATACATACATACATACATATGTGTGTGTGTTTATGTGTGGAGAAATGTCACATGGGAAAGGATTTGCTTGGTCTGCCTAGTCCCAGAAGGCAAATTTGGACCAGTAGGTGGGATTTAGAGAGAAGCAAATTTAGTCTGGACATAAGGAAAAGCTTCTTAACACATAGAGTGGTCTAAAGATGCACTGCCCTGTTCTTACTGATGTTGTTTAGTCCCTTTTTCAGTCTTGTCAAACTCTTAGAGTGTAATGAATGCCCCGTCACAGGACAAGTAACAATCCTGGTGCCACCCTCCCTGCCACTAGCTATGTTGAAGGGAGCTGTCCCAAGGCTGCAGGGGTGTATAGGAAACAGCTGGATGACCTCTGAAGCTCCATCTTACTCTCAGATTCCACTCACTTCATTGCTCTGGTTATCACTTTGTAAGTCACAAAGTTAAAGAGAAGGTGCATGATAGGTTCTTTGTTCCAGATGGTGATACTTGCCACAGACAGCGCTGGTTCTAGGTGTTGGCATTTTATTCTATGCATTCATTCTAATTCTATTAGCCAGCCCATGAGATCCAAGGAAGCTCCATGAGAAGTTTCCTCCCATTCTGGATGCCCATTAGGCCTCAGCAAGAAACTCATCTCCTGCTCCCCCCCATTAAGAATGTAGCACTGCACGTTAAAGGCAGAGGGTAGCAGAGGTCTTTTACCTGAACCACCGCGTCAGGGTTAGAAGAACCCAGGGCCCAGATCAGCTAAGAACACCAAGTCATAGGTAGAAACCAGATTTCCTGGTTGGATTTGGAAGCAAAGAGATCAAAATTTTGGGATGACTTGGAATTGAGAGCATGAACTCAGGGGATACAAACGTTGGGTCCAGTCCTGAGTGATGCATTTTAGACAGGAAGTTAGAATGCTGGAGCCTGTGCAGAGAAGACCAAGATGAAGCCAGGCCATAGGAGGCTCAAAAAAGAAATTGTTAAATCAACAAACATTTATTAAGTATTTAGCATATTCTGGACACTGTTCTGGGTATACAAAGAAAGGCAAAAACAACCCCCTATCCTCAAGGTGCTTTCACTCCAATGGGAGAAAACATATAGAAATCAGAGTAGATGGCAGGAACTGTGGATATTTTAAAAATCGTAGTTTTTAAATATGTGGAAAACAGATTAAACTTTTTCTGCTTTACTCTACAGGCATAATTTCATAAAAGTTTCAAGAAAAAATGGATTTTTGGTTTAATATAAAGAAGAACCTTCTAATAATACACATAGGGATAGTGACTAGGCCTGAGATTTCATTGGGTTAGGGGACTCCTATATAAGGAAACTCCCTTTACCAACACAGGTCAGCATCTTCTCTGCAATTTGAAGTCTTAACAGAGTTGTCTAGAGTACTGAGTATTTAAGTGACTTGCTCAGGGTAACACAGCCAACATGTTCTAGGCACTCTAACCATACAGTGCCTCTTTACCTAGTAATTAGAGGTAAGAAAAACATGAAATGTGCTGCCCTGGGAATGCTTGGCTAAGGAGTTAGACCTTCAGGCAATAAGAAACAGAAAGGTAATATGAACAAGGGAATGGCATGGAATTCAGCAACCACTGAGGCTAGATAATCACTTGATAGAAGTGTTAAAGAGGGCATTCATTAGCTGTATAGGAGACAGATTAGAAGAGGCCCTCTAAGGCCTATAAGATTCTGGAAACTCTTAGATTCTGGCTGCCCAAAGTCCTGGGCTCTCAAGTCAAGTCAAATTTGTTTAAATCAATGATGTGGATGAGAATTATGAAAGTCAACATATGTATGTATATATGCATGTGTACATATATGTGTATGTGTGTGTGTATGTTTGTATGTATGTGTATGTGTTTATGGAAAAAAGAGAGAGAGAGAACACTTTAAAGTTTTCAAAGCACTTTCCATATATTTCTTCATTTGATCTTAACAATTCTACTATAACTAGAGGTTCAAGTCAGAAAGATGAAAGGGAAAACCTCGTTCTGATAACAGAACAAGACAGATGGGTAGAAAGAGAGTAGAGTCAACCAGATGGCAGGCAGAGAGGAGAAGGTCAGAGAGCCTTAACATCTCATCATATCTCCTCCCCATTGGATCTTCAGTTAGCCACTGCATGTCCACTGTGCTAGTCTCTCATCAAGCTCCTGGCACTAACCATTGAACCAAATCCTTCTCAGTAAGGAAAGGATCACTTTTCTCAGCTGCTCCACAGGGCCAATCAAGGATAATGGTCTTTAATTGTAGGAGGAGCCATTTGGGCAAGACCCTGGGAAAACCTCCCAGACTAGGTGGATTGTGAGAATGCAATACATTACCTGGAAAGGGTAGAATTTATTTTTTAAGTGGGGATAATCTTTTTGGGAAGGGGTTTCAAGGCTTAGAGGTGGGGTGGGGGAGGCTGTATCAACTCTAAATCATCATCCTATGGTCAGCATAAGAATTAAGGAGCAAATGGTTGCAGATTTCTTATATCTCCTCTCTTCCTTCTAGGTTTCTAATCGTTCTGGGGTGCTTAATCTTGGCAGTACTGACCACGTTCAAGGAGTACGAGACTGTTTCAGGAGATTGGCTGCTATTATTGGTAAGCTAAAGGTCCTGCTAACCCTGACCTGTTGTTAACATGTGGGCTACCTACCTATTGGTGAATTTAGGGTTGTTGCTATGCCAGGATGAAGTAGGCTGGTAAGAAGTTCAGATTCAGGACTTAAAAAACAGATATTACTGCATTTCCCCATGTATAAGATGCACCTTTTTTCGGAAAATTTGAGGTATTAAAACTGGATGCGTCTTATACAGTGGTTGTAGATTTTTTTATTTGCATTTCCCACTTTTTCACCCTTGTTGTCTTTGCACTCATTGTTTCGCATTTGTTAATGGTATATTAGGTTACGTTTTGCCACGTTCTGCCCAGAAATGGCTCAGAAAAGATTTTCGTACAGTGCTGAATTCAAGTTAAAAGTGATCCAGTTTGCAAAAGTGAATGGGATTCGTGCTGCTGAACATAAGTTTGGTCCTCTTCCAACTGAGAAAACACTTTGAGACTGGCTATGGGAAGAAGAAACCCTACTAAAAACACTATGGCAGAAGAAGGCCATGAGAGGCAAGTCAGCAAAATGGCCTGATTTAGAGAGGGAATTGAAGATATGGATTGAAGAGCAAAGGCCAATTGGAATTCCTGTGTCCACAAAGATGGTTCAGCGTGAGGCAAGAAGAAATGCTGATGAAAAAGAAGTTACTGATTTGAAAGGAAGACACAATTGGTGCTTCAGGTTCATTAAACAGAATAGACTAAGCACGCATACATGCACCAGACTTGCCCAAAAGATGCCTGAAAGCTATGAACAGATGAATAAAACTTGGTTTCAATAACTTCATGTAATGCATTTTTCTTCAAATTTCAGGCCCCCAAATTAAGGTGCACCTTATACATGGGGAAATACGGTAATGTTCTTAGAGTAGCTAGAAGTCAGAAATAAGCCCAGGGTTATAATAGAGGGCAGGGTAGCAGCCCATTCCAATCCATAATGGCTTTTTTTGGCAAGGGAAAAGCCAAAAAATATCGTTCCTTCATCACATTACAGTTACGCTGGATTTATAAGTTGCTTCAGTAGAAATTATCTTTGTGCAATTCTATAAGGAAGTCATGTTATAGAGAGACTGAGGATTGCCTATTCCAAAGTTAGAGAGATAAAAGTGTGGACAGAAGGAGCATATAATATGCCTCTTGACACAGCTAGTCAAGTGAAAGAAAGAAATAAGAAATAAATAAAAAAAATTTAAAAAGGAAGAAATGGCGGTGTTTCCAGAAGAGAACCATTTCCATAGACCTTTCCTCTTTCCTTAGGCAGTCTCAGAACCCTGCAGCCTTTGTGGTCTCTGAATGAGACATGGTATAGAAAGCACTGTGCAAACCTTAAAACTTTATTAAAAGTCAGAAAATTGTACTGTTACTTTGCATTGTTTGTTAGGGCAAGATGCAGAAAGAAGGAAGACAGGAAATGGAAAATAGAGAGACACAATTCAGGTAGGGAGAAAGAAGGGGTCTGACACCTAGTAGATAGTCAGTAAATATTTATTGATCTGGACCAGTGGAGTGGAATATTGAGAGGGAAAGAGAGCTGAAAGGGACCTCACTGGAGTTGCAACAAGGAAATGGAATTTTCAGCATCATCCTGGAGAGACTGGAGGAGTATCAAAATCAATCTTTGTTCATATGTGGTATGTCACAGCTACTGTTTTGCTAATGACTTCTAATTTAACTACCCGGAGATTAGGAAACTGTCTGTGCTGATTCCTTTTCTCAAATCAGATGATTTGTTTATTTAACTATCATTTGGAGGCTCTGAGTACATTAAAAAATTTTTTTTAATTATCTGACAAAACAAAAACAGAGGAGTCCATGTAAAAAGAATTAATTGCTTTGCTAAGCTGAACGATTCTGTTAGAGACATTAAAATTGAGGCGGTAGCCCTTCAAACCCGAGTGCCACTTAATGAAAAAAAAAACAACTTGTAGGTTTTGGCTAACTGGATTTTAGTTAATCAAGTCTTTCTGTTCTTGGATGCAGGAAACATTTGCCATTTTCATCTTTGGGGCTGAGTTTGCTTTGAGGATCTGGGCTGCAGGATGTTGCTGCAGGTACAAAGGATGGAGGGGGAGACTGAAGTTTGCAAGAAAGCCATTGTGTATGCTCGGTAAGTACTGGAGACTCACAATGTTCCTCTTGTTTTGCTTTGGGGAACAAAGAAATTCTCTGGAGGAAATATCCCTATCTTGAAAAGTGACGACCTAAACAAAACATCATTCATTTGAGAAACTATTTGAGAGTTTGATGGGAGGAAGTCCTAGTATCTCTATCCCTGCAGCGGTGAAAATAGAGATAGTTGAGATTTACACAGCACTCGTCTTATGACAACCCAATAAACTAAATAGTCCAAGTATTATCCCCCCCTCCCCATTTTATAATTAAGGGAACTGAGACTCAGAGGTAGAGTAATATGACCCAGCTAACATAGCTAATAAATGGCAGAGCTGGGACTCAAACCCAGTCTTTTGACTTTTTTGGTTTTTTGTTTGTTTGTTTTCATTAAATCACACTCCCATTCTTTTTCTTTAATAGTATTTTCCCCAATTATATGTAAAGACAATTTTTAGCATTCATTTTTACAAGATTTGGGGTTCCAAATTTTTCTCCCTCCCTCTCCGTCTTCTCTCTTCCTAAAATGGTAAGCAATTTGATATGCATAGGTTTTATAGATAGATGTGCATGCACACACACACCTACATATACTCATATACGGAACCATGTAAAGCATATTTCCGTATTAGTGACAGTTGTGAAAGAAGAAACAGAGCAAAAGGGGAAAAAAAACAGGAAAAAACACAGAAAGTAAAAATAGTATACTTTGATCTGCATTTAGAGTCTGTCAGTTCTTTAACTGAATCTGGATCACCTCTTCCATCATTAGTCCTCTATAGTTGTCTTGTATCATTGTCTTGCTGAGAAGAGCTAAGTCATTCATAATCGATCATCGTACAATGTTGTCGTTACTGCGTACAATGCTCTGCTCACTTCACTCAGCATCAGTTCATGTAAATCTTCCAAGATTTTTCTGCTCATCATTTCTTATTACACAATGGTATTCCATTACATTCACATACCACAACTTCTTCAGCCATTCCCCATTGATAAGCATACCCTCAATTTCCAGCTTTTTGCCACCACAAAAAAGAAGCTGCTATAGATATTTTGCACAGGTAGGTCCTTTTTTATGATCTCTTTGAGATACATGCCTAGTAGTGGTATTGCTGGATCAAAAAGTATGCGCAGTTTGGTTGCCCTTTGGGCATACACACTATTTACCTAGCACTAGAAATCTTCAAATGGAGGATGGTTAACTACTCCTTGGGATTATTGTAGGAGGGCTTCATTCCTAGCCATGAATAGGACTAGATAACCTCTGAAGACCTTATCACTATGATTCTAAGCCTCCCTCTCTTTCTATTATATAACACTACTTCCCTCTGAAACAGACAGGACACCCCCCTGCAAATTCCTGACATTCAAACATAGTCTTTTAGATAAAGAATGTAGATATTTGTTGATGGTAAAGATGACTGTGTATGGCCCTGTGCTGTCCATACTCAGGAAGTAGAATACAACACAGGGACAAAAAAAAGCTTCTCCCTTAGAATCAGAGATCAATTCTAATCACTAGTGTTGTTCTTGTAGTCTCTCTGACTTCTTGGACTTTGGGCCCTCTTTACCTATCTTCCTGCCTCCCTCCCTTCCTTCCTGGATACCTATGTACCTGCCTACTTGCCTACCTAAACCCACAGTAACTGTCAATTCCTTCCTGTCATATAGTTGGCTTCATTGATCTTGACTCACTTGCCTGACTAGTTCAATGGTACCTACTAGTAGGTACCTACTCTTTCTACTTAACTGGATTGCCAGTCCCTGGCTATCTTGGCCAGAAAATCTTCTAATGACACCTTTGCTCTAAGACACTGCTGTTTGGTTAAATAACTGATATATTGGGTGCTTGGGTAAGATTTGGTTGCTTAATGTTTGAATGGAAGAACATGGGAGTACAACTGTGCTCCCTAGCTTGTTCTTTTCTACCTCCAACAGTGAAAGACCCAACCAAAGACCTGGGGGAAGAGGAAGGAGGAAGGTTCACTGACCCTTCCACATCAACTGTGCTTAATGAGAGATAAATGTTATATGACTCAGAATGGGCACATTCTATAGGAAGTTTATGACACTCAGTCTTTTGAAGGTCTATGTCATGGTGTCAATATGGTAGAAACAAATACTTATGGATTGTCAGGAACATAGATTCTTTGAGGGTAGGCACAATACTTTGCTTATAGCAGCGCTTGATAAATGTTTGTTGGAGTGGAAAAGATTGCCTAGAGGATTAAGTCTAAGGGCCTCAACCTTCCACTAAAAGCCTTTCGAGATCTGTCCTCAGCTTACCTTTCCTACCATTATCTATTACCATTCCCCTATCACCCTGTTCTTAAGCTGAATTAGATGTCCCCTAAGCATGGCCTCTGTTTCTTGACTGTCTTGCCTTTACTAGAATGCCCTCTATGCTGCTCCTTCGTCTAGTTTTACAATCACTATTCAATCATAGAATCCTGTGATTAAGCACTAGAAAGAATCATAGAGATCCTCAAGTCTGGAATCCAAATATAACAGAGGAGTAAACTGAAGTATAGTCAGCCAACAAGCTAAGTGGTGCAGTGGATAGAGCACCAGTCTTGTAATCAGGAGGACTTAAGTTCAAATCTGGCCTCAGGAACGTAGGCCAGGTGACCCTGGGCAAGTACAGAGATCAGTATAAAGATGGTAAATAAATCTGTGATGAGATCACCAAGTGAAGGAATAGAGAAGGAGAAGAAAAGTGAGGAGAGGGAAGAGGAGGGATGGGGAGGGTTGGGGAGGGGAGGAAAGGAGAGGAGGCAAAGAAAGACTCAGGACACATAACCCTGTGGAATATCTATGATTAGAGTGCATGATCTGGATGAGGATCCAGCAAAGAAGACTGAATAGTGGTCAGAGAGGTAGGAGGAGAACCAGGAGAGAGCAGTGTCTCCAAAACTTACAGAAAAGAGAGTATCAACAAAAAGAGAGTGGTCAACAGTGTCAAAGGCTGCATAGCAGTCAAGGAACAATGAGGTTCCAGGTTATTTTTTTCCTACGCTATGCTGTTTCTCAAAGGTTCAGTTCAAATTATAGTAGACTTAAAGTTTTTCAATTCAAGTTCAAGTTCAAATTACCCTTCCTCAAGGAAGTTTTTCCCTGGTGACACCAGCCAGAGTAGCTCTTTCCCTCCTGTGGCTCCCTTACAATTGATTGGTCATCTATCATATACTGAAGTTGTATTGTAGTTATTTGTATGGCTGTTTTATCTCCCCAACAAGAGCTCCTTGAGGGTATTGACAATGTCTAGTCCCCAGCCTCGGAGACACAGTTCAGATGCTACCTCCTATCTGAGGTGTCCTTTTCCTGAGCCCCCTCTAGTGTACATTTTTATATAATTTGAATTTACTTGTCTGTGTACATCTTGGGTTCCACCTTCAGTGCATCTCCTCTGAGAACAGGGACTGCTCTCCTTCTGTCTCTGTAGCTACCTAGCACAGCACTTTGTGCATAAGTTTAATAAATACTTCTTGGTGTTCTAGAATTGCACTGGGCCCAAATACTCACTGAATAAATAAATTAGTGAATAATCCTATCCTTGGGAGGTATGACTGTTTAAATTTCCATGGACCTCCTAAAGAAATTTAACACTGGATTTGATCGTTGTCATCATTTTGTTCCATTATGTGTATTTTATAGGATAAAAGTAAGCAAGTCATCCAAGTGCTCAAGGCTATCATGGATGAAGAAGTTTCATTTTCATGTACCCATATTGATTGTCATGTCCTTGAAGGAGATACCATATCTTATATTTTGAGGGATAAATCAGTCAACAAGCATTTATTAAATACCTACTGTGTGCCAGACACTTTGAGAGAAAATGAGGCTACAAAGACAAAAATTAACCTATTCTTCATGTCCCAGAACTGACAATGCCTTATACAGTGTTAGGAATATGTCAGGGGTTTGATTAATTGGTGTGACACATGATCCTTTCTAATACAATTAGGAAAATAAGGAGAGTACTGACTGCACTTTTATTGTAGAGGCCTGGGTCCTAACTCCGCTACTCACTCACTGTGTGACCTTAGTCAAAGTTATTTCCCCTCTTTGGACCTAAACTTCCTCACCTTTAAGGTAGTGAAGTTGGATTAGGTGTTGGCTAAAGTCTCTTCCAAGTTCAATGTTCTGATTTTCTACAGTGAAAAAATGTAAGGTTGTATTAATAGGTGTTTACTTAGCCAAATTCTCCTAATTCATAGGCTACCCTCTGAGAGTTTGAATTAATTGCTCTTTGGGATCATTAAAGAATCATTTGGCCAGACTACAGCAAAAGCAGTACTGGGTTAGCATCAACTAGAGCAGGTTCCATGAGGATGTATCAATAAGGCAAGATTTATGACCTCAAAGATGACCATGAGCATGCCTGTATAGTTTGGAATTGCAAAGTATAAGAGATTCTCTAGGTAGAAAGCAGGCGAAGTATAACATTTATTTAGACACCAGAGGATTAAGTCCCCAAACCAATAACTCCAACCTGACATAGCAACAGTTATATCCCAAAGCCAGTAAGTCCATCTCAATGTAACAACAAGGAAATTATAACATAATATTACAGCAAAGAACCAAGTCATCCCGTAACCTTCCCCCCTGCTGGAGCTTTCCTGTAATCACTCACAAATCCCAACTGTCTGCTTGCCTGCATTCTCTCCCCACCTCAGTTCTCTGATCTCTGAAGCTCTCTGGTCTCCACTCACCAGTCTCCACTCTCTCTGCAGCTCTCTCTCATCTCTCCAAAGTTCTCTGAGTTCTGTAGCTGGCTAGTCTGCAGATTCTCAACTCTATCGTCTCAGAGTTCTTACATCTTCTCCTTGGGCTGAATTCTGACCTTAATGGCTACCTTTTGGGTATATACAATCTTCTTAGGGCCCAAGGGCCTCATACCCAATCAGTGAAAGGGTATAGGCCTGCAGCTTAACACTTAGTAAGTAAAGAGTATAGGCCTGCCTCTAATCAAGCCTCTTTTAACTAGCCCCACCTGAGGCCTATTGAAAGGGCTTGGTGAGTGTGTGTGTGTGTGTGTGTGTGTGTGTGTGTGTGTGTGTGTGTGTGTGTTGGGGGGGCACTGAGGAGGGGGGTAGAAGATCTTTAATCACTGATTGGCATCACAGAGGTATGGCTAGATTCAGGGTTAATAGTGACAGAAAATTCACATGGTCTCTGAGTCCTTTCTATAAGTGAGGTTTGGAGAACACAGAATAATTTGGATAGAATATAATGCAGACATTTAACCACTCACTGTGTGGCTCATAGAGGGAGTGGGGTAGTACAAATTCCTAGTCCAATTCAACTTTATTGATGCTTTCATTAACCTGTTTTAGCTGCAGCCAGGTGGTGCAGTAGTTAGAGTTCTGGCTACAAAGTCCTGTTGTTCACATTATCTGTCAATCAATCAGTTAGAAAGCATTCAAAAAGCTCCTACTATTTGTGACGAAATGGGGATTCAAAAGACAAAAGAGGAAAAAATCAATCCCTACTCTCAAGAAATGTACATTTTATCAGGGAAGACAGAAGACAATAAGAGTGTGTGTGTGTGTGTGTGTGTGCGTGTGTGTGTGTGTGTAATATATATGGTGAATTTGTGGTTGAAATGTTCAGCATAATAATAGCAAGTATTTGTATATCACATTAATATTTGCAAAACACATTACAAATATTATCTCATTTGATCCTTGTACAAGCCTGGGAGGTAGGTGCTATCGTTTTCCCAACTTTACAGATGTGGAAACTGAGGAAAACAGAAGTTAAGTGACTTGTCCAGAGTCACACAGCTAGTAAGTGTCTAAGGCCAGATTTGAAGTCCAGTACCCCTGACTAAAGGTGTAGTGCTTTATCCATTAGCTGCCAACATGATCAACACATAATCAAAAGCAACGAGTACCACATCATGCAAACTTATCCCTGCTTCTCTCTCCCTTCCCCATCACAACCTTCCTTGTTGAGTGCTTTGCATTACCTTTGGAAGAAAGTATATGATAGGGGTGGTTTGCTATTTCCTTCTTCAGTTAATTTTACAGATAAGGAACTGAGGCAAACAGGGTTAAGCAACTTGCCTAGGGTCACACAGTTAGAAAGTGTCTGAGGCCAGATTCGAACTCAGGAAGATGAGTCTTCTTGACTCTAGGCCTGGAACTCTATTCACCGTACCACCTAGCTTCCCAAGGTGATGATAGCTAAGAATAAATTAATGTATTCTTCAATCCAGGAATTTTGGAATTTTGAAAAAAAAAAAAGCTAGACATGACAATGTCTTAACCTAATAGAATGATCCTCTAACAGTGAAATTTCAGGCATCGGGGGTGGGGATAGATTTTAATAGACTCCTAGAGTAAGAAGAGATCTCAAAAATAATCTAGTACAACTCTTAACAGAGGCACTTTCATCATCCAAAATCAGTGGTAATTTGGAGAAGCAGATGTCCTGGTGCTTTAAAAATCTCGTCTCCTTACCCACTATGAGTGATGACCTACTTTTTCTGTAAATAATGTCAGCCTGGTTCTCACTTTCCCTTTAATAGTTGAAATTTCGAATGATTTCCTTTAATCTCTTACTTCCCCAAGTTGTTTCCCTTGGGAAATATCTTGGTCCCACTGTGAGCTCTGTTACTCATTTAGAACAACAGTCTCAGCTTCTAAGGAGCCTCAGAGATCATCTATTCTCACTCTTACCTGAGAAAGAAATGCACCTACAACATCTCTAACAAGTCGTCATACAGCTTCCACTTGGGGACCTCTGGTAATGGGGAACTCACTACCTTTTTAGGTAACCCACTTCACATTTAGGCAGTTTAAGTTGCAAAGAAACTTTTTCTTATTAAGCCTAAGGCTGCTTTCATTGGTTGATCTAGTGTATCTTTCTAATTTGTCTTATTTCTCTCTCACATCACATTTCTTCAAAAATAGCTTTCCTATCTCTCCTAATCTTCTTTACAATTGACTAATCATCCCTAGTTCTTTAAAGAGATACTCACATGATATAGTGATTTACTAAAATATGAAGCATAACATAAGGGGTGATGAGATGAGTGAAAAGCATTTATTAAGCCCTTACTATGTGCCAAGTGGAGGGGATTCAAATACAAAAGTGAGACAAATCTTGCCCTCAAAGTAGCTTACATTCTAATAGAGGAGACATATGTAGGGAGTGGTGGCCAAGGAAAAGAAAGTCTGCAAAGTCATAAAGACAGTGAACAAAACAAGAAGGCAGTCCATTAACATACTTTCCAGAGGCAATGATAGTGGTGAATGGGTGTGTAGGGTGACAGGGTAGAAAACGGAAGGAGTAAAGATGATGATATATGGTTCTAGGGAGTGCAGAGTGAGGGGCTTACAGGCAAGGCCTCTGGTGATCCCATTTGGTGGGGGGGATAGAGACCTGGACTTGTTGTCAGGAGATATGGATTCAAATTTTCTCTTGTATATTATAAACTGTGGGATATTAGATCAGTTACTTGACTTCTTGGCCCCTCAGCTTCTTTATCTATAATATGGGGCTAAAATAATTCTACTTCAACCCTCATAGCACTGTTACAAAGAAAGTACTTTGCAAACCTTAAAGTGTTCTACCAATGTGAGTTATTTTTATTCTTTCCTCTACATAGCTAGGAGGAATGGATAACATATTTGCCTATAGTCAACATCCAAAGAAGATGATAGAATCATGAAATTTGAGATCTTAGAAACCATCAAGCCAAACCAATACAAAAAGGAACCCCTACTATAACATTTTAGGCAAGTGGTCATCTGCTTAAAGACCTCCAAAAGGGACACACCCAACACATCTTGTCTTGAGGCAACATATTACTCTTTTATTAAAAGCTCTACTTGCTAGGAAGTTTTTTTCCTGACATCTAGACTTGATTTGCTTATTTACATCTTCTATCTGTTGCTCCTGTTCCTGATCCCTGGGGTACAACAGAATAAATCTAAATATAAGCCCTCTTCTATGTAATAAACCTTCAAATATTCAAATACTGATATGTACTACCCCTCTCCCTGAGTCTTTTTTTTTCAATGTTGGGCTGAATATAAGGAGTTGAAAATGAGTAGGAATAAATATAATCTTGTACTAGGGTTAAAAAATCAGTTTCATGAGTATAATATGGGTCAGGTGTGTCTAGAAAGAAGTTTATTTTATAAACTATCTGGGGGTCATAGTGGTCTGCAAATTTATTAAGAGTCAACAATATGATTTAGCAGCCAATGAAAACTAGTACAATCTTAGGGTATATTGAGAAAAGCACAGAGTCTAGGACTAGGGGAGGTGAAAGTTGTTCTCTACTTGGCCTTGGTCGGACCATATATAAAGTATTTTATTCAATTATAGGTGCATTTTTAGGAAGGGTGTTGATGAGCCAAAGTGTGTCCAGAGCATGGAGGGTAACCAGGATGGTGAAGAGTCTCAAAGTCATTAAATGTGATGATTGGCTAAAGGAACTGGGGATATTTAACTGGAAAAGAAAAGAATTTGGGATGGGCATGGGTTTGCGGGGCGGGGGGTGGGGAATGGTTGTCTTTAAATATTTGGAAGACTATCACATAGAAGAGAATTCAATTTGTTCTACCAAGAGAGTAGATACTAGGAGCAAGAGATAGAAAATGCCTGGAGGCAGAGCTAGGCTTGCTATAAGGAAACTCTTCCTGACAAGGAGAACTGTCCAAAAGTGTAATGGGCTCCTTCCTCAAGAGGAAAAAAATCCTTCTTAGGACGTTGATTCCTTGCTATGATGTCTGTATAAGAAATTCTTGTTCAAAGGGCCAGATGATCATAGGTCATATGATTTTGAGTGGATCACAAAGCAGACCACAGATTTTGAATGAGAAAGGATCACCAAAGTCAGCTAGTCTAAACCCTTTATTTTAAAGATGAGGTAACTAAGACCCAAAGAAATTAAGTGACTTGTCACATAAGTCGTGGCAGAGGCAAATTTTTAACTCAGGTCCCATGACTCCGGAACTAATGCTTTTGCGTTACACCATCTTGTTCAGGAAAGGTTGGATAGGGAAGAGAAGAGGAATGATCATTTATGAAGCAACTACTGTGTGCTAAATGCTTCTCAATTATCTCATTTGATCCTCATAACAACCCTGGGAGGTAGATGCACTTATTACCCCCATTTTGTGGATGGGGAAGCAGGGGCAGATAAGTTAAGTGGCTTGCCCATAGTCACATAGCTAGGATGGGCTCTGAGGCCCTGTCCAAACTCTGAGATTCCGAGATTTGATTTTTCAATGTCCCAGAACTTCTACTTATTTTTGTACCCATAGGCAAGTCACTTCATCTCACTAGATATCAGTTTCCTCAGCTGTAACATGGGAATAATCATATTTGCACCACTTATGTCTCAGATGTTGTAAAGGAGAGTACTTGGTGAGCCACGGAATGCTATGGAAATGGGAATTCTTATTAGGATGCGTGCCCCTCATAATTTGTACAATATTTATGAAACGTTATCAGTGTAGGCATAGTCAAAGTCTGAGTCCACAGGGCCCTAGGATTTCCCAACTGCAGCAAGTCATGTGATATTATAGCTGCTGTTCAGTCATTTCAGTAGCGTCAACTCTTGGTGACCCCATTTGGGGTTTTCTTGGCAGAGATACTGGAGTGGTTTGCCATTTCCTTCTCCAGCTCATTTTACAGATGAGGAAACTGAGGCAAACAGGCTTAAGTGACTTTCCCAGGGTCACACAGCTAGTGAGTGTCTGAGGCCAGATTTGAACTCAGAAAGATGAATCTTCCTGCTCTATGCACTATGGCGCCACCTAGCTGCCCCTGATATTATGGGGGGTGGGTCTTACTCAGAACCTGGCTAGATCAGAGGTAAGACATAGGAGGAGCTGTGCTATCCACAATACTCCTGAGTATGGCCTCAACCAGATTAAAATATAATTTGCAAATATTTTTTAAAAATTAATACAAATATAACAAATCATCGCTAATATTCTATTTTAAAAACTAAGTCAATATGTGGCTAGCAGATGGCTACTGCCATTTAGTGGCTTTGCTTTTATTTGCATTTGACACCACTGGGCTAAGTGACCTCTGAGACTTGTTCTGATTCTAGGATGCTTTGTTTGTGTAACAATTTTTGAGGTCCCACCCTTGGAAAAAAAATTGTTTGTAGCCCTGGAGGTCTCAAAAGATATGCTGTGCTTTTATGCACTTTCACTGGGACCAGCTGAGGGAAGGAAGAGAAGATCCCAGATTTGCTCCCAATCACGCTTGCTATTCTAACTTGCTGTATGATCTTAGGGAAGTCCTGGGACCACCCCAGACCCTAGCCTCCTCATCAATAAACATGAGCTTCTTTCCATGGCCATGTGGTATAGATCCTACCACACCGCAAGGGCTTAGATTTAGGTCCCAGAGATAGTCAACTTCCTGAGGACTTTCCTAGCCAAATACAGACAGGTTCATTAATAATAATAATAATTGATATTTATATAGCACTTTAAAGTTTGTGATAACAATAGCAACAGCTAGCATTCATACAGTGCTTTAAGATCTACAGGGCATTTTACAAATATTATTTCATCTTATTCTCATAGCAACACTGGGAAGTAGGTATTACTATAATGCCCGTTTTAAAGATAAGGAAACTGAGGCAGGCAAAGGTTAAGTGACTTGCCCGGGGTCACCTAGTTATGAAGTATCTGAGGCCAGATATGAACTCAGGTTTTACTGACTCCAGGTCCAACACTGTATCTACTATGTCACCTACTTCCTCAAACACTTTTCCTGTATCTATACTTTATCTTCTAAGGTCCATTCCAGCTATAAATATATTATAATATATCCTTTGAGCTTCATAATGACCTTGTTAGGAAGGCACTATAAATATTATCAAACTCATCTTAAAAACTATCGTAATATTGTAAGTGAGTCATCCAAAGTCACAGAGCTAGTGAATACCAGAGGTGACATTTGAACCAAATTTTCCAATAGAATGTAAGCTCCTTGAAGGCAGGGAATTTTTCATTTTTACATTTTTATCCCTTGTACCTAGCACTGTGCCTGGCACATGGTAGGTGCTTAATAAATGCTTCTTGATTTATCAATTGCCTGCTCACTTTAGTGAGTTCAGCACTCACTCAATAATGTTCTCAATCCTTTGGCCATAGCAAGCAAAGAAGCAACTCATGGTCCTGATTAGTCATTTTTGTCCCAGAAGATAAATTGTAGCTTGGGAAGGTGTCTCAGCCAAAGATTTCACAAGCTGCCTGAGTTCCTCAAACACAGGTTATGTGTAGCTTCTGATCTTTTCATCCCCAGATGGAAAAATACATGGCAAGTTGGCAACTCAATAGACCTAAATGGAGGGTGCTTGTTTATTTTTCCCTAATGTGCTTTTCCCCCCTCTTTTACTCCATCTCCATCTCTCTCTCTCTCTCTCTCTCCTGTTTCCCAGACATCTTTGTACTGATTGCTTCAGTGCCAGTGGTCGCTGTTGGAAACCAAGGCAACGTCCTGGCCACCTCACTCCGGAGTTTACGGTTCCTACAGATTTTGCGCATGCTCCGCATGGACAGAAGGGGTGGCACCTGGAAACTCCTGGGTTCTGCAATTTGTGCCCACAGCAAAGTAAGTCTGGCCAAGTCAACCACATTCCTTCTCTGCTAGCCCTATGCCTTTTGGCTATGCCAGGGAACTATATTCCATCCTCCCTTTTCCCTGGGGAAGTCTTACTCATCCTTTAAAGCCCAATTCTAATGTCATCTCCTCCACAAATCTCCTAGTCAATAATAATGGATATTATTTTTGTTGTCATAATTTAATTTATTTATTACTTTTCTGATTGACAAGTATTTATTATCTCTTCCTCAATTGAACAATTAAAGAAAAACCCTCACAAAAATATGCATAGTTGAACAAACAAATGCCTGTACTAGCCAGGTTCAAAAAATGTGCCATTCTGCATGGAAGCCCATCAGGTCTCTTGTCAGGAGATGAGCAGCATTCCCCAATATCAGTCCTTTGGAATTATGACATGTCACTGAATTAATCAGAGTTTTACCATTGTTATTAGTATGATTATTACCACCAGCTAGGGGTATCAAGGAAACTTTTGTGAGGGAGGTAGCACAGATCCTCAGTGGAGTTCCCATTGCCTAGAACAGTACTGCACATAGGAGGTGCTTAATAAATGCTTGTTGACTGAGTGATTGATGGTTCATGTAAAAACATGGAAAGAAGTTGCAAAGGTTTTGGGAGGTATGGACAGTTTGAGCTATGTACCAGTGAAGGAAATGCACACATTGATGATATCATAGATCCATCAAAGACTTCTTAATATTGCTGTTGCTTTTTTTACCTTCATTGTAAGTATTTTTATTGCTTCCCAGTGCTCTCCCTCAGACCTCACACAGCTCTTTGTTTTGTTCTCTCTGGTACACTTATGTAATACCATGCTTTGTTAGTTATTTGTGTTTATGTCTTATCTCCGCTAAAATCCTTGAGGATGAGAACAGTAACTTAACTAAACTTTCCCTATTTTTCAGGATCTAACAAAGTCCTTTGTATGTAAACGGTGCTTACTATATGTTGCACTGGATCATAAGAGGATAGATTTAGAGTTAGAAAGGACCTTAGAAGCCATTAACTATAATTGCTTCATTTTAGATATAAGAAAGCTGAATCACAGAAAAGTTTAAGTCAGCTTGCCCAACGTCCCTAAATGGACAGTGGTTATTCATCGTGATAGATGTGTATGAGGACTGGTGGGAGAAATGTGTAGATTTAAAGAGCAGATTTGGAGGAGGACTTTTGCAAATATGTAGATTGCAAAGAGTATATGCCACTGTCTGTCAAATAGTGGAGGGATTAAATTTGTTCAGTTTGGCCCTACAAGTAAGAACTAGGTAGAGATTTACACTCAATGCCAGGAAAAATTTCTAGTAATTAGAATTTTCCAAAAATGTAATGGACTGACAGGAGTGAGTGGGATCCCCTTTGTGGGACATTTTAAGCAAATATTGGGTATATTGTTGAGAAGATTCTCTTTCCTTCTCCATCCTCACTCTCCATATAAATTGGACTAGGTGTCCTCTCAGAGCCCTCCAAACTCTGAAAGTCTGTGATTCTATGAAGTTTTCCAACAGAATCAGATCATAGACCTTTGATATGGAGTTAGAAGTGCCTTAGAGTTCATCTTGCCAAAATCCCTCGTTTCACAGATGAGTATAGAAAACACATTGAGGTGAAAGAGTTTTCCTAAGCTCATGCAGACAGTAAGTGGCAGAACAATGGATTTGAACCAAATGTTTTGCACTATGAACATGAAAATCTAGCGCTATTGCAGAACAAGAGTATATTTACAGAGCTGTTACTAATTTTGAAAGTATATGTTGTAAATGAACATAGATCCCTGCTCTGTCTGGGCCTGAGAAGAAACTGCTCACTTTAGGGGGCATCTTATTTTTTCCTGCTACTGAGATATTAGGTGATTCCCTCTTCATATTCCCTCTCCTGGACATAAGTCCCAATAAGATGACCATGAACTAGGGGAGAAGCAGAAGGTTCTGGTATTCATATCCCATCGGTTCTTTTGGTGACCAGATAAAAAATTTTTAAAAATTATTCATGAGGGAGAGAAGCAGCAGATTTTCTGGATGTGGGGAAAAGAATGTAGAAGGAATGGCTATCTCACAGTTTGAGGGGTAGAGATGAAGGGACAAAATAGTCATTCCGTGGGCTTTTTCCTTCATCATCTACTTTTTTTGGATCTATTCCTTCTTCTATCTCCACCCTTCCCCTTAACTAAAATGAAACTACTGGAGGTTTTGTTTCTTGACTTTACCTAAATACAAAAATAAATTTCTGCTTTTAAGGCAGAAAATCAGCAACCCTGGTGAGACTCCAATTTTCCATGACATAAAAACCAATAGCATCAGCTTCGAAGCTATTTAAGATTTGCCAATGAAGCTTACTTAACTTTTACATGATTAAATACCCCCTACAATTTTAAAAATGTCTTGCATCTGTAGGAAGAAAAATACTTAAGGCAAGTAAACAAAATTTCTTTTTCAAGTGGTTAAAAGAGAAACCCAACTTTAAGAAAGCAAATTGAATCCCTGCCCACCCCAAATGAATTTATAACCATTGCAACTAAAAAATTACTAGCTTTCTGTCCTTAAATTGCATTGTCCTGTGCTTACTTGCACACAGGTTTTATCCACCTTTGAAAAGCTTGTAAGATTCTTGAGGGTAGGGACTGTTTTGTTTTTGTCCCTTTGTGTTCATTGTCTAGCAACATCTTGAATGTAGAAGTTGATTAATAAACATTTATCGAATTACATTGAACTAATGTTTTTGTAATTAGGAAGGGGTTAGGTTGTGAAGGGCTTGTAGCAATGGAGAAATGAAAACAGTGAACTGTGGACAGTAATTTTCCATCAGTTATTTGTGTTTTCAAAAGATGATGTCGGAGATGGGAGGACTTGCTGAGATCTATGTCAGCTTCCACACTGCCTCCCAAGACAAACTATCGATTAGCAAATCAACCCCATTGTGTTCAAAAAACAAACCTACTATTGAAGCTAATTTCCAACAAGATGCATTTCTAAAAACCCCAGCTTTAACTCGTTCCATCAGGCAAAATTCTGGAGCAAAAGAAATCTCACCACATAGAAATTCATTCTTCACATACAGGTTGTACTAGATGACCTCTGGGGAACCTTCCAACTCTTAGATATTATGATTCTGATCCTAGCTCCCCTTTTAAAGGGCTTCAATGTACCCTATAAACCCGACTATGGGGCACTGTCAAATATGCTTGTCATATTTGCAGACGTCACAAAACTGGGAATAAATGCTAATCCATGTCTTGAAAGGCATGGAATGCAATGAAATTCAGTAGACGATATATGGAAAATCTTACATGGGTTCAAAATGCCAACTTCAGAAGCATAAGAGGAGTTAGTAATTTTTACGTAGTAGTAATTTTTAGTTAATTAGTAATGTAGTTAGTAATTATAGGTAGGTAGTAATTTTTCTGAAATAGATCTAATGGTTTTAATCAACTTTAGACTTAATATGATTCAACAGTATGATATTGCAGCTGAATTTGTATACATTCATCATATATGTGTGCATGTATATACACATGCACACATACACATTCATGTGTATATACACACACATATGTATGTGTGTGTATACGTGTATATGTATATATACGTGTGTGTGTATGTGTGTGTGTGTGTGTGTGTGCATAATGGAAGGAGGAAATTGTTCACATCTGTGGAACACACAATTCCTCCTTCTTTTAATACCTTCCTTCTTTTACAAATACCTCAAAAATTACTTTTGGTAATTGAATAAGATAGTTAATCAAAGTGTCCCATTCCTACTACTTCCAACATTTAGCAGCAATTGCCCTCTAAATGATTTCATGCTGGACTAACCACCATAACCAAGAAAGAAAGAAAGAGGTCACATACAGAGAAGGTAAGGCAGTAGAGGTCTTGGGATGACTGGTGTTGAGATGGAACATTCCTCAGGTATGTCTCTCAAGTTGGTATGTGAGCTTCCCAAAGACCCGTTGCCTCAGATCAACTAGAGGAAAAAGATGGCAGTTCTTCATATGTCTAGTTAGAGGTTGGGTGGTAACGTTCAGGAGGTCTCAGGGGACTTGCAGCACCAGGGATGGCTTTTTGGAATCTATCTGGGCAGTACAGGGTCTTGCAATCTCAGATCTATGGGTGAGAGCCTAAGGTAATAGCACCTATGTGTAATAATAATACCTAAAAAGAGAGTAGCAGCTCACCCCCAAGATAGCTCACAAACTTTCTCTTTTTATCCAAAAAAAGTCCTAGGCAGAGGCAACTAAGTGGTCAGGTAGACGGAAATCCTGAGTTCCAATCCAGCCTCAGACACCAACTAGCTGTGTGACCCTGGATAAGCTACTTCTGTTTGCCTCAACTGTAAAATGGGAGGAACAGTGACTGGCTAAAAAGGATAGTATGAATGAGATCAGAAGGCTCATCTTTATTTTTGCTTGGGATGCAGATATTTATTTTCTAAAGGAACAAAGGTGCTATCCTGCCTCCCCCAAAGAGTTTAGGCTGAGCTGAGTATCATCACCATTTTATAAACTGCAACCAGTTCTCCACACAATTTAGGTATATTAATAGGTACTTATTATTAAGATAATAATTGTTGTCATTCAATGGTTTCAGTAATGTCTTCTTGACCCCATTTAGGGTTTTCCTGGCAAAGATACTAGAGTAGTTGGCCATTTCCTTCTCAAGCTCATTTAACAAATGAGGAAACTGAGGCAAACAGGGTGAAGTGACTTGCCCAGGGTCTGACAGCTAGCATCTGAGACCAGATCTGAACTCAGGAAGATGAATATTCCTGACTCCAGAACCAGCACTCTATCTACTGAGCCACCTAGCTGCCCCAATATAATAATAATTATAATATGATAATATTAATTTTGTTACATTATGTATAATAAGCAATTCAGGTGTGTACAGTTATCTCTTTCATATCATGACTTTCCCTATCACGGTTTCAATATATAATGGGTTGGCAAAAGAAATTAAATGGGAATTTTGGGGGAGTTTTGCAGAAACCACAGACAACACACAGCAGATGACAGCCAGCAGATGACACAGAAAAAGTTTTGAAACTCATAAATGCATAAAATAGTTGTATAGTATTTTATGATATCAATGTATTTTATCCTTTAATACCATAATAATTCAGACTTTTTCTCTGGTATGAAGGGAGGGCCAAAAAATTTCAGGCAGATTTTCCAGATTGAGGTTATCCCTTAATCCCTACAATATGGAAGAGATAATTATATATTACATACATATAAATATATATATATGTATATACATGCATATACACATACATATATTATATATAATGACATTCCAATAAATTGCACAAGTAATCAGAAAATAGGATATCCTAAAGAGTTTTCATATTTTTTTACATTGCCAAAGGGTCTTGCTCCCTAGGGAACATAGTAGAGCTTTAGCTAAAAAAAGTTTGAAACTCTCAAATGAATGCTGACCCAGATAAGAGTTGAGACAGCAGGGGAATTTCACTGGGATTCAGGAAAAAAGGCCTTTTGTTACCAATAACAGGATGCAAAACTATATATAATGCATATGGAGTATTCTTTCTTGAGCAAGCAAAATTCATTGATCTACATTACAGAGGTGGGCTGGCCTGGTTGTTACAAAAACCTTAACCTGGGTTCAATTCTGGCACATACAAGCTGTGTGACCAATGCTCTATGTAGCTCTCCAAGACTCTAAGTTGCAGAAAAGGTGCTGACCCACAATGGTGGAGGGGGTAATTTAAATAGTGATTTTTCTAAACTGATGAAAGCACAGGTCCAGTACTTCCCTTTCCCTCTTCCTTATGTAGATTATAAACAAGGATAAAGAACTATGGGACCAGAGAGTATGGCGTACTTTGCACAGTAAAGTTGTGTTGGCTGTAGCACACTCCCCAGTGGGTCTGCATGAGGAGACAGACTCTGACTCTGACCAGACTCTGACTCCAATGCCAGGGCATTGGAGGAGGGCAGAAGACACCAGCAGCTGCCATTAAAGGACTGTAACTTTGAGTCTATGAGTTGAGTCAAACTCTAACTCCCTGATACTCCCGGCAGTTTGCTTCCTGATCTCCTATCAATTTCCCAGCCTGAATCTATGATCTGGTCCTCTTTCCTACACACATCAACCCTTTAGATTTCATCTTTCCCTGATACCATCCTAACCTTGCTTTTCTTCCTCTTGCTTAGACATCATCTTTTCTGCCTCATGTTGAGACTGTTCTTTCCTCACCTGGGGTTCGCTTAATTACCTGTATAAATCAGTCTTGCTCCAAGTGGAATATCATACTTTGCCAGGAGACAGTTATCTTCCATAAATCCTACCAACCTGGAAAATGTTTAGGTATATACTCTGACCAGTGGTATGCTGATAAATATTTAACAATTGGCTCTCTGGGGGGAAAATGCACCTAGAACACATTTTTAAGCTTAATCTGAATTATCAACCTTTTCTCCATTACTTTCTTAAATCTAGACAATTAACAAAGCAATAAACCAAGCCCTGGCTCTAAGCGTTTTACCAATTTCCAAGGTATAAATGTTTACACTGAAAATTTAACAATTGGCCTCGTGGGTTCTAGCTGACGGTAGCACCCTCCTGCCTGTAACTCACTCCTAGTCTGCCATGCATGGACTAGAGGAGTGGCAAGGTTAGTGGGAAAAAATAATAAGCTTGCTTCTTCAGGGCATGTTGAGCTTGAGGTGGCAGTGATGATGAAATGTCAGATCCTGTGATTTAGAGATAAAAGGGATTTCAGAGACAATCTAGTCCAACATCTACATTTAATAGAAGAAGAACCTGGGGCCCAAGGAAGTGAAAAAAGTGCCATGCCAAGAAGTAGCTATCAGAGCTGGTATTTGAATCGGGTACCTCTGGCTTTAATTCCCATGCTTTTTCTACTACAAGGGTCTATCTCTTCAATACAGGTATCTATATCTTCTGGACGAGACCCTTCCAACTCTCATCACTAGGGGATTCTGTGATTCTATAACTCTCTCAGAATGTGTAGCGGGGAGGGGGTTGAGTTCTCCAAACCCCACAAAAGATTTCCTTCTGTGTGATTATAGCCATCTCCACTATAACGCTTATCAATAAATCAGAGCCAGATTTATTAGTGAGGTACTCTCTAGGCCAAGGCCACATTGTGGAGTTTGTGGATATCTTAGAAATCAAGAACATTAAGGCTGTATGGGATTTAAGGTTCTTCTAGTCATCTTCTTGCATAGTGGGAAGAACAGTGGATTTGGAGTCAAGGAACTTGAGATCAAATCCTGCCCCTGACTTGTGTGATTTTCTGTTGCCCAAGTCACTTTACATCTGAGTCCTCAGATTCTCATCTATAAAGCCAAAAGGTTAGAATAAATGGCTTCTAAAGTCTCTTCGAACTAGAAATCTGTGATCCTTATAATCTAACACAATGCTTTTCAAACTTTTTGGTCCTAGTTCCCCTTCACACTCTGAAAAATGACTGAGGAACCCAAAGAACTTTTTGAAAATGTCAGTTATATCTGTATTAGAAATTAAGACTGATAAATGTTCAAAATATTTATTTGTTAATTTATTTAAAAATAACAAAAAGAAATGCATCATAGGTCAACATAAATAATATATTTTTAAAAAATATAACTATATTTTCTAAAACCCCCAAAATTAGATGAGTGGTATTGTTTTACATATTTTTGCAAATGTCTTTATTTTCTAGCTTGATATAAGACATCTGGATTCTCTTATCTGTTTCTGCATTTAATCTATTGTAATATGTTGTTTTGGTTGAAGTTTATAAAGAAAATCTGGCCTTGCACAGATACGTAATGGGGGAAAGGGAGGAATATTTTAATAGGCAAATAGTATCTTAGTATTATTAGGAAAGTAGTTGTGACCTTGCAGACCCCTTGGAAAGGTCTGGGGACGACCCCCAGGAATCCTCATGCTACATTTTGAGACCCATTGATCAAATGAAAGTAAAACCCAAAGACATGTGGACTGACTTGCCTGAGGTTACATTGGAAACTAGTGCTGGAGCCAGGACTACAGCTTATCCATCTGTTCTGTACTTAATTCTAGCCACCAAATAGCTGCTACAATTCATCCCCTGTTATGGTTTCCAGTAGCTTTAAAGTTTTCCAAGCGTTTTCCTCATGACTCTGTTAAGGGTATTTCCCATGTTTCTGCATCCAGTCCATTATAGGTCAGGACTTTCTTACCTAGAAATCTGTTTGGTCAGGCCAGTAAAACTTTGTGGCAGGTCAAACTGTGCTGAATCAATCGACAGCTTGGACCAAGAACAAGAGAAGGGGGAAGGATATTTAATGAGGACCAGGAAGCACATGGAGGAGATTTCTAGCTCAGTACAAACATTCAGATTTTTTACAGGAACCCCAACGATGCAAGAAACACAAGATACCAAAGCTGGGAGAGGCCACAATGGCCATGTAATCCAGCCTGTACCTGAGCAGGGATCCTTTTTGCAACATACCCAGGAGGCTGTCACCCAGTTTTTGCTTGGGTTACACTTGGGTTACACTTCATGTAACAGGTGGATAGTGTGCTGGACTGGCAGTCACATTCTGCTTCAGACACTTACTTTGTTGTTGAGTCATTTCAGTCATGCCCAACTCTTCATGGCACCTTTCTGGGTTTTCTTGGTGAAGATATTGGAATGGTTTGCTATTTCCTTCTCCAGCTCATTTTATAGATGAGAAAACTGAAGCAAGCAGAGTTGAGTGACTGGCCCTGGTTCACACGGCTAGCAAAGGGTCTGAGGCCAGATTTGAACTCAGGGAGATGAGTCTTCCTAACTTTAGGCTTGGTTCTCTACCCAATACATCTAGACACTTTCTAGCTATGTGCTAGTAATCTTGCAAGCCTTCTTGCCTAGGATACATCATAAAGCCTCTCATCTTCAGTTTCCTCGTCTGTAAAATAGACATAAAAAGAGTGACTACCTCGCAAGTTTGTTAGATATGTATTCAATCAGTCAACTAGCATTTATTATGTGCCAGGCACTGTGTAGGCAATGGGGATACAAAGAAGCAAAACAACAAAAAAAACAAAATAGTCCCAGCTCTCAAGGAGCTCCCAATCGAATGGAGGATCTAATGTACACACTCCGTATAAATAAGATATGTACAACATCAATTGGGGAAGTCATCTTGGAGAAAAGTCACTAGCATTAGAGGGGACGAGGAAAGGCTTCTTGCAGAATATAGGACTTTGGCTGAGACTCGAAAGAAGCCAGGAGGTGTGGATGAGGAGAGAGAGCATTCCAGGAGTTGTGAGATAAGTGTCGTGTGCATGAGGAACAGCAAGGAAGAAAGAGTCCTTGGATGGCAGAGTACTGGAGGGGAATGAGGTAAAAAAAAAAAAAAAAAGACTGGGGGGATAGGAAGGAATCAGGTTATGAAGGACCTTCTTGGTGTTAATTGTAAGAATAGAAAGTGTTTCATGAACCTTAATGTGCTAGTCCATGTAAGCTATCATTATTCCTATAAAATGGATATATATGCGTATACACAGAGATATATAGATAGAAGATAGACAGACAGATAGAGAGATCGACAGATAAATGGATGGATGGATGGATAGATAGATAGATAGATAAATAGATAGATGTAGGTAAAAGTATATCCACATATATCAACTTTATAATATAAAAATATAAATATAAACATATCTTATCTCATATGTATATACATATGCATACATTGTACATGCATGTATATATACATATGCTATGCCTATACATGTATACATATGTGTAAATATTTTATATACATACTGCTTTATCTACATTACCTCATCTGATATGTGTGTATGTGTATATATGCACACATATCTGTGTATACATACACACAATACATGCAAGCATGTGTATATATATATATATATACACTGCTTTACCTACCTTATCTCATGTTTATACACATATATTATGTGTGTGTATTTGTAAACATATGTATATATACTATATGAATATAAATGTAGTCATATACTTCTTTAGCTTATCTCATATGTGTATGCATGTACATATGTGCATATGTGTTGTGTGTATATTTGTATGTTTGTATATACACGCACACACTGTTTTACCTACCTTATCTCATGTATATGTATATGTATATACATATACATATGTACACATACACTGCTTTACCTACCTTATCTCATGTTTATATGCATATATTATGTGTGTGTATTTGTAAACATATGTATATATACTATATGAATATAAATGTAGGCATATACTTCTTTAGCTTATCTCATATGTGTATGCATGTACATATGTGCATATGTGCTGTGTGTATATTTGTATGTTTGTATATACACACACACACTGTTTTACCTACCTTATCTCATTTGATCCTTACAACAGACCTATTAGTTAATTATTACACGTCAGTCAGCCTGTCAACAAACATTTATTTATCTGCCATCCATTTATTAAGCAACTGTGATTTATTTATTTATTAAAACAGATTGTTCATATATCTGTATGCTATAATTATTAAAACCTGATTCTTTTCATCCTTCCCACCACTAACAGGCTAATCAGGTAGTATGGCCAGTTCCTTCTTGTTATAATTTATGTCTGTGGCTCAGCGCTCTTTAGTTGGAGGCAGCATCACATTTCTATGCCCAGCCTCTAGTTCAGATCCTAAGGCCAGTGAAACTTACCTCTACTCCCCTGATTTAGGGACAAATCTGGTTTGAATCAAGGAAGGCCTATCCTGTTGAAACCAGAAAGGTGCTTGCTAACCCAGATCCTCTGCCTTGTCGGGTCCCACTTTCCTAAAATCCATTGTTCTGTCTGGAGTCAAATCAGGGAGAGTGTGAGTTATTATGTTCCCTATCCTTAAAAAGAGAAATGAACAAGGAATTAATTTATAATTATGGTACTGCCAAAGATGACTAAGAAGGCCGGTTCCTAATAAGGGAGACTGTGGAAATATGATAATCTCTATTTTATAGACAAAAAATTGAGGTTCGGATAAGGCAAGTGAGTTGGCCAAGATCATCCAGCAGGTAGGTGGTAGAGCTGGGCATTGAACCTAAGCCCTTTGGTATTTGGTTCTGTGCTAGAAAAATTGTTCTACTGTGGTAACTCACATATGCACTGAGTTGTTTTTCAAGCCCAAATCCAGGGTTGAGGAATTATAAAGTCAGATCTTTCCAGTTTCATTTCTAGTCTCCATTTTCATTCCCTCCCTAATGCAACAAATTTATTGTTTACAGAAGCCAAAAGAGATCAATTTATGCTCTTCCTCAATTGCTTTCTTTTGCAGGAACTCATCACTGCCTGGTATATTGGGTTCCTGACGCTGATCCTTTCCTCATTTCTTGTCTACCTGGTGGAGAAAGATGTGCCTGAGATCGATGCTCAAGGAGTGGAGATGAAAGAAGAGTTTGAGACCTACGCTGATGCGCTCTGGTGGGGCCTGGTCAGTCACAGCCCATACAGCTTCTCTGAGATTAGCCATGGGGCGCATGATGAAAGGAAACATGGTGGTTGAAATCAAGAGAAGATGGTATGGGAGTGGGCTGCCTTTTTGTTTTCCTCGATGCAGCTAAAATCAGCTCACACTTTTAATGCACCATCTTTAATAGGAAAAGATGTTGCTACTGACCACTATCATCAGTAAGGCATGAGTGTTGTGTTGTTTCTTCAGCTGTTGGGAGGATTTTACAGTGACTTATCCATCTGAACCCCTTTATGATCAAAGACGTGTTTGTAAGAAGTTGTGCTTTAATGGAAAGTATGGTAGGTCTGGAGTCAAAAGATCTGGGGTCTACGTTTCATTTAGCTGTGTGACCCTGGGCAAATAACATCACTTCTCTAACAATCTCATTTTCTTCATCTATAAATAAGGATAATAACACACTACCTCTTCTACAGGGTGGTTGTAAGCAAAGGGGTTTATAAACCTCAAAGTAGTATGTAAATGCTAGCTTCTATTATAGGTATTACAGATTGGCAGAGTAATAGGACTAGAAAGCCAGGTGGCACAGTAAATAGAGTGCCAGACCTGGAGTCAGGAAGACCTGAGCTCAAATCTGACTTCAGACACTTACTAGCTGTGTGAGCCTGGGCAAGTCACTTAACCCTGTTTGCCTCAGTTTGCTCATCTGTCAAACGAGCTGGAGAAGGAAATGGCAAACTGCTCCAGTATCTTTGTCAAGAAAACCCCAAATGTGGTTCAGTCAGATATGACTGAAATGACTGAACAACAACAGCAGAGCTAGAATTTATCTAGTCCAAACACATCATTTTACAGATGAAGAAACATAGGTCCAGAAAGTGGAAGGCCCTTGCCAAAGATCATAGGAACCCAGATTTAGAGCTGGAAGGCACTTCTAATCCAATTCTATCATTTTACAGATAAAGAAACAAGCCCAGAGGGGTTGTGACTTACCCAAGGTCAAATAGGCAGTGAGCATCAGAAGTTGGATTTGAACCTAGGTTCTCTGCTACAAGATCACACAGTCTTGTTGGGGCATATTCAGAAGCCATGGAGAGAGAGAATTGCTGAGCTGTTATTGAACTTGTAAAGAGTGTGTCATGAATAATGGAGATAGAACAAAAATAATATTTCTGTAACTCACATTTATATAGCCCTTTCCTCATAACCTTGTGAGGTGGGTAGGTAGTGCAAGAATGTTCACTTTCAATTTATAACCAAAGGAACTCAGGTTCAGAGAAGTTAAAAACATAGCTATGAGTTGTCAGAGTCAGTGTTCCCTACAGTTCTTGGTAAATTAAACAATCCTCTCTTCTCTGAACTCACCATGCCCTCCCTGTGCATTCTCACAGGTTATCCTTAGGCCTAGAATGCACACCTTCCTCATTTCTCCTTGTCCAAAGCCTCTTTTTTGTAAATTTAAGGGTCGACTCAGGTGCCATCTCCCCTGTGAAACCTTCTCTGATCCCTTTCCCCACCCCAACCAACCCTAAGTTGAAAATAATGCCTCTTCTCCCCTTTCCTAGAGTTCATTGTCTGGATTTTTCCTTTGCTCTTGTCACTCTTTACTTTATATTATACTTAGTCACATATATCTCCAAGCCCCACCTAAGCTCTGCAAACTCCTTGAAGGCAAAGACTAAAGACTATGTAATATTCCACCTTTGTATCCCCTGGCCTCCCAAAACAAGTGGCTAGATGGAGAAGTCGGCATTTTTGCTGGGCCTTTAGGATTATATAGGCAAAGCTTAGAGAAAATAGAATTTAAATTAGAGGGAATAGTGTGAGCAAAGGTATGGAAATGGGGGAATGTAGAATATTCTTGAGGCAGAGCAAGTTGATGTTTTGGCTGCCACATAGACTATAGGAAGGAGAAAAAAAAATTCAGGACTTAGCTGTGTCCCAAAAGCACTACTATAAGTTATTGGTTTGGAATTTTGAATGCATTCTTTCATAAAAATAATGTTATATATGGTTGTTAATTTCAAATTTTCAAAATGTAGTAGAGTTAGAATCATAGAAAATCATCAAAGGTTATCTTTTCCAATTTTTATCTGAACAGGAATCTCTTCTATAATACCACCGACAAATGATCGCATACCTTCCATTTGAAGATCGAGCCCCAACCCTCCAGTGATAGAAAGCTCACTATTTGGTAGAGCAACTGTTTCCATTTTTGGCACTTTAAATGCTCTGTGTGCATATGCACACATGTGTACACACACACACACACACACACACACACATCACTAATGGCAACATTTGTCAAAGTATGGAGACAATGGTATCTCACATCTATATAGCATCCTAGAGTTGCAAAGCATTCTCCTCAGAATAGAGTTGTGAAACCGTTGTAGACAAAACTGAGGCTCAGAGAAATTAATTTATTTCCTCATGGTCACACAGCTAATAAGTATTAGAAATTGAATTTGAACCCTGATCTCCTTACTTTTGGCTCCAACGTTTGGCTACACTAGTGTTTCTCAAAGTATGGTCTAAGAACCCCTGGCAGTCCCCAAAGTCAAAACTATTTTCAAGATAATAAGCTGTATTAATTTCTAATATGGCAAACTTTCATAGGTATGACCCATATAAACAAAAGTTCTATGGGGGGGTCATTAATTTTTAAGGGTATGAAGGAGTCCTGACCCCCTAAAATTTGAGAACCACTGGACTAGACCATGATGTTCCACATGTATACATGTACAAAAAATACACATATGTTTATCATGCCAGTCAATTTCTTGGCACCCTAGACAATTCTAATGAGTTATAAATTACAGATAAATTGTCATATAGATATTATATTAAATGTATATATTATATGTCTCAATAATATGTATCAGATAAAATATTATTATATTTGTGTGCATATATTTTTTCCTGGCGGCCTAGATCTGTGCTTTTTGTCAGTGTAGAGGAACTATATTTATAGAAATTCTCTCCAGTGTTGCAAATCAACAATTGGTCTACAATTTATAAAACTTTAGAGCTACCTGCTTCACTGAGAGATAAAACTCTTTGCCCTGAGTTATATATCAGAGTTAGGAGGTGAAGCTAGGTCTTCTTGACTCCAAGGCTAGCCTTCTAGCCACCATCCAATCTAGTCTGCCTCTCATATCACACCCCACTCCAACCACCTACACACTCATACATGCAATGTGTTTATTTTGATATATGCAGAGAGAAAAAAAAGAGGAAGTAGAAAGGAGATTCTCCAAGGTAAAGATTATTAATTCCTTTTCACTTAATTCTGCAAAAAACCAAAGGCTGAAATGGCTTTGTTGGATTTAGGGGCATTTGTCAATCTGTCCATAGTCCTAATAAAGGAAACTTTGATCTAGATACATACATACCTACACGCACATATATATACATTCACATATATGTGTGTATAGACACATATATACAACCATAAAACTTGATCATTGAAAATATATACATATACACACATAAATATATATGCATATATCTATGCTTATATATGCATATATGTGTGAAACAGGCCCTTATTAAATAGCTCCTATGAAATTAAATAGTATATTGTCATTTTCAAGTAAGAGCACTGTTCTGACATTTGCTAAGTATCGTGCCATGCTTTTCTTCTTTTTTAATAGATGCAACAGACAAATAAATGTGTGTATATGTTTACGTGTGTATGTATATATATTTAAACCTTCTGTTCCAGTGTCTACCAGGCCATCTGTCTACTATCTATTTAAACAGGCTTAAGTGCCTAGAAGACCAGCACTTACATAGACCTGGAGGGTAGAGTTTAGGAGGGTTACCCTGAGCTTACCTCAGCTGTGCTGTACCGTGACAGAATTGTTCTTTGTACAGATTACCCTGGCAACCATTGGTTATGGAGACAAGACCCCCAAAACCTGGGAAGGCCGTCTGATTGCAGCCACCTTTTCCCTAATTGGAGTCTCATTTTTTGCTCTTCCAGCTGTAAGTATCATTATAATTGCAAGGTTGTGGTTATACAGAGTGTTCCTGAAGTCTGGACGCATATGAAATGTGGAGTTATTGCATCAAGTTCACGTGAATCTTGCAAAGTGCATCAACCTTTGCATCACAAATGATGGAAATCATATTGAAGATGTTATTTGTTAATATTCCAACTAAATAAAATGTTGTTGAAAATTTCATTCATTTCATTTCTTGAAAATATGCATTTTTGTCTATGTGTCCAGACTTTAGGAACACCCTGTAGAACACTTTGTAAAGACTGTCTTGTTTGGTGCTTATAGTAACCCTGGAAGGTCAATAGTTCAAGGACTGATTTTACAAATGAGGAAACCAAAGCTTGGAGAGGTTAAGCCACCTACCCAAGGTCACATGACAAGTTAGTGGTACCTACTGTACTAAAACCCTGGGCCCTTGCTATGTTGCCCTCCATGCTGGTGTACTAACTGACGTCCAGGCAGAGACACAGGAGATAAGGACGATGGCCTGGCCAAGGGTAAATCAATAGTTTCCAGGACTAAAGAGATGGTAATCTCCTGTCCTCTGCCCTCATCAGACCATATCTGCAGGATTTTATTGAGTTCTGAGCACCGTATCTTGGGAAGGACATTGATTGGGGTAAAGGGGTGGGGTAATGTGCTGAGGATGGCAGCTATGGTGCATGATCCTGAGTTCTGAATTATAAAACTTGAAAGGATCATCTAATATTTAACATACAAACACACACACACACACACACACACACACACACACATACACACACACACTTTACAGATTAGGAAAGTGAGGACCAAAGAAACCAAAAACTTGGTCAAAGACACACAGCTAATTATAAATTGATCTAGGATTTAAACTCTGGCCTTCTGATTTGCTATTGTCTTGCCTGTGAAGTAGATGATGTAGGGTTCTTGAAAAGATTGTGAAATAAGGATCTAGTAAATTCATTCACTCCAAGGAATAAACAATTGACAAAACATTCCACTTCACTTGTCTTCCTATGACACTTTATTGTGGTGTGTATTGATCCTGGATTCTCAAAGATCATGTTGGCATACTAGAGGTTCCAGCCAGTCCTTCCAAAATGTAAAGGCTTTTAATATGGGACCAGTGACAGACTTTATGTCTGTCCTCTGAGTATCAACTTAGCTAAGTTTGGAGAGGCCCATCACAACATTGGTTGCTGGACCAGACTGAATAATTGTTACGGCCACAGCAAGTTCCAAAGACCATCTACTAAGTCACAGAGGGGATTCAATTTGCACCGATGGAAAGAGACCCCCACATCACTGAATATACATATTCTTGGAGTTCTGGGGAAAACTTACAATATGACTTCTTCCTGGGGACATTTGCATTTTAACTTTAAAAAAGTATTAATCCAAAAGAACAAATTTCTAATGGTAGAATTCTGGGTATCAGTGAGCCACTGAAAAGGAGAGAGGGTATTCTAGGCATGGATGACAGCCAGAAAGAATGCTTGGAGCTGAGAGATGGAGTGACCAGTGTCACTAGGTCAAAGACTACATGTCAGAAAGCAAGGTGTTAGAAGAAAAGAAAGGTAGAATGAGTTTAGGTTATGAAGGGCTTTGAACTCCAGATAGAGAATTTTGTATTTGCTCCTGGAGGCAAGAGGGAGCCACTGGAATTGATTAAGTAGGGAGTGACACAATCAGACCTACATTTTAGGAAAATCACTTTAGTGGAGTGAATAGAGGGTGGATGGGAATAGGGGGGAGACTTAAGGCAGCGAGATCTACTAGTCAGCTATTGCAATGGTCTAGGCATAAGTGATGAGGTCCTACACTAGAGGGGCAGCAGTGTCAGAGGAGAGGAGGAGGTATATTTGTGAGCTGTTTCAAAGGTAAAAGTTACAGACTTTGGTGACAGATTGGATATGGGGTGTGAGACGGTGAGGAAACCAGGGAATCCATAAGGACTCCTAGGTCGTGAGCCTGATGGAGGGTGGTATTGCCCTCTCCAGCAATAGAAGGGAGGTGGGGAGAATTTAGGGGGAAATAAAATGAGTTCTGCTTTGAACATATTGAGTTTAAGATGTATACTGGACATCCAGTTTGAGATATCTGAGTGGCAGTTGGAGAAATGAGACTGGAGGTCAGCAGAGAGTTTGAGAGCAGGATAGGTAGATGCAAGAATCATCAGCATAGAGATGGTAATTAGATACATGGGAGCTGATGAGATCACCAAGTAAAGTAGTATAGAGGGAGAAGAGAAGGGGCCTCGGGACAGAGCCCTGATGGACATGTATGATTAGAGGGTGGATCTGGAGGATTCAGCAAAGGAGATAGAAAAGGAGCAGTCAGATATTATAGGAGGAGAATCTGGAGACAGTGGGGTCTCAAAACCTAGATAAAAGAGAGTGTCAAGGAAAAGAAAGTGGCCAACAGTTTCAAAGGCTGCAGAGAAGTCAAGGAGAATGAGGATTAAGAAAAGCCAGCAGACTTGACAGCTAAAAGATCATTAGTAACTTTTGAGAGAGCAGTTTCAGTAGAACGATAAAGTTGAAAGCCAGATTGTCAGGGATTAAGAAGTAAGAGGAGAAAGAATGGAGACACTTATTGTAGATGGACTTTTTAGGAGTTTAGCTACAAAAGGCAGAAGAGATACAGGATGATAGTTAGCAGGGATGGAAAGATCAAGTGACAGTATTTTTCAGGATGGGGAAAACATGGGGATATTTGTAGGCAGTAGATAATGAGCCAATAAAGAGGGAGAGATTGACAAAGAGTGAAAGAGTGTGGATCACAGAGGGGGAAGTGTGTTGGAGGAGACAGGATGGAATGTGATCACTGAACAAGTAGAGGGGGTTAGCCTTGGCTTGAGGTATAAGGTCATTTCATCATGTGAGACAGAGGTGAAGAAGGAGATAGTAGCAGAATGTATATGAGTGATAGAAAGGAGGGAAGAAAAATGAATTTATGGCAAGTTGTAACAACAATGTTGCTAGCAGCTGCTGTGGAGGTGAAGGAACAAGAGCAAGACAAACAAGAGCACACAGGAGGGCTGCTAGCACAGATTCTTTGATCTGTTTTTCTAAGGAAAGCAACTTTAAGGGGTTAACAATCTCACTTTAATTAGGCATACATATATCATTCACTTAGTTCAGGGGGGAAACGTCAGCACCCTGAACTTCAGAGCAAATACAAACAGAAATTACAAGCAGAAATTATAAACAGAGCAAAATAACACAAATCAACAGACAGGCTTCTGTCTGTCTGACCATAGACATTACATACATAGTTACCTTGCACCAACATCTGGGTTTTCAAAGCTGGAGTGGGAGGGGGCTCCAATGGCTACCCAGAGTCTCACCTGACCAAATCACCAACACCCTTCCAATGAGTGTGCCCCCAAAACAAAACACCAACCTCAGATCATATATACCCTGTTCAGCGCCCTGAGCGCTCAGTGTCTACTTAGCAAAAAACGCCAACATCAGATCATATATACCCTGTTCAGGGCCCTAAGTGCCTACTTAGCAAAAGGGTGTGGGAAAGATCTTTAATCACTAGCACCATATCATATACATTGTTTCCAATCAATGACTCTCGATTCAAACAAAGGCAAGAGTCAGACACTGGATTGCCTCAGTGCTGAGAAGCACTTCAAAACAAAAGACAAAAGGTCTCACTTTACCTGCCCGAAAGGCACTTGATTGCCTTAGCATTCCAAAAGAGAAAACAGTCAAAAATCCCACCCTGCTTAACATTACACAAGTAACCTAAATTTTTTCTATAAAATAGGAGGCAAGGTTCTTAGCAGAGAGGGTTGGGCAGGTGGAGCCATGGGAGGTTTGAGGAGGGATAATAAAGCTTGGAAGAGCCACTATGGAGAGTGGGATAGTGAGTTGATTAGGGAGGTATAGTAGAATTGCCTAGCAGCCATGAGGGTCCAGTTGAGGCTATGTAATGTAAATTTGTAGTGAATCCAGTCAGAACAGTTGTGTTTTCCTTCTTTCAACAGCACATGTGTAGGTGTGAGGGCAATGAATGGTGTGAGTAATCAAAGACTGAGGCTTGACTGGACATAGCAATATGATAAAGGTCTAGGGATTCAAGAGAGGAGGACAATGTAGAGGTGAATTGGTTAACCAATTAACCAACAACTTCAATGTGGGAGAAGAGGAAAAAATGGCTAATATAGGGGAGATGGCCTGAAAGACAATTGAGGATTGGAGGTCAAGGTGTGAATGAAGAGTAGGGTTATGTAAGGAAAGGCAGAAGGAGAGGTAAAAATCCAACATATTATTATTGGATAAGGGTATTTTGGAATTCTTGAACACGGAGGCGGTACATGGGAGGGATGGCAAGATCAAAGATATGATTTTTGTGTGTGTGGCTGAGGTGGAGTAGAGAAGGAGTTCATGGTAAGGGAAGCAGGGAGGTGGGAAGAGTAAGAACTGAGAGGTTATGGTAAGTGAGGGAGAATTAATGTGTATGTTGAAGTCCCCAGTATAAGGGCAGGACGAAATAGCAACAACAAAACTAATGACAACAAAAACAAAGCCTAGGGTTGTTAAGGTCTTCTGAGTCTCTTTGCGTATCCTGTGAATCTTTCCAAATCTGTCTCTACCTTTGTCTCTATCTTTCTCTCATTGTCTCTGCTTCTCTCTCTTTTTTCCTCTCTCTCACCAAAATTGCTTGGTACTTATTTTTGCATATATTTTCTACTTCCTTCTTGTTAAACATGTAGTCCTCACCCCTTGCCATTAGAATGTAAGTTCCTTTAAATTAGGAACTGAATCACTTGTATTTCTATCTTCCCCTCACCTAGCACAGTGGCTAGCACAATGCTTAACTAAGTGGCAGATTGGATGAATTCTTACCCTTTTTAACGTTGTCTTTTCCTCCGCATTTTCCCTACTGACCGCTTTATCTTCTGTCTGCAGTTCTCTAAGCTGTGTTATGTTGCAGATGATCTCCCTTCTCTGGTCTAGTAATCTTTTACAGTGTAAGAGTTTAAAGTCATCTCCAACGTTTGGTATTAACAAATACGCAATTGTGTAGCTGAAGAAACCAGGCAGGTTAAGTAATTTGTCTAAGGTCACACAGGCAAAAAGTGGCAGAGGACCCCTGGTTTCAAGCCCACTTTTTTGTTTGTTTTTGTTTTATCCCATCCATACTTTAGCCCATCCAAAGTAACATACCTAGTAAGCATCAGAACCAAGATCTGAACCCAGGTTTCCTGACTTCATATTCAAGGTTCTTCCCCCAATCCTTAGAGTGAGGAGGCTGGACAAGATGACCTCTCAGTTTCTTCTCTAGCTCTGAAATTCTGTGACTTAGGTCTAACGAAGACTAGAACTCAAATTTTATTTGCTTCATATAAACTATAATAATAAATAATAAAAATTATCTTAAAACAATATTCAGGGAAATATTGAAGCTCCTTAAGAAGGGTTTCATTTATGTTTAATTCAGTTTAATTTGAGAAGCCTTTCTTGATCACCTCCTCTGTGTCTGTCATAATGGGAAACTGAAACGTTTAAGGTGTGCTCACTATTTTCAAGTGCATAATCACCTTGGAGAGATAAGACACATGAAACCAACAACAAATTTTCTGTTCAATAATAGGTGTGTTATGAAGTGCTTGCTATGCTCCAGGCACCATACTAAACAATGAGGGTACAAAGCGTGATGGAATGGAAAGACCTAAAGTCAATTCAATGGACCTGGTTCTTAATTCTGTCTCTGCTCCCTCTTTGTTGTTGGTAAAGTTCCTGAACATTCCTGTGCCTCAGTTTCTTCATCTTTAAAACAAAGGTCTGGACTAGAAGATCTCTGGTTCAGTGCTAAATCACATGAAAGAATATATTAAAATGGCCCTTTTTCTCAAAGAGGTTTCAGCAGACCTGGAGAAGTGAACATAGGCAACTGACAAAAAGTGTAAAATCCCAAAATTTCTGATCTGCAAGGGACCTTAGCAATTATCATGTCCAACTCATTCCTAGAAAAAAAATCTTTCTGTAACGTGACTGACAAGGGGTCACCCAATCTTTGATTTAAGATATCCAGTATGGTTAAATCCATTCCCTACTCAGGCATCTTTGGACCACTCAGATTGTTAGGATGTTTTTCTTGATATCAAGTCTTAATTTGCCTCTTTACAATTTCTACCCATTGCCTCTAGGTCTATCAGGGACCAAACAGAACAAGTCTAAGCTCTCCTCCTTAAAATGATAGTAGCTATTTTAAGGTTTGTATCATTCTCATGTTATCTCATTTTATCCTCACAGCATCCCTCACAGCAGGTACTATAATTATTCCCATTTTACAGATGAAGTGGAGGCATAGAGAGATTAAATTACTTGCCCAGAGACCTATAGCAAGTAACTGTCTTAGGCATCATCTGAACTCAAGTCTTCCTGACTCTAGGACCATCACTCTCTCCAATATGACAACCAGCTGCCTCTAATGACAGCTCATCATATATTTGAAAAGAGCAATCATAACCTCCCTAAGTCTTCCCTTCTCCAAATTAAAATTTCCAGTTACTTCAACCAACCAACCGATCGACAGTCATTCATCAATCACCCACTATGTGCCAAGCATTGTGCTGACATACATCCAATACACATATTGCATGAATGTAGGGATTGATTTTTTGCTTTCTAGGTTGCCTTTCTCTGTCCTTCCTAAAGTAAAATAGGGTAGCCAGTACTGAGTGCATTAGTCCAAGTGTGGTGTGACCAGGACAGGATCTCCTTGTTCCTGAATTCTCTGCTTCTATACTTTCTTAGCTTTTATCTCACAGAGTGACTTATTTGGAGCTCATGGCCCACTAAAACTTCCATGTATTTTTTGGTTGAATGACTGTCTAGCCATACTTTGTCCATCTTGTACTTTACATTTAGCTAAGTTAAATTATTAGACTGCCAATATTCTAGCTTGTCAAGATCTTTTTGAATCCTGACTTCTTCATCTTTTGTACTTGTGATCCATCCCAGTTTTTTGCCATCTGCAAAGCTGATAAGTGTGCCCTTCATGCCAAGTTATTGATGAAAATGTTAGATGGCCAAAGGCAGAACAGAGACCCCTAGGGTACTCCACTGGAGACTTCCTTCTAAGTTTACATCAAACCTTAAATGACTGCTTTTTATCTGACTAGTCAGCCTATTCTGAAAGTATCTAATTATGCTATTGTCTAGTCCAGGGCTTCTTAAACTTTTTCCACTTGTGACCCCTTCTGCACTTCCTTAAACTGTGGATCACAAGCCTCTAGTCCATATGGGGGTCATCTCCAGTTGTCCTGATTTATATCTTGCCACTGGACCCAGATGTCTCTAGAGGAGAAAGTAAGCCTGGTGACTGGGCACAGCCTTCCCTCAGTTAAATCCAATTTACTTGCAAGTCATGGCATCATCTTCCTGATGTCTTCATGAATGAAGAACAAACAATCTCTATATATGTTTTCCAAGCATACAATATGACATTGTGACACACTTTGCTAAAATCTAGGTAAATTATATCTATAGCATCCCTATGACCTAGCACCTTAATAACCTTATAAAAAGAAAGGACATAATATTGGTGTGGGATGACCTTTTCTTAATGAAGCCACTCTGGCTTTTTGTGATCCCTGATTCCTTTTCTAAATGATCATTATCTCTTTAAAAAAAACATGAATGGTGTAATTTTGCCAGGAGTCTAAGACAAGCTGAAGGACCCATAGTTGACCAGTTATATTCTCTATCTTTTTGGAAAACTGGGATTATATTTGCTCCCTTTCCAACTTGCTGCTTCTTCTTTCTTTCTTTACAAATTAAAATATGAACAGTTCATAGTAAAGATCCAAAATTCAATGAGATTCAAGGAAGAGATTACTTTTTGCTGGGAGATCAGGAAAGACTTTGTGGAAATAGTATTTAATCTGAGTCTAGAATGAAATGAAGAATTTCAACAAAAAGAAATATTTGAGGTACTAGATTCTAGTGTGAATTCTAGATGTGGTGTGGGGGTGTATGGGTGGGAAGGACAGCATGAACAAAGGATCAGATGTGGGAAATGAAGAAAGAGAATGGGAAAATAAGTAGTAATCATATCATGGGATATAGAGTTAGCCCAAAGCTCTCATTTTGCAGACAAGGAAAGAGACTCAGAAAAGAGAATATATTTTCCCTAGGACACATGAGTAATGGATCTGGAATTTGAACTTGGGTTGTCCGACACTTATTCCAGTGTTCTTTCCACTGTTCATTACAGGTACCCAATTCCCTAAAGATACTTTTTCCATGTCTATTTTGTCCTGTGTTTCTTCTGGTCAGGAAGGTCAGAGCTCTGAACTGGAGCACTGACGAGGTAGATTTCATGGAGTTCATACTATAAGCGTACAGAATACAGTAGGTATGTAAAAGATAGGACAAATAAGGAGGTGATGAGGAGTGAGGGACAAATATGGAAAGAATGAGGATCATGTAGTTGAACATAGAGGTAATTCTATGAGGTCCAGGATTATCCCAGATGGTGACAAGATGATGGATAATGGAACACGAAGGGATCCCCTTTTTTCTTTCTCAGATCTACCATCTTCCCAAATAGACATACCTAAAGCCATTGCATAGACAAGAATCTGTTTTCTCCTCTATTTTAGGTAAGATATGATAGATGATTAAATGCCAAAATGCATGTGTCAGATAAGTCATTCTTCCTAATGCACTCGTAGATGAGGAACAAGTGCGTGACTTCTTTTGATTCTTCTTGTTCACCTGGGGGCATATGTTCTTTATAGTGTCCTAGGGAGCTAAACTGAAAATAACAAAAGAAACACTGGATTTGGAACCAGAAGAATTTGGTTCAAATCCAACTCTACCATTTAAAATTTGGACAAATAAACCCCACCCCTCTGAGTCCCTTAATTTCCTCATCTGTAAAATGAAAGGATTGATTAGATGACCACTGACTCTCAGCATTCAGTCTGTGATCCTCTAATCCTATGAATGTTCACATTTATACAGCATTTTAAGGGTTGAAAAGCATAACTTTATACTGTCTAGGGCGTTTCTACTGACATTCATGGCTAATAGAGCGATGGACCTGAAGTTAGGAAGTCAAATCCTGCTTTAGACAATTGCTAGATATGTGACCTAGGGCAAGTCACTTAACCTCTGTCAGCCTCATTTTCCTCAATTATGAAATGGGAATAGTAATAAGACTTACCTCCTAATCCAGGGTTACTATAAGGAGAAAATAATATTTGTAAAGTGCTTTTCAAACCTCAAGGCAGAATATAAACGTTATTATTGTTCATTATTATTATTATGGATTTATGAATACAAATCAATCAATTTACATATATTTATTAAGCTCCTACTATGTGCCAGGACCTGTTCAGTGCTGGGAATATAAAGACAAAGCAGAATTATTGTCTGGAGTGCCCAGGGCTCTGTTCTAATTGGTTTTGTCAATGCTCCTTTTAATCAGGGAATTCTTGGATCAGGGCTGGCTCTCAAGGTACAAGAACAACATCGACAGAAACATTTTGAGAAAAGAAGGAAACCAGCAGCTGAGCTCATACAGGTTTGTTTTCCCTGGATTTCTAATTGTAAAGATATGAGCTAAAATTTTGGATAATATAATGCTATCCCAGTATATTCTCTCTCTCTCTGTGCATTCACATGTGCCAGTGCTTAGTGGCTCACTCCCGGGGTTCCATGACCCTTGTCACAGGCACATCCAAGAGACTAGAGAAGAACACAGAACATCATCAAAAATTCAGTGTTCCTAAAAATGTGACACAGAATTTTTAAAATTACCTTGTTCTTTTATTGTCTCTGAACCTAAGACCTTAGACAGCTGCTCCTTAACCCAATATACAAGGCTTTTCTCAGAATGTTCAACATAAGAGAACACAGCCTGATTCTAGAGGAGAAAGCTATTCAGGGAAGCAGATTCCCCAGAGCTTTAATGCTCTTCCACAAAGAGTTTTCACAGGACTCTCTGGTTCTCCTTATTTTCAACAGAAGCAGCTCTATGAACACAGTTTCAATACTTGGGGAACAGTGACCCAGAGGCCTGGACTTTTCTGTAGTCCCCTGGCCAACAGAGTAGAAGAGATGCTGGTACCCTCTTTAGGACTTTCAGCAGCAGCTGCCACCTTCCTACCTTCAAATTTATGACCTTCTATCCCTAACTGTGGCAAAAGTGACTATATGTATCCATGTATGTATGAAATAGATAGATGGATGGATGGATGGATGGATGGATAGATAGACAGAGAGACAGACAGATAGAGAACATTTACTAAGTGCTTGCCATGTGCCATGTGCTGGAAATACAAAGACTAGAAAACAAGACAGTCCCTACTTTCTAAGAGCTTACATTCTAATAAGAGAAGAGATCTGGGAAGTGCGGATAGGGGAAGGAAAGGGAGGAAAGGGAATTTGGAAGGTAAGGAGGAGATCAGCATGAGGGCAAGGCAGCCAGAGTGACATCAGAGCACATCAGAGGGTGAGCTGGAAGTAAAATGAGTAGTTCCTGAAGACAGATGCTCCATGTAGCAAACAGAATAGGCTTAAGGCTAGAGGAGTCTGTCCTCAACTGGCACTCTGACATTTAGAAATGAAAAGGATAAATTAGGTCAATTATAGAGTCCATCTACCATAGCTCACACCCCAAATTCATTCCTTTGACCTGGGCTTAGCCTCATTTTATGTGAGAAGTTTACTTTAGGATTAAGGAAATGTTTTCCAAATATAATAAAAACCACTTCTTCATGAGTAGAAGTCTCATCTTCCCATGTTAAATTCAGCTAAGCCTGTGAAGTGTTAGGAAATGTTGCAGACATATGAAAGTTTTTTTATGTCCCAATAGCCTTTGAACAAAGAATGTGGCTTTTCCACAACCCCAATATGATGTGAAAAGAGTTTCTTACATTTCCACCAGAGGGTGCTCCTTCCTTGGAAAGCAATTATGGGGTGGAGAAAGGCATAAAATCTTTGGAAAGCATTTCTATCACAGTTTGGGTCAGGAAAAAACAGAAAGTGGGATTTGATTGTATTTAATCTTCTAGTAACCAAGTTAAAGCATTACTTTACTTCTCCCTCTCTCTTTGAGTTTATTGTCACTAGGCTGGGTTAAGCTTTGTTTAAGAATCACAATCTATTAAGTAATCAACTAAGAAGCATTTGTTATTGAACATTTAACAAGCATAGAATGTTTAAACTAGAAGCAATCTCAGAGGTAATCTAGTCTAACCCTATCATGTACAGATGTGGAAACTGAGGCCTTGAGGGCTGAATGACTTGCCTGAGTTTATATGACTAGTTAAATGGCAAATAGAGTGACATATTGTATATTGAGGGCTGTGAGTTGAAGTTAGGAATACCTGGCTTCACATCCTATCTATGATGCTAGCTCTGGGACCATGGGAAAGTCATTCCATTGTTTATTGCCCCCAAGGCAGAGATGTCAAATACTGCAGGCTGCAAGCCGCACCCCGCCCCCCCCCAAAACCCAGCTGAACTGGTTAAAGATTAAAGATTGTATGTAGATTAAAATGTAATTTGGAAATATTTAATAAAATAAACAAAAATATTATAAAACACAGATAATATTAATATGTGTTTTTTATATCAATATGTGATCCATAGGGATCCATCCTTTATGTATGATTTAATGGGCCTTATTTTTACTTGAGTTTGAACCCACTGGCTTCAAGCTATATACTACCTATATGAATTGTCATTCTTCAGTGGTAAAAGAAGTTTCTACATTGAGAGTTCCCCACACTGATGAAAAAAAATGGGATTATAATTTTAGAATTGGAATGGACTTTAGAGTTCATTATGTCTATCAATTTACAAATGAGGAACCTGAGGCACAAAAGGTTGTGACTTGCCTAAGGTTATGCAGGTTATAGGGCTTAAAACTGGTTTCTATGACTCTAACTCTGGTATTCTTTCTGCTGTACCATGTTGAGAGGTCACGCCATATAAAGATTAAGAAAAGGAACTGCAGATGACACTTAGTCCAGTGAAGAGGAGATTAGAAGAGACACGAGAATTATGTTCAAATATTTAAAGAGCTGCTAGGTGTCACAGTGGATAGATTACTGGTCTTGGAATCAAGAAGACTCATCTTCCAGAGTTCAAATCTGGCCTCAGACACTTATTAGTTGTGTGATCCTAGGCAAGTCACTTAACCCTGTTTGCCTTGGTTTTGCCATCTGTAAAATGAGCTAGAGAAGAAAATGGCAAACCACTCCAGTATCTTTGCCAAGAAAACCCCAAATGGGGTCACAAAGTGTCAGACGTGACTGAAACAACCAAACAACAACATGGAGAAGAAGCATTAAACTTGTCCCGCTTTGTACTAGAGAGCAGACCCAGGAATTATGCTTAGAAGCTTCAATTGTGCACATTTATGTTTCAGCTTATTATAAGTCAAGTCGACAAGCATTTGTTAAGTATACATAATATGGCAGGTAATGTACCAAGCACTGAAGATACAAAGAAAAGCAAATAGCATGATCCTTGCCCTCCTCGAGGGCATCACATTCTGATGGGGGAGATGACATAGAAACAACTATGTACACACAAGATATATACAAAGTAAATGGAAAATAACAAACTAAAGGTTCAAATTGTCCAGAAAATAGAATAGCCTGCCTCTGAAGGGAGTAACTTCCATCTCCTTAGATGCCTTCAAATGCAAGCTAGATGGTTACTTGTGGGAAGAGAGAAGGAAAGGGAATGAGCATCTCTACAGTGTCTACTACATACTAGATACTTTGTTAAGCTCTTTACAAATCTGAACTCATTTAATCCTTCCTTCCGAAATTCCTTGTTGCTCTCCCTCCTTCTCCCTATTCTCTTTCTTAGGCTGCCTGGAGGTATTATGCGACTAATCCCAACAGGATTGATCTCGTGGCTACTTGGAGATTTTATGAATCCATCGTTTCTTTTCCATATTTCAGGCAAGTGGCGTTTATTTCCCCCTTGAATTTATAGTATGTGACACTTCTTTCTGATGCTTATGGATTTTGTTTTGATTCATGGTCTAACCAACTTCCTTTTGACATTTCATTAAGTGTGTATTGATCTCTGAATGGCTGAGAAGGTTAGAAAAAGGTTTAAATATACCTGAGTGGCACTAGCACAAGGTGGGGAAAAGTGGCAGTTTCCATTCCATAGCAACAACATTTATATACTTTAAGTTTTGCGAAGTGCTTTATAAATACTACCTCACTTTTGTCATCAAAATAAGGGCATTTTGAGATAGATGCTATTATTACATCTGTTTTTACAGATGAGGAAACTAAGGCAAAGACAGCTTGAGTTGACTGCCCTGGACATGTCTTACCTGCCCTGACTCTACCTCACCCCTCCTGACTGTATTTTTCAACCATAACCCTGTTCCTCCCATCCAGCCTTTTTTACTTATTCTGAAGATGCCTCACTACTCTTGGCCATGTCTCACCAGGTTTGATAACACCTCACATGCTCCAACTATGTCTAACCCGGCCTAACTATGCCACCTTGGCTACATCTCAAACACCCACTTACCTCAGCTCCAGCAAACTTGATACTGCCCTCCTTGCTCCCCATCATTTTGGTCTCTGAGATAAATTAGGAATAGAAAAAAAGATGGAGGAGAAAAGAAAGGGAAAGATTATAAAACTAGTTATAATTTTATCACCACAGAAGTAGAGGAGCTAAGCTAAAGCCACCATCTATGCATAAGAAGGGAAACCAACTTATTCATTTTGACCAAGATGGAACAGGGGTGAAGAGTCCATTCATTTGCACTGTCAGAAAGCATTGCCCTAAATTTGTATTTGAATTTTTAATTAATCAGAATCCTAGAGTTGGAAGGGACTTTAGAGGTCAGAAAATTATAGTCACATCTACTCTAACCCTTGCAAATGCAAAGCAGAATGAGCCCAAAAGTCCAATTTCTGTCCTCTATAAAGAAAGGCATTGGAAGGGGCTTCATACTCTACCCTCCAGTCCTCCAATCAAACAAATAAATTGAGCAGGCCCTGATTTGTAGCATTTGCCAATTTCCAAAGTACGAATACTTGCACAGAAAATTTAAAAGCTATCTCTCCCACCAACTCCAGCACACCCCTGGCTCCATGGGTGACTCGTTCTTTTCTGGTCTTGCAATTCTTTGATGATATTTTTGTACCACTTTTGGTATGCAACTTCACACCTACCATGCATGTGTGTATTGCTTGCTGCATTGTGGGTGGCTAATTCTTTTTAGACTATGGTATTTTGCTTCACAGCTATATATTGTAGTATCTCAGGAAAATGTTAAAAAGTGGTAAAAAAAAATATGGCCTTTGTTTCAGAAAGAAGCCTGTGGTTATTGAAAGTTCCATACAGTTTCTGAAAAGCAATCCAGGCTAATTTCTTCCTCCTATTATTTGCTAGGCCTAGCTCATTGTACATTCTTGGCATCTGTACAAGATAAATGTGCTGATGAACCAGTCCCAATGCAAGATCAGTTCTACATAGATGATGAGGTCCTCTAGAAGTTCCTGTTTGTGGGTAACTTTGTCCTAATTGCAGCAATACCTGAAATACTTTTGCAGAGCCTCCTAAATAAGATCCACAAACACTTTAATGATTTTTAGCCTTACTATCCACACAGGAAAGTACAAGTGAATGAAGAAGGCCTGTGGTCCAGACTATGATACGCAGTTAGCTGGAGAGCCCAAAGAATTGGCATGTTGATTCTAACTGACAGGCATTGTATAACAATTTTAATAGTCAAATCTGATTTCAATCGCTGTCATAAATGAGACAACTAATATCAATGATATCTGCTCAAGAATATCTTGTTAAGTAGTGAGTTTCCTGCAGGGATGTGCTGGAGCCAGCTCTAACCAGCTTTTGAGAACTGACTTTTAAATTTCCAGTGTGAGCATTCATCCCTTGAAGTTAGCAATAACTATAAATCAAAGTCTGATTTATTATTTTATTGATTGTCAAGTCTTAATAAGTGTAAATGATGCAGATTAAATTTTAAAATGTGTGTGCATACTCCCCCCTTCCCCAGAGCCTGGTTGTTAAACATTTACTAGCACGGGCTTTGTACTCCTCTATAACCATTGCTTGAGCTCAGCTCATCCCCAGAGTGGAGGCTTGGTGATGTGCATGAACAACAACATTAGTAAAAGATTCGTATAGAGTTTTAAGGTTTGCAAAGCACTGTACATCCATTATCTCATTTGAGGCTGACAACACCCCCGGTTTCGTGTCACAGAAGGTATTCAAATAGATCCTCGATGATCGTTTCTTACCAATGACATACTTCGAGTTGGGATGTGAGTAGATAACTTCTACAAACTCTTCAACCTCTCAGATTCTCTCAGTTAGAATCCTCATGCCTAAAATTATCTGGTTTTATTATAGGTTCCATCAAAATCTAAGTATTTCCAATCTACCTTACATTGTTGGTTTTTGAAGGAATAGTATTTCTTCAAAGCCACTTTCAATACACCAATTTCCTTCTCAAGAGACTACAATGCTTCTTATCATTTTGAATCAAAAGTCTTCTTTCTAGCATAGTCAGTTGTATTGAAATACCTGTAAAATAAGGGAGTTGTATAGATATGGCCTTGTATCCCTTTCATTCTTATCAGTCTATGGTCTATTGTCATCAATCTCAATACCAGAGTCAAGATAACTGGCTTCAATTTTGCCTCAGAAAGTGTGTGCCTTCCTGCCTTCCTGTCTTTTTATGTTACATTCACAATCACAAAATCTCAGTTAGGAGAACTCACAAAATAACAATAGAATCAGATAATAAGAATGTCGTAAATTCCATGCGTTCCTAAATCTCGGAAAAGAGCACATTGTGTGTTTGTGTCTTCATATTTATGAATGTGTCTATATATGTATATATGGCTTTTTGAGAATGTGTATGTATGTGCTTAATTGAAACTATCTAGCAGTCAGAGGCTCAGTAGTAATACATCGTGATAAAGATGACTACTGTGAGACTAGGAACATCTTTGAAGTCAATGTAGAGTACATTTTTAAAAGAGAAGAAAAAGGTCCCTAGAATTTTTCACTTGGCAGTTATATTATGGCAAAAAAGCCCATTGGGGAAAAGTGTCACTGAATTCTGGCATGCCATTGTTATTGTCAAGGAAGAGGCTGAAGATTACATCCGGATGTGTCCTCATATTTCTGAAGAGCCTCTGGAGAGCACCAGTTTGAACATTTTCCCTGGAAGTAGTCCCTTTTCCCAACTAATTGGAGTCAATTGCCAACTTGAAAGTAGACATATCTGTGGGGCCATTGGTACACTATGTGTATTTTGTTGGCATTTTTTGTTACTTAGGCTTTTAGAAGATTAGACTTGAATAGGAATAGAGGTTGATATATTCAGAACTTGAATGTACCCTAGAGCATAGAATAGCAGAGCACAGGATATAGGATGAGGAGGCTATAGCTGGGAGGCATCTAACCTAGACTGTTAAGGCATAGAATATAAAATGTTAAGAGTTGGAAGAGGTCTTAGAACACAGAATGTCAGAATATAGAAAATAGAGTGTTAGAGCTAGAAAAGACCTCCAAACAAAGATGTTAGTATTGAGAGGGGTCTTAGAGTATGGAATACAGAATGCCAAAGCTGGAAGAGACTTTAGCATTGAGAATTTTAGAAAACTGAATAAAGAATTTTATAAAGAAGCTGAATCTCAGGAGAGGATGGACAATAGAATGTTATATCTAGAGAGTGCCTTAGGACAGAGAATGACTGGATAGGACCACAGAACACAGAATTCTAGGGAGGGAATGGGGGAGGATGGGAGCAGAGATGAAATGTGCCCTTTGCAGGGATGTGTGATTTACTTTTTGCTGGACTGAAACTGTTCTCTGAACTCTGGCTAATCTAGTAACCCCAAGGAGCACTTAGCACTATGTATGGTACATGGTAGGTGCTTAATTAATGTTTTAATACATTTCTATTTACTTTGTTAAGCCTTTCCCAATTACATTTTAAAACATTTTTAGCCTTTTTTTAAATTTTGAGTTCCAATTTTCCTTTCTCCTTCCCACCTCTTGAGAAGACAATATAATGTCAACTAAACTTAAGAAGTCACGCAAAAAATATTTTCCTATTAGCATGTTGCAAAAGAAAACATACACACACAAAAAAAACAAGAAAAAATAAAAGAAGTAAAGAAAGTATGCTCAGAGTTCATCAATTCTCTCTCCAGAGATGGATAGAATTTTTCATAGTGAGTTCTCTGGTATTGTCTTGGATCATTGTCTTGATCAGAGTAGCTAAGCTTTTCCCAGTTGATCACCATTACAATATTGCTGTAGTGTATACAATGTTCTCTTGGTTCTGCTCCCTTCACTTTGCATCAGTTCATATAAGACTTCCCAAGTTTTTCTGAATTCATCCTGCTCCTCATTTTTTATAGCACAATAGTACTCCATCACAGTCATATGCTGCAACTTGTTCAGCCATTCCCCAACTGATGGGTATCCTTTCCATTTCCAATTCTTTGCCACCATGAAAAGAGCTGCTATAAATATTTTTGTACACATAGGTCCTTTTTCTGTTGCCTTCAGTCTCCTTGGGATATATACCTAGTAGTGGTATTGCTGGGTTAAAGGGTACACACAGTTTTATAGCCCTTCGGGCATAGGTCAATAAATGTTTATCGACTGTTAGACAAAGGGTAAAGACTTGGCCCAGGCTTTTATCTTGAATTAGAATATAGAGAAAAGAACAGTTAAGGACATGAAGACCGCAACCAAGCAGAGGATGCAAAAATGTACCCCACATCAAGGGCTAATTTCTACAGACTTTTCTCTACCACAGCCCCCCTGACCAATTGCACATGTTGAGAGCTAATTCTCGACTGACTGATACTTGGTTCTTCTCTTCTAATGTCCTATATGCTTAGAGCAAAGGCCCCAAAGAAGAAAATACACTGATTTGCTATAAGAAAACCAGGGTCCCAATTTCACTAGTTCCTAGTTGTGTCACTTTAAGCAAGTCATGGGACCACAGATCACAGAGTCATGCATTTAGAACTGGAAAGGACCACTTCCTCAGTTTCCCCAACCATAAAGTAGGTATAGTAATATTTATATTTGCTAAGATCAAATGCAATGATGCATGTAATATATTTTGTAATAGTTAAATACTCTCTGAGAGGAAGCATGGAATAGAAGGCAGCTGACTTCAGAGTCAAGAAGGTTCAGGTTTAACTGTGCTTCTTACATATACTGGCCAGGACACCTGGAGAAGTCTCTTAATTTCTCAGTGCCCTTGGAAATTCTCTAAGACTATATACTTCAGGATAGTTGTCCATCTGGATTTGTAGTGTGAATTTCCTCTCTGGGAATTCTTTATTCTGATGAAATAAAAGGCAAGGGCTTGGTCCAAACAATGTGTTACATAAATGTTAGTTGTTATTACTGAAAAGAGCCTAGCCTCATGAAAAGAGAATTAAATTTGGAGTTAGAAAACTTACTAAGGCTTTCTTTTTCAGCATGACCTTAGTCAAGTCACTTAATCTACATGGGCCTTAGATTTCTCATCTATAAAAGGAAAGGAACTAGATGAGGTGATCTCTAGGTCCCTTCCATTTTGAAACCACATGTGTCTATAACCCTATGAAGAGGAAGAGGTCTTGGATCATAGAATATAGACTGGCAAATCATAAGGGGTGATTCAGGGATCATCTGGACAACCTCTCATCTCACATCTGAGAGACCTGAAGCCCTGACCATGAAAGTCATTTGCCTAAGGTCACAAGCTTGTTGGTGGTAGAGTGTGAAGTACAACCTGGCTTTGCACCCCAGGCTGTGTGATGATACTGTTCTTGTGGTAGCAATAATAGCATTTACATAATGCTTTTAGGGTTTGCAAAGTGCTTTACAAATATTGTCTCATCATCAATTTATCCTATGAATCTAGGAAACAGGAAGAAGCACATGATAAGCTCAAATCTAAGTTCTCTGACTACAACTATAGGGTTTAAAAAGCAGTCAATAGACCTAAGTGAGGACTGAATTAATTGCTTTGGCCTCAAGAGTGTCTGAGCATCCTGCTCTAATTACCAGCTATTCTGGCCAATGCAGGACCCCTCCACCAAATCCTTATCCTTGTAATCCATTGACAATTTCATCACCATTTCATCACTTTATGAGTCCCCAGTTACCAAAACATACGCATGAAAAAGAAAGAAATTATGAACTTGGAAGAATGCTGAGATAAGGGGCAAAGGCCAGGAGTCTTGTTAAAAGGGTATCAGGTAGAATCTGCTCTGATCCAACTAAAATAGAGAAGCTATCTTCCTCTTTGAAGAGAATTAGGTGATTCCTAAAGTCTTTTGTGGTTCTAAACCCTGGAGAAGAGAAGATTCGGTAGGGGATAAGGGAGTTTGGGTGGAGGAGGAGCAGTGGGGACAAAAGCTCTTTTCAGAAACTTTAAAGGCTCCCACGTAGAAGAAGTCACAGAATGGTTTTGTGCAAACCCATAGGTTCTGTCCCTCTGTCTTTTTCTTATTCTTTCCTTATTTCCTCTCTAACCCTTCCCTATATCCATCCCTCCATTCCTTCCTTCCTTGCTCCCTCCCTTCCTTGCTTCCTTCCTTCTTTCCTTTCTTTCTTCCTTCCTTCCTCCCTTTTCTGCATTTCTTCCTTTCTCTCTCCCCTCCTCCCACCCTCCTTTTCTCCTTCCCTTCTTTCCTATCTTCCTTCCTTTCTCCCTCCTTCTTTCTTATTTTTATTTCTTCTCTCCCTTTCTTTCTCTTTTCCCCCTGTCCTTCCCTCTTCAACCTTTCCCTCCCTTTCTCTCTCTCTTGCTTCCTTTCTTCTATTCATTTCTCTCTTCCCTCCTTCCTCTCTCCTTTCCTTTACTTTATCTTCTCTCTTTCCAGGCATCTTTAAAAATAACCCGAAAGATTGCTTTGCTTTGAATGACATCAGCATCCCTGGTTGTCAAGTTCTCATGGCCTTCGTCAATAGAATGTGCAGTGACACTTTTGCCTTCTGCTTCTGACATCTTTGACCTGATACAGTAATCACTGCATCAAACAATGAATGTTTGATGCTGGGGAGAATCACTGACTGACTCATACGTTTGGATATACGCACATTGCTAGGCTAGTGTTTTTTTTTTCCTTACCCCTGCCTGACTCAGAAGGTTTTGGAGAAGGAAAGGATATGAAAGCATTTCACTTTTGTATCTATTTCATTCTGAGCATTCAGATATTATCTTAGGACACAGTACTGAAAAACTAGAGCTTGTCTGGTCCCATATAGTCATTCTAGAGATGAGTAAACTGAGGCCCAGACTGAAGCAAAATGACTTTCCCACAGTCACAGACATAAAAGCCTTTCCCAAAGATTTTTCTTCTTCCCTTCTGCCAGCCTAATCTGTGAATAATAGTACACTTTAACATTTTCAAATCTGCTATGCACTTGATATACCTAAGAAAGGTTCAATGACTTTCCTGGTGTCTCACAGCTAACTAATTTCTAAGGCTGGACTTGAATTCAGGTCTTCCTGACTCTCAGTCCAGGCCAGCACTCTGTCCACTGTACCACCCAACTTCCCTCCGAACTTCTCAGCACACAAGCTATCCCTCTGAATATCTGAAAGGGTTGTCATGTGGGAGAGGCCTCTGAGTAGTTCTGCTTAACCCAAGGGAGAAATAAGAGAAATGGATGGAAGTCTGAAGAGGACATATTTTAGTTTACACTAAGGAAAAGTTTTTGACCAATCAGAGCTCTCTAAAGCAGGATGACCCTTCTAGACAAATAGTTTATCAGTAGTGATCTTTGCTGGATGAACACCTCGGTACAACTCAAGGAATACTTATTAAGTGCCTATCATGTGTAAGTCACTGGGCAAGCTGCTAGGACTACACAGACAAAAATAAAACTCTTCTTGCCTGCAAGGAGTTTACATTCCATTGAAAAGGTAAGATCTATATGCAGATAAGACATAGGGGCATGCAAATGTTATCTTCAAGAGTATTAAGTGCACTCATGTGAAATTATAATAATAATTGACATTTACAAAGAAGGTTGATGATAAAGGTTTTGTTTTTTAAAGATAAATTCCGGAATATGTCCTGAAGTCAGTCTAGATTCAGACCAATACACAATACAAGTATCAGAAGGTGTTTCTCTCTTTCTTTTGGTGGCCTTAGTTATGATCTTCACAATTCAGGGTATGGGCAGAACCAGGCTAATGTCACCCAATGTCACCGTTCCCATCTTCTCAATCAGTGAGTCAAGTAAACATTTATTAAGCATCTATTATATGCTAGACACCTTGCTAAGTGCTGGGGATAGAAGGAAAAGCAGAATACAGAATTTCTGGCTTCAATGAGCTCGCAGTCTAATGGGGAGGGGTCAAAATGCAAACCACTTGGTATATACAAGATGCATACAGTGTGCATGGTAGCCAGGGAGCACAGCGAATAGATGTAAGTAAGGCTTGGTGTCGAGAACACATGAGACCAAATCCTGCCTCAGACAAGTAGCTGAGCTTACTAGCTGTTTGATACTGGGCAAGTTAGCTTAACTTATGCCTGCCTCAGTTTCCTCATCTGTAAAATGAAGATAATAATAGTACCTATTTTCCAGGATTGTTCTGAGGATCTAATGACATAATATTCATAAAGCACTTTGCAAAGCTTCCAACGCTACATAAATGCTAGCTATTATTAAGTTCGGGTAACCTCAGAGGGAAGAGGAGAAGAGACTGGGGAAAGCCTCATTCTTTTCCCTATCTCATCATCTTCTGGTCTTCCCTGCCTCCTCTTCTTTCTCTCTTCCCTTTGATGAAGAGAGCAACATTGAGGAAAAACTATTCAGAGAGGCAGTGTAGTATAATGGAAAGGTCTTTGGATTTGAAATTGGGTAAGACCTGAGTTCAGATTCCTGTTCAGATACTCCCTAGCTAATATGATGCTAAAAACCTTTCTAAGCTTCAGTTTCCTCTTCTGTGTAATGGCCTTAAAAATGCTTATACTTCATAGGCTTTTGTGAAAAAGTATTACAGAAATCTGAGTTAGGGCCCCACCCCTACATCACACTGTCTTTCATGCCTTTACCTTATTACATTCAACCCATTTTCCTTTCTCTTTCCCTGTTTTCAGTCTTGTTGTCTTCTGACAGAAACCCTGTAGGCCTGTTCTGAATGGGAGGCAGGGGAGGGGGAGGTCTCAGCAATGGGAGCTATTCTAACCTATCTCACCTTTTCTTTCCCTCTTCCATTCCTTACAGAAAAGAGCAGTTGGAGGCAGCAGCCAGGTAGGTGTTCCTTGTTGCTCAATTTCTTCAAGTCAACAAGCATTTATTAAGCACCTACTGTGTACTAGGCACTATGCTAAGTACTGGGCATACAAAGAAAGGCAAAAGACAGTCCTTGCCCTCAAGGAGCCTCATTCTAATGGGGAGACAACATGGAAACAACTAGGTACAAACGAGATATAGACAAGATAAATTATAGATAATTTCAGGGGGAAGGCACTACCATTGAGAGGAATCATGAAAGGTTTTATTCCTCCCTCCCTCCCTCCCTCCCGCCTCCTTCTCTCCCTCCTTCCCTCCCTCTTCCCTCTCTCCCTCCCTCCTTCCTTCCTTCCTTCCTTCATTCCTTCTATGACATCAGGGCCCCAAGTCATCAAGATCCTGCCTATAGGCTAGCATGTTGTAGCCAAAGGGACTCCACTTGTTCACATGGAATTGTTAAGCTAGCAAATTTTTCTGGCTTCATCTTGTGTTAACTCCCTTTGTGCTATCAAATGCCAGTTAGTAAGCTATATTTAGAAGGAGATTTAGGAACATTTTGTTTCCTTATACAATACTTTTTTATTCAGGGTTCCCAGAGTGTGAAACAAACACATTCATAATGCGAATTATATAGATATATGTATATAATGTATATATTTTTACACATCAAATGATTAAAATTATATGTATGAATACGTGAAGAATCTCTGATTCTGTCAGAAAAGGGAACTCCCTGTGCAGGAAATCCCTCTAACAATACAGATGGTGACCTGTCTCTAACTTAAAAAGTCCTAAGGTATTACTATATGTTAAGTAACATTCTTGGTGCCATGTAGCTAATAAGGGTCAGAGGCAGGATTTGAACCCAGTCTTCCTTATTACAAACACTATACTATATGCTATGACATACCACCTTTAAAATCACATACTGGATAAATTTAAATGATTAAATGATTAAAATCTAAATGATTTTCTACAAATAATAACTCTCTTTTAAATATTAAATCAAATTATGAAGTTCTTCATTCTTCAGTGCTAGGGGCCTCCAGAATCTTTGTCTGGCACTCAAAGATCTCATTCTCTTGATGGGAGAATATTCACATCTTGAAATACCAAGCTTCTCTCAGGAAATAGCCTCAGTCCCAGGCTCCTCCAACTTACACATACTCACTACAAAGATTTCATAACTAGATAGAGTGATAAAGCATTCATTAAGCACTTACTGTATGCCCGGGAGGAAAGAATACTCCAAAGAGTACACACACACACACACACACACACACACACACACACAGACACGTATGTATGTATGTATATATAAATATACGTATACACATGCATATACACACACATTCAAGAGATATGTCAATCAACACAAACAAAAGCAGGAAGGGTAACAGCAAGAGAAGACCCAAATTCCAATCACAAGTCTTGCACTAAATATCCCCTTCTCTCAACCTTATTACACCTATGGAGTGGCACATAATGGAGCCACAAATTTGTCTAGTGATGTACTTTTTAAAACAACTGGTTTAAAAAGTATTGTGAGATTGTGGAGACACGAACATCTTTATAAAGCTGTTCTTCAAAAGAAACTATCACTTTTTGGCAGAGTTCCTTTTACTAGATTCAGGAAACAATATGGCAGAGTCTAGCAAAATGACATTTTCAATATTCTGTGGAAAACTAATAATGACTTTCAATAATCAGAAACTGTTGATGTTTTATTAGGCATGAATGGACTTATAGCTGGTTTTGAAGGACCTAGAAGAAATATGTCTAAGAACAAAGTTAGGACATATAATTAATCAATCAAACTAATTAAAGTGAGAAGAGACACCATATTGAATTTCAAGAATTTTTGAATTCTTGTGGTATTGGTTTTCACAAACCCTAAGTTCAGTATGAGTCACTTGAGTGTTCTAGAAGCCTCCAAAGCTAATATAATCTTAGGCTTCAAATACAGTGTTCAGGATGAGGACCATAATAGTCTTGTCATATTCTAGTCAGACCACCTTTGGAATATTGTATCTGATTTTAGGAAGGGCATTGCATAGATGAACAGAGTCAAAAAGAGAATTAACTATGATCCTAGGTCCTCAGCCTTCTGTCATATGAGGTTCAGTCGAATGAATAGGGAGTGTCTCATCCAAGGAAGAGAAAACTTAAGGGGGAAATGAACACTTTCCTCAACTATTTAAGAATTATCAAGTGGAAGAGGAATTTGATTTGTTTTGTTTGATCCCAGAGAGCAGAACGGGGAGGAAGATGCAAAAAGGCAAATCTAGGCTTAAAGAAAGCAAAAGTTCCTTCCTGAAAATGAGAGCTATTCAAAAGTGGAGTGGGCAGTCTCTGAAGTCATGAATCCTCTTAAACTGTACTGACCACTTGACAAGAAGCGTTAAAGGGGATTGTCACTCAAGTACGTTGCTGATGTTGTTATTTCGTTGTTTTCAGCCACATCTTACTCTTCATGACCCTATTTGAGGTAGGCTGGGCAGATGTTATCTCCAACTTTCCAATGAGGAAACAGGTTCAGGGAGACTATGATTCGCCACAGGCCACATGGTGAATAAGTGTGTGGGCCATAACTAGAATCCATGACTTCTGACTCCAAGGCTTGTGTTTTTTCCTTCATCCTTAGTGACATTTGGAGAGCTGGTGACAACATTAGAGGACTAGTGACATCTATGAATAGCTTTCCAAGGGAAAGTTGTATTTCTTTCTGATTTATTTTTCCAAAGATATAAATTGAAACATCTCTCTAGTAGGGAGCACTGTCTCAACCAAGACATGGAACTATTCAAGATCACTTTGTAATGAGATCCTCTGCGTAGTTTAGTTTTCAAATTCCCTTGGATGGAGTCCGTAATGACCCATTGTAATAAGCTCTGATTTGAAGCAAAGAATATTATAGTGCAGCATTCAATAGTGTGAAATCCAATCCAAGCTTTATGTCTACCCTGCACAATCTGGATGATGGATATCAAGTTGTTTCTTTCCTAGACATTGAATGCTTGATATCCATTAAGGGAAATTCCAAGCTAGGGCTGAACAAAGAACAATCCACCCTCAGCGAAATCCTCATTCATTTGAGGTACTCATTACTCCACATTGAATTAGCAGCTTGGATAATGTCTAATTAAAACTGAACAAGATATATTTAAAGTAATTTCTGAGAGTTTTTAATAATAGCTAGCATTTATTCTTGATAAAAGCCAGCACTTTGGGGTTTGAAAAGCACTTTACAAATAACTTATTTTATCCTCACAATGACCTTAGGAAGTAGGGGCTATTACTATCTCCATTTTTACAGATGAGGAAACTGAGACACAGGTTAAGTGACTTGCCCACAGACACAAAGCTGGTAAGTGTCTGAAGCTGGGTTTGAAATGGAGTCTTCCTGATTCTAGGTCTAGTGTTTTACTTGCTACATCACCTAGCTGCCCCTTATTCTGCTTCAATAACTTAAAAGATCCATGATTTCACCTTGATGGGCACTCCTTCCTCTAATGTACATCACAACCTATCCACATCTTAACAGTTGAACTGATATTGTCCATCACCAGGCCTGTATTTGAATCACACACACACACACACACACGCACACGCACACGCACATACACACACATAACTAGAAGTCACCATCAAGGTCATCAGGTCTAATACCCTTATTTTATAGATGAAAATACTGAGGACCAGAAATGAGGACCAGGCCACATAAGTAGGAAGTGCTATAACTGAGATTTGACCTGAGGTCCTCCAATTCCAAAACCAGGGCTCCTTCCACTATACCAGCTTGGCATTATCTGCAGAAATGTGTCTTCTACTTACAGAGCCTTCAAGAATCCAAGTTCATCACCATGCCATGATAAGGCATCAGGAAAGGATTTTAGTGGTAAGGGTATTAAGGAAAATATTTAGTAGTAGAAAAGTAGGCTCTCTAAGATCACATCATGAAGACATGGAAGCCCACTTCAAGGTGAGCGCATTTGAAGGAGAAAAGGGGGCATTGCCATCTACTTTGGTAAAGCCCAAAGTCATTTGCTGGTGACTCACAAACTGGATACTGGGAGAAGAAGGAATATTCTATGAACTTCTCTCATATCAGGTTACCAAGTGGATGCTACATTCGAACAACCTATAGATGATAGAGAAATAGTGATGTAGATGGCTTTTTCAGGAGTTTGGCTATGAAAGGGAAGAGAACTATAAGACTGTAGCTTAGGAGAATTATAGGATCAAGTGTATGTATAGATTGTTGATTTGTTTTAAAGGAGAAGGTAGATCTGGGCATGTCTGTAGATATCAGTGAATGAGCCAGTAGATAGAGATTGATGACTTCAGAACTGGGTAATATTGTGGGAACAATCTGACAGAGCCCAGTACAAATGGAGGGGCTGACTTTGAAGGGGAGAATGGCTGCCTCTTTCTTCATTGGAGATTGACACAAGGCAGAAGAAAATAGAGGATAATGGCAAGAGGCTTTGAGATGTGGAGTATGGGAGAAGAGGGAGCTCACAGCAAATGGCCTCTATTTCCTATATTATCTTATGATAATAATATCTCACACTTAGGGGTTTTGTATTTCACAGAATACTTTCCTAAGAACAAAGAATGAAATACGATATGTAATGGAAAGAACATGGGCCTGAGGTTGAGAAGAGTATATAATGATTGTGTGACCTTGGGTGATCCATTTAACACCTTTGAGCCTCAGTTTCTTTATCTGTAAAATGGGAATGAAAATACTTGACCCAGTTCATAGGGTTTTTGAGAGGGATACATTTTATAAATCTTAAAGTGCTTTATTATTGTGAGCTCAGAACTGTTCCATGATTTTGGCAGTTGCCAATGTGCATTGGTAGAGGGAGTTTCCTATCTAAAAGTACCCTACACCAACAAAATCACTATTCAATACCTCCCCCCAAAAAGTCATCCCATATTTTTATATGTTTGCAATGGTGTTGGAGGAGCACTGCAGTAAGGAGAGAGAGAGAGAGAGACCTGTGATTTCAAATGTATAGAAAACTCCTAACGTAGAAACTCATTCTACTGGTGCAGATTGTCGTTTACCAGTTAATTATGATCTTAGAGGTTTGCCATGAGCACTGAGTGGACTTCTGCAAGGTCAGACAGATAACTAGTACAGGTCAAAAGCAGGACCTGAACCCACCTCCCAGTCTCAAAGGCCCTACTTCTATAAACTGCCCATTTTTCTCATTGCATATATACATTAGCAGCTGAAAGAGAATCAAAATACAATGAAAATATACACAAAAAACACATCTGTCATCTCACTTGGATGTTTTACAAAGCACTTTTAGTTTCTTCTCTGAGATTCATCATTTTGAGCATCATAGCTTGTGATGCATCTTGAAGGAACTTCAGAATTCTGCCTCCTCACAGACACACCCAATTTACATATGAGAAAACTGGGACCTTAAAAAGTAAAATGACTTGCCTAGGGTCACACAGAGCTTTCAGAAGAGTTGAGAGTCAAACTCAGATCTTTCAATTTCAAGCCATGCTGTTTTATCTACTCCAAGATGTCTTTCCATTGGTTTTTATCATACTGAATCTGTGTATTGCTGCTAAGCATTAGGGACTTGAGCTGGGGAAAAGACATTTTTTTCCCCTGGATTATGAAAACAGGCTATTATTTTGGGAGAAAACCACTCTCTTGACTGGGCACTATCACTCATTGCCACTTTTTATTTTCTGCTTAAGTCATTTTGTGTATGTAAGTGTCCCCCTGTGTTAATTCTTGAGAATTCCAAAATGGGAGGAACCCGTCTACTTGACTTCCCATCTCAGTAACTTCTCCTTTCATTTACAGAGATGTCATGTCAAGTAGGGAGTCTTACTTTGGCTACAGCCTCACCAGAAAATTTAGATATAAGATCAAACATTGGGCCATGAACACTGTCATTGGTGACTACACGTCCTTCCTTTGCCCTCATCATTACCTTCTGCCCCTAATGTTCACAGAACCCATATGGAGAGAAGGAAATTTGAAAAATATAGCACTTAACTAAATGTTTAAAAAAAGCACTTTCCTACTAGGGTTTCCACCAGGAGAATCCCATTGTCTTACTTTTCCAAGTGTTCATGAACATGCCACTGTAATTTTCTTTCTCTCCTTATGATATCAACTAAAATTTATTAAGCATCTACTGGGTGTCAGGTACTGTGCTAAACTCTGAGGATGTAAACAAAGGTGAAAACAGGTTCTTGCTCCCAAGGACTCACAATGTAATGGGGAAGACTATGTGAAAACAATTACAAACAAACCTCTTATATACAGGATCAATTAGGGATAGTCTCAGAGGTAAGGCATGGAGATTAAGGAAGACCAGGGGAGGCTTCTCAGAGAAGGTGTGACTTTGGCTGAAATTTGAAGGAAGACAGGGAAGCCAGGAGTTGGAGATGAGGAGAGACATGGGGGATGGCCAGGAAATTCTTGTTTTATTCCATAAGTTAAAAATAAAATTTAATTTAAAAAAGTAGAAGATGCACAGAGATAGATACCCAAACATAAGGGATGATAATAATATTAGTGGAAAAGACCATACATTACAGGGAATTACAGTATAGACTAGTAGATCTGAGAGTAATCTTAAACATTATTTTAGTCTTTCCCTTTCATTTTTGGAGGAGGGAACTGAGGCCCACAGGAATGAAATGACTTGCCCAATGTCACACAACTAGTTAGGGGCAGCTAGATGACACAATGGATAGAGCCTGGATTCAGGAAGACCTGAGTTCAAACCCAGCCTCTGACATTTACTAGCTCTCTGACTTTGGGCATGATACTTTGCCTCAATTTTCCTTATCCATAAAAGGACATAATAATAGCACCTACTTCCCAGGGCTATAGTGAGGATCAAATGGGTTAATAATTGTATGGTGTTTAGCACAGTGCCTGGCACACAGGAAGTGCTATAAAAATGTTAGCTATTAATATTAGTGGCTGAACTGTCCTTAGATCCAAAATTAGCTAATTCCTTTTCTAAGAACTTTCCCTAGGACTAAATCACACTACCTCCACATGCTTGTAGTATTTTTACATCTATTATCTCACTGTTATCCTCAGAACAACCTTGCATGATCAGTAATCATAATAACTCACATATATGTACATGTGTGTATATATACATATATACATGCATGCATGCACACATATATAGCACATTCTAAAGTTCACAGAGCACTAAAGTTCCCAGCAGCCCAGTGAGTTTAACAATGCAAGTCTGATTTGTTTCAGGTAGTGAATAAGTATAAACCTGTGATTTCATCAATGTGAAGAACCCTTGGTGGGGAAACTCCCTCAGCTGATAACTGACTAACATTTTACCTGTAACCTTTCCTTCTAGGATGATAGCTCTGGAGCCAGAAAGGACCTTTGAAATTATCTAATCTAATCCCCTAATTTTACAAATGGGGAAACTGAGGTTTAGAGAAGTTAAGTCACACATAGGTTGTCAGTAGCTAAGTTAATATTTGAACTCAGGTCCTGTGAGTCTCGGTGCACCATACCATACTGAGCTGCCTAGGAGCAATGAGAAATGACTTGCCCATCATTACACAAGAGAATGTACCAGAGACAAGAGAACCCAGGTCTTCTTCACACCAAGATACACTATTTGCTATGTCACTTTTCATCTCAACACAAGTTGAGATGAAATTTTATCAATGAATAAAATGAGGCTCAGAAAACCAGTGCAATTTGCCTGAGTCATGCCAGATAGCCTAACTCTTAAGTAAACCACTAATATGTTTCTCATTGGCATGTGGAGACTCAGCAAACCCCCAGACTGTTCCCTACTTTGATTGGTTCGTGTAATGATAAAGAAACCTAGACTGAGTCTCTAATGACCCTGAAGTCCTGGAATAAAAAATCAAAGGTCATGGGAAGTGCTGCTTTCCTCCATTCTTCTGGCTAAAGGTTATGCCTTTGGAAGGTAAAGAAGGATACAATTCATGGGATGTGGGAGGTGAATAACAAATTCTAAACATTAAATTAGAGAATGGTATTTGGCTCTATGAATGATGACTTGAACTCCCAGAATGATGCACCCCAACAAGAGATATACTGGAAAGCATTGGTGTGATATGTAAGTGGTTGTTGAACTGACCAGGAGAGTGTCAAACTGATATTTGAGTTTGTGGAGAGAGTGAGAGAAGATAAGTGCCTAGATAAACTGAAATCAGCTACTGTGGAGGGCACAGGGTTCGGCATATAAAGAATGATGTTGGAAGATGTACCCATTTCTTTACAAGTGAAGACAGTTGGAAACAATACTTTTGACATGAAATAGCAATATACTAATGCAAACAATATGGATCATAAAATTAACTTAACATTTTTATATGTGGATGTAAACACATCTTTATTTCACCAAGACGTGGCTGGATGAAACCTATTACTGGAATGTGGTGAGGAGGGAAGTATATGTTTTATTCAAAAGAAACATCTAATAGAAGGAGTGGAGGAATTGCATTATATGTCAAAAAGATAATGGGAATCGGCAAATCAGATATTAAAAGAATAGAAGAAGAACATTTGGGTGAGGATAAAGGAAAAAGAAAAATAAATGTTATTGTTGTGGAACACTAATTCTAGATAGACCCAATACAATAGATGGATAGCAATTTCTTGATACAGCTCACACAAACAAAAATGTAAGCTATAGTAATGAAGAATCATAATCCTCACTATGGTGATTCAAATCTTCTTCTATCACCCTAAGCTCCCAGTGTTGTCTCCTCTGACCGGAAGAAGTCTTCTACTCGAATGAGAAACTCATTCCCAAATAGTATCAGCTCCCATGTATCTTTTACTCCATTCCTCAAAACCTCTTTGATTCATGGTCCTGAAAGAACAAGCTTCTCTTCTTGCTAAAGGTTAAACACTCCAGTTGTATGGCTACAATCCTTGTTCACATCTTCATCCCATCTACTGAGACCACTGTAATAGTTTTGTAAAGTACAAGCTCTTTAGCCTGGAATATAAACCACAATTTGATTCTTGACAATCTTTCTAATCTTATTTTACACAGTTCCATTTCACTTGCTCTGTGGTCCATCCAAACTAGACTATTTGTTGTTTTCTGAGTTTGACTTCTTCAGGCTCTGGCCATTATCACAAGCCTTAATCCATGCCTGGAATGTACAGCCACTTCATCTCCACCTTCCTTCAAGGCTCATCATAGGTGCCTCTTCTTCCCAGATTCTTCCCCCCTTAACCCCCTCCATCTATTAGTATTCTCCTTCCTTTAGATCCCCTTATCTGATCTCTCCTTTGTGCCCACCACTCCATACCTTATAATTATACTTAACTATATTCAAGTTATAAACTCTCTTCGGTAGAATATAAGCTTCCCCAAGGATAGGCACTGCTTCATTTTTGTCTTGTATCCCCTGTTCCTATAGCACAGAGCCTAGAAACAGTCAATTATAGTCTTTGCCGACTTGAATCGAGCTTTCTGTTCATCTACTGGAGTTTTTCTCTGTTAAAAGCAGATCATCTGATGAATTCTTTACTTGACATGTTCATGGTTTGCTTCATTTCTAAGATGGAAGGTGAAATAATGAAGAGAGTTTTTACCCTGCATCTTCTGATGACCATCCACAAAGAAGTATTGTTGAAATAGATGCAATGTGGGAAGCCTTGAGAGAAAAATACTGTGTCAGCAAATGTAGTTCAATACAGTCCAATCCAACAACTGCTTATTAAGCATCTTTTTATGCACAAGGCACTCTGGTGGATGAAAGACCACAAAATCTAGTGGAAGGGATAGGACATATACTAATATGATACAAGGTATAATAGGGCCACTAGGTGCTGCAATGGATAGATCACTGGACTTAGAATCAGAAGGACAACTCCTGAGTTCAAATCTGGTCTCACTCACTAGCTGTGTGACTCTGGGCAAATCACTCAGCCCTTTTTGCCTCAGTTTCCTCATCTGTAAAATGAGCTGGAGAAGGAAATGGCAAACCATTCCAGTATTTCTGCCAGGAAAACCCCGGATGGGGTCACAAAGAGTCAGACAGGACTGAAACAATCGAACACTAAAAATAATGCAGTGGGGCAAAGGAGAGTCAGTTAAAAGTACTATGAGAAATCTGTGGTGGGATTAACCTGGACTGGCGGCAGGGAAGGGATTTTACATGAGGTTCTCTTAGAATGTAAGATCTTTGAGGGCATATGCTGTTTTCTTATGGCCTTTGTGTCCTGGCATCTAGAACAATGCCTGACACATAGTACTCAATTCACGTCCCTTAAATTTAAGTAGTATTAAGAGTTTTAATAGCTAAGGAAGGATACGCTGGATACATCCAGGTGTGTATCACAGACAGCAGATTTCAAAATGTTTAGAAAAATGTAAATTTGAAACCTCATTCTGAGACACTAAAGGGGATGTCAGCTCAGTAGGCATGAAAGTCTCTTAAATGCAAAATTCCTGCAAGACAATCGAAAGCAATCCTGATGAGGAGAAAAGTGAGGGACAACTAAAGAAACTAATGCAAGCATTGGCACTGAGGGAGCTGCTGCACTGAGCTGTGATTTCTCAAGGACATTTAAAAAAGACAAGTGAGAGTAAATACCAAATAGTGGCATGAACCTCTCTGAATGACGTCAAGAAGTCTGAAACCCCAGATGACCTGAAGCTTGTGGAAAATGCTGAGGACAGGCCAGAGGAATATGTGTTTACAAAGTAGCCTGGGAGCACGGAGCCCATTCAGGGAAGAGACGCCCATGTGATATGAGGTCACAAAAGCAACTCCATCTTAGCAAAACTTCCCAATACTTCCTATTCCATGAAAAAATGTGAAGTTTATGTTGTTTCTCCTATCACTACCATGTTCACATAGAGATGAGAATGAACAGCTTCCTTTTTTGCTTCTGGCAACCTGCCCAATGAAATTATCCCCTCTGACATCATTTCTAGTGACCCTGATAGCAAAAACTCCATGTTGAATCATGAAATTGTACAGAGGAGCATGACTAGGGAGCTGGACTTCAAGTCAGAAAGTTGTTGCTGTTTACTGGTTCAATCCTGTCTGACTCTTTGTGACCCCATGGACCATATCATGCCAGGCCCTTCTAACTTCCACCGACTCTATCCAAGCTCCAGTTCATTGCTTCCATGACACTATCTGTCCATCTTATCCTCTGCCATTCTCTTTTTCTTTTGCCTTCAATCTTTCCCAACATCAGGGTCTTTTCCAATGAATCCTTTCTTCTCATCATATGGCCAAAGTAAGATGCAGCTTCACTGTTTGACTTTCCAGTGAATAGTCTGTATTAATTTCTTTAAGCATTGTCTGATTTGATCTCCTTGCTGTCCAAGGGGCTCTCAAAAGTCCTCCAGCAACACAATTCAAAAGACCAGGGTTCAAATTCTGCTTCAGATACTTATGTGTGATCCTGGGCAAAAAAAAAATGCTTAATCTCTTTGAGCCTCAGTTTCCTCTTCTTTAAGATGAGGGTACTAATACTATCTTCCTTGTTGGGTTTTGGTAAAGCTCAAATGAGACATATGTATGTAAATCACTTTACAAATGTTAGAGAATTATACATATACATATTATATATATATATATATATTAGGGGGTATATACATATACCAATATGTATGTATATTATATATAGCTCCATGCTCCCATATAAATGTTAGATAATTACATATATACATATATATATAAATGTGAGCTGTTATTATATTTACAAAGAGGACACTTCAGATAATAGAGAATGAAGTGGGATGTAAATGGAATTTTCATTCTCTTCAAAAGATTGCAAAGAATTTGCACTGAATGATGGGATCAGGTTGGATCATTCAGTTTAGTTCAATTCAACAAACATTGAGTAAGTACCTACTGTATGCAGACAGCTGTGCTAGGTTCTGAGAGACATGCAAAAGACACAGTCTCTGCCCTTATGTTGTTACCAGGTAATTTTCTGATTGTTCAGCAGCTGGTACTCTTCTTCTAATTATGTGGTTTTCTGATATTTCCTCCCACTGATGAGCATCAAACCACAGCACTGCCAGAGAAAGGAACTGCCTCGTTCCTCTTTGTATGTTTGAATAAATGCAGACCCCACCCTTCCTTCCCTGGTACCTCAGGTTGTGTGCTCTCTTGCTGTCCTGGTTACTGCCCCTCCCTTTGGCCTGGGAACTCCAGAGTGCATGGCATGCTGACGAACTCCCTATTCCCTGGTGTATGCCTTTAAGGTAAAAAAAGAGAGCAAGGTCTGAATCTTCAGGCTACAGTAGAAGGTATGAAAAGGAGGACTTTTGGGAGGTCTTCAGTTTAAACATCTCATTTGAGATGAAAGGTTAGAAAGGCCAGAATATAGAAAACACTGTTAGCAGAATCAGGAAGAGGAATCTTACTGTGGCATCCCAGCAGGAACGAGGCATATGGGCCCCCAAAGCAAGGTTGGATCCCCTGTTAGTTATGTTCTTCTGCAGGCTTTTACGCTTGGCTATAAAACAAGGGACTTCATTTCCCACAATATAAATCACTGCAGGCTATGGAGAACAGAGTGATCTGGCATTACAATTGGGTCTGTTTATAAAAATTCATATTAAAAAATGTTCCACATTCTAGAGAACAACTCCCCCTAATCCCCAACCTGAATAGTACACCCTAGGTGGCTGCCTGCTTTGTTCACCCCTAGGTCCAGTTCTTGGTGGCATGCATTGATTTACTAAGCTATTTATAACATGTACATATCTGCAAGAGGTGCATAGAAAAGACTGAATAAGCAGATGGGACCGAATCTCTTTCTCTGTCTGTCTCTGTGTGTCTTTCTCTGTCCCTCTCTGTCTCTGTCTCTGTCTCTCTCTCTGTCTCTGTCTGTCTCTCTCTGTCTCTCTGTCTCTCTCTGTCTCTGTCTCTCTGTCTCTCTCTCTCTCTCTCTCTGTCTGTCTGTCTGTCTGTCTGTCTGTCTCTCTCAAATGAAATGTCCTAAGTTTGGAATGAGGAAGGCCTGCCTGCTGACCAGTAGTCTTTGGTTAATAGTCTACCTGGGGCAAAAGTCTAGTTACCTTGTCCAAGTTAGACTCTTTCTACAACAGTGGCATAGTTGGGACTAGAAGCCAGGTATCCTACCTCCTAGTCCAGGGTTCTTTCCAGTACATGGTATTATGAAAGAAGATAATAGTAGTAGCAGTAGTAGTAGTAGTAGTAGCAGCAGCAGCAGTAGCAGTAATGATTAGCATTTAAACAGTACTTTAAGGTTTGCAAAATGTTTTACTGATATTATCTCATTTGATCCTCATAACGACTCTGAGAGGTGGGTGTTATTACTATCCCCATTTCACAGATGAGAAAATGGAGGTAGACAGAAGTTAAATGACTTTGCCCAAGATCAAACAGCTAGTAGGTATGTAAGTTAGGACTTGAACACAGAGCTCCCTGACTTCAGTCCCAGAATTCTATCCACTGTGCCCCCTCCAGGAATTGCTTGGTCTTTCTATACAATCATATATTAAAGTCACCTATAACCATTACCCTTCATATTTATGGAGCACTCATTACTTTTCTGGAGCATCTCCCATGCACCTTCTCATTTTATCTGCACACTAAGCCTATAAGTTTGTACAGAATTATATCCATTTTACAGAGGAGGAAGCTCCAAACCCTCTGAATTTGGGCAAATCCATTTGCCTTTCTGGAATTGGATTTCCTCATTTATAAGATATTATTCTCTACTTCCAGGACCCCTAATTTCACTGGGGGCATTAAAAATGCTGGCACTCTCTGCCTGCCACAGTTGTGAGTACCAAATGAGATCATGTATATTGTGTTCTCTCTATGCACTCATTAGAATACTCTACAAAGTGCTTTCTTCACAAAAGCCTTATAAGCTAGGTAGGGAAGTAATGCTATATCCATTTTAGATATGAGGAAACAGGTTCAGAAAAGTTAATTGGCATTCCCAAACAGAGCCATAACTAGGGTAGCGATACCATGGGCATGAGGAAGATAATTAGATGCTAAACTCTGGTGTTTCTAGAACTATCCCCTAGAGCAGTATACCTGAAGCAAAAGCCTTGTTACCCTACCCTAGTTAGACTCTTCTCATAGTCATATCCCTAGACAGTGGCATAGTTGGGGCTAGAATCCAGGTTCCTCCCAATCCAGAGATTTCTCTAGTAAATAGTGTTTGTGAAATTCTATGGAAGCAGATCATTTAATGGGCATCTTTTGATCAGCCATGGGATCAATATGGCAAGGGAAGGGAGCAGTTGGGACACCAAGGGGTAGAGGAGAATAGGAAGGCCATTTGGCCTAAGCTTCAGTTTCAAATTTAACAGGTAAAGTACTACCACCATTTAACTAGAGGTCAAGAACATTTGAATGTTCTCAAAAAGTCTTATTATCAACTGTAACACGGTATTTCTTTCTATCTATATTTTCTTTCCATTATTGGTGCATGTAGCAAATGCCATCCATGAGATAATAATTGTCCCTCCATACACTGGGCAGATCTTCTATAAAGGATTTATAGAAGAACACAGGACAAGAATCTCATAGAAGGAATAGGATCATAGAGTCACAGATCTAATGTTGGAATGGAGATTTAGGTATGATAGAAGCACTGAGGTGACTCAGTGGATAGAACACTAAACCTGGAATCTGGGAGACCTGAGTTCAAATCCAGGCTCAGCTGCTTGCTAGCTGTGTGATCCTGGACAAGTCACTTAACTTCTGTCTGCCTCAGTTCTCTTATCTGTAAAATGAGAATAATGATAGGCCCTCCTTCCCTCATTTGTGTCATGGAGATAAGATTATCAGGGATAAATATAACATGATAATAGTAAGGATGAAATAAGATGATATTTATAAAGCGAATTGCCAAAACAAAGTACTATGTAGAATGTCCCAAAAATCTTAGTGCTGTTTTAAGCAATTAGAGTTTAAAGATTTTTGAGACACTCTGCATAACTGCTACATGTTCTTGTTGTTATCAGTCACTGATATTATCATTAATATTTCACTCCAGAGAAAATTTTAAAATAATACAAAGGACTCACAGGAACCCTTAACAAGCAAGACATCCTCCATTAGGATAAGTCTCATAGCAACATTGATTTAGGGCATGAAGGGACCATCGAGTCCAGACCCTCATTTCGAAAATGGAGAAACTGGGGCTCATAAAAGTTAAGTGACTTGCCCAAGGCCACACAACTATTGAATGGCAGAACTGAGATTTGAACTCAAGTCCTTTGACTCTGATTCCAACATTCTTTCAATTAATTATACCTGTAATTACTCCTGTCTCTTGTCTCTCTGTAATTCATCACTCTTACTACACAACTAACTAACCCCCTTTTCTGGTCTTACATATCTTTGAGGGTGTTTTAAACATTTTTTTCACATGCAAATTCTCATAGATATTACATCCAGCTACACCCACCATGAGTCCTGTCCATTATCCTTTGGATCACTTGAAAGGGATATTGGTTTAAGTCTTCAATGATGTTTCCCCCACCCCAGCCCATATGCCTGTTTAGAGTTTTAAAATATAGATGGGGACTACCCTGGTGATGGTATTGATGCAGGGAATTCCTAAGTGAGGAAAGCCTTCCATCAAGGCAGGCTGCCCCCTTTTCTGAACCTTGTAATCATAGAGAGCTGTGTAGCAAAGACATACAGTTATAAAACCCAGAGGATAAAAGTAACACTTTTTGTTCACATTCTCTTTTCTTTAGAGACAATGAAATAAAATAAAATAAAATCTAGGGTGTTTTTTTTAAACTTGACTTCTTTTTCTTATGCTTTCTTAGGTGCATTTATTAAGACAATCTTTCTTTACCCAGTTCTCTGAGACAATCATAACCATACAAGGCCTAGAGGTTAAGCTTCACTGTGTTTTATTAGCCCCTGGACCATTCAAAATGAAAAGGCTTTCATTCTCTCTTCTCTAGCTCCAGCTCCCTTTTCAACTGGACCCAATTAGCCTTTGTTGTTGGTTTCTCTGTGTTTAAAAGCCTTCCTAGGCAGGCTCCTAGAAATCAGGTGCTGTTTCTGAGACGAGCTTGTCATGCTAGACCCTGCCATGCCCACAGAGAACAAGGGTAGAATTATTCACTTGAAAGCCATGCTGAAAAGAGAAGACCTGGCTATTGTGATTCAGGGATGAGCTCTTTCCACCATCTGATCATCCATCCATTGAGGTATTCATTTTCTAGTGACACAATTAGAAAGCAAAAAGATCTCTCCCCCTACTGCTGAAAAAACTTAAGCCACTTAAGCTATAATAACAAGGAGTAATTTGCAGCAGATATTACAGATTTTGGACTTGAATGCCTTCGATTTCTGACAACATGTTCACCCTACACTCATAAATCATCATCTGGGACCCATATGGTATGAAGTAAATAGAGGTGAACCCAATAGTACAGGTAATAGTATTGGTATGACCTGCACCCAATGAGCTGTTTCAATGCTAAAACACCCCAGCACCCACCTCCGGAGATTCTTTACCCTTGCTCATCTATTCCAAAGTCACACATGGGGGTTTAGAATCAGGAACAAGCATGTGCAATGAATCTTACTTTAAGCACCTTACCATGATCTATGTATACACTCTGTAGACACTTATCTCCCGACAGGCTGTAGTGTGGTCAGCCTTCCTGTACTCTACAGCTAGCTTAAGTAAATCTATAAAGTACTAAATCCGTATCAAGAGGCCACTGAAATTCATAACCCAATGCTTTCCATGCTCTAGCAAAATATCGCTCTTCAATTTATTTCCTCCATTTCATATGCTCTCTTCTAAGAAGCCCAATTTTTAAAAAAACGTGAAGGGACTACTACTGTGCCAGATGCTAAGGGTCGATATAAAGATAAATAAGAAAGGATTCTTGCCCTCCTGGACTTTGTGGTTCAGTAAAGAAAATGAGGCATCTTCAGAAAGACCGTAATCTAAAATATGGTATGATAATTGCATAGGAGAGGTATAAATCTCAATAGCTTTCTGTTTAACACTTGGATCACCCCTATGGTTGCTGCTATTATCTCAATTTTACAGCTGAAACTGAGAAAAATTGGGGTTAAGTAACTTGCTCAAGATACACAGCTCATAGCCAGTAAGTATCGGAGGCCAGATTTGATCTCAGGGCTTCTTGGGAAGAGACCTCCAGTTCCTGGCATACGCAAACATAAGAGATGCTTCATTCATTCATAAAATATTCATTGAGGTATAAAAGACTGTAAGATAGTAAGAAAACCAAAGACGAATTTAATACCATTCTTACCTTCAAAAAACTTACAGTCTAGTAAGCAATTAGGTTTCGATGTCCATCTCCAATTCTCCCCATGAAACTATCCGTCTCTACACAGTTCCAGCTGTATCTATAACTCTGGTGGAAAAAAAAAATTCCAAAATGTTTCCAACTTTAATGTTTATCAGATCCCCAAAGGTTAGATATGGAAAAGAATTTAGAGATTAACTAGAGACAGGACCAGAGGGTAGAGAGCCATATCACAGGATCAAATACAACTCTGTCATTTTATAGATGAAGGAGCTAAGGGGCCAGAGAAATTGAGTGGCCTCCCCAAAGTTACATGGGCAGTATAAGTAGCAGAGCCTGGGTTCGAAAAAGATCATTTGACTCCAAATTCAATACTTGCTCCACTATATATGAAAGGATTGACTATAGATGCCATCCTTGGGTGGTCACTCCCCTTGTTTTAAAGACGAACAGACTGAGGCCCAGAAAGGGTAACAACCCTTCCAGACTCACACAGTTGTTATATGGCAGTGCCTGGACTCAAACTCAGGTCTTCTGACTCCAAGCCCAGTGTTTGCACACTGTCTCTCACAGACTACCTCTAACCTTCCTATGTGAGGCAGTTAGGTGGTTCAGTGGATATGGAATCAGAAAGATCTACATTCAAATTCTACCTTAGATACTTAATAGCTGTGTGACCCTAGGCAAGTCACTTAACCTCACCTGCCTCAGTTTCCTCATCTGCAAAATAGGGATGATAATACCTACCTCTCAGGATTGCTGTTAGGATCAAATGATATGATATTTTGTAAAGTGCGTTACAAGTCATAAAGTGCTATATAAATGCTAGCGACTAGCTATGGGGAGGCATGGAGCAACCCAAGCCTGTAGCATTTCTGACAGTGATTTGGCCATGGGGAATAATCCTTCCTTCCAAAATTCATCATGAGGTGCATTTCAGAAAAACCCTGCTGCCAGTCATACAGAAAGGGCCTTATTTCCAAGTGGCCAATGCCTTAATCTGCGTGGTTCTTCCATCTATAATCAAGAGAGACTGGAGGTTGCGGGTTGTGCGTGGGTTGTGTCCAAGGTGGGTACTTATATTTCAGAACAATGCAATCCAAAAGTTCAGTAAAAAAAGCATTAATAATAATAATAATAAACATTTAGTTTTCACTTTAAGGTTTATAGAAAACTTTATGTTATTTCTGTTGATCCTCATAACAACCCTGTAAGATAGACACAGTGATTACCCCCGTTTTACAGATGAAGAAATTGAGGATGAAAGAGGTTAACACAGCTGCTATCTGAAGCACAATTTGAACTAAAATCTTTCCAATTCCAGTACTCCATCCATTAGACCATCTAGAGGCCCAGTAGCTAAAATTTATGCGGTGTTTTAGAGTTCACTAAGTCCTCGACAACTACTACCTTGTCTAGTCTTTACAACGGTCCAGTAAGGTAGGTAGCATGGGAATTACTATGCCCGTTTTACAGGTGGAGAAACTGAGACCTATAACTAGGCAAAATGACTCACCCAAAGTCACTTAACAGGTCAGGGGAAGAATTGTGATAGGAGCTCAGTCTGTCTGACTCTACATCGAGTGAGCTTAGCGTGATACCATGATTGCTCACAGGGGTAATGTGCTAAGGGTCTGATAATACAGAGAAGGGAGAGGAAAGGGGAAAAGAATAAGCTTTTATATAGTGCCTACTGTGTGCCAGGCACTCTCCTATGTGCTTTACAAATATGATTTTATTTTATTCTCACAGCACCCCTATGGTTGCTGCTATTATCTCGATTTTACAATTGAAACTGAGACAGACGAGCTAAGTGACTCACTCGAGATGACACAGCTCACAGCCAGTAAGTGTCTGAGGCCAGATTTTAACCCAGGGCTTCTTGGGAAAGGACCTCCGGTCCCTGAGCTCTATCCACTGCCCCACTAGCTGCCTCTAAGAGATGTACATAGACAACTGTGGCACAAGTCCTGGCCCTCAGAGAAATAATGTAGATTCTAAATAAGTAAAATACAAAGCAATGTGTGAGTTCCTGGGAAAGATAAGTATTGTCCAATGAACACTCATCCTCACTGAGGCAGAATATTGTAATGAAGGTGGATTCTAGGTATGGAGTCAAGAGATCTGGGTTCAAAGCTAACTTCTGATATTGAATAGCCATTTGATCATGGGCAAGTCCTCTTTGACCTCTCAAAGCCTTAGGTTCCACTTCAACAAAACAGAGATAATAATACTTGTCCTACCTATATCACAGGATTATTTTGAGGGAGGTGCTTCACAAATTCCAAAGCATTATGGGAGCGTGTGTCACTATTATCATGAGTAGGAAAAAAATACAATACCAAGAAAAAACTGGACTTGGTGCAGGCTACCTAGCATCTGAATGCCTTTGTCCTGAATTGCTCCATTTAAGAATTAATTACCTATCTTAAGAAAACGTGACTGAATAATGGGTAGACAGGAGGTATCCTAATGTCTTCTAATATTTAGTAACTGGTAGTGAACCCAGCTGACACACAGGTACCCAACGTGTATTTTGAGACAGGTGAGTAAGGACCTTTCCTATCTCAGGAGATATCTCAGTTGTCCTACTTCTTACTTTGGTTGCTATTTGATCCTACCTCAGCCCACAAAGATACAGGCTGCGTATTGAATGTACTCCCTCACCATACAATGGTAGCTCCCTCCTCATCCCCCAAAATATTTTGCATTTACCTTGTATATTTATATAATTTTTTGTATTGACTTATCTATATACATGTTGTTTCCTCCCTACTCCCCACCACTATTAGAGTGTAAGCTCCTTGAGGGCAAGGACTGTTTCATTTTTATCTTTGAATCTCCAGTATCTACCTACCTGCCTATCACAGTGCCTGGTGTATAGTAGGTGTTTAATAAGTCCTTGTTATTGAATTCCATCTAGTTACCAGAAAAAAAGTTGATAAGGTGGGAAAATAGTTCCAGTGGTAGTCATTTGTATTTTCTGTGAGGAAGAAGTACATGGTGTTTATAGAGAGAGAGAGATGCCCTTTGAAAGGTGCAAAATATGCCCCTGCAACAAACACAGAGCTAAAATGTTTGGGGCTCTGACATCCCACATCAAATGTCTTTGTATAATGTGCCAGTCGATGTGTTTGTCTGTTTTAAATCCCACCCCACCCTCAAAGGACTCGACACATTATATCTCCCAATGCCCAATCAGGGGTCCCCCTCTCTAACTCCAAAATTCTTCACAAAGCACAGTTCTCCTTTTTCCTGGTGATGCGTGAGGGGATCTTAGAATATGAGGTGCATAACAGGGATGGACGTGCAATGTTAAGAGCCTTCACTGAAGGAGGAAAATTGTTCACTTTTGCTTATTTTGTAGCCAAAAGCTGGGTCTCTTGGATCGGGTTCGACTTTCTAATCCTCGTGGTACCAATACTAAAGGAAAGCTATTTACCCCTCTGAATGTAGATGCCATAGAAGAAAGCCCTTCCAAAGAGCCAAAAAATGTTGGCTTGAACAATAAGGAACGTTTTCGGACTGCATTCCGAATGAAAGCGTACGCCTTTTGGCAGAGTTCTGAAGGTAACTCCAGCTTCCCTTCCTTCCTCCAACTTCCTCTCACTTCTCCTCCACTCCTTTCCAGCTCATCTCCTTTCCCAGCTCCATTGAAGTATCTCTGAAGTTGCCCAGGATCTTCAGACTAGCTCATTCCCTCCGATCCTAACTCCACCACTCCACCCCCATCTTTTGCATTCTCACTAAGCATTTGGGGGTAGGAGAAATCACTCCCCCCAAAAAAAAATTAAGAGGGAAGTTTTCAGGAAATATCCCAGTCATTAGCATTTGTCGAATGCTGTATAAAGTTTTCAATAGGCTTTCTCTCTATGATCTTACTTGAGACTCTTCTTGGGTATTTAACTTTTAAATGAAGCTCAAAGACTTCCAGTGACTTGTTCAAGGTCATGTGGTAAAGTAAATGGCAAAGGCAGGATTTGAACTTAGATCTTCCTGATTCCAAGCCCCTTGCTCTATGTCCTAGGAAGGCTACAGTGCCTCCATTTTTCAGGAGCCTCCAGCGTTAGAGGACAGTAAATATGGAAAGGCAGCGTGGTGCCATGGTTGACTTGGAGTCAAGAAAAGCTGCTAATCAAATCCTGGCTGACACTTTTGTTCTCTGTGACCCTGGGCAAGTGACTAACTCTCTGAGCCTCACCTGAATTCTTTGTAAGATGAAGATGATACACTGAGTACCTATCTCACAGGTTCTTATGAGGCCCAAGGAAATTATGTTCGGAAAGTTATCTGCAAGCTTTCAGGTGCTAAAGATACACCTGTTACTATTTTTATTATCATTATTATACAGTGTATTGCTTACCCCCTTATAATGTGATTGCTGTCACTAACTGACCTCCTCCACATAAATACCTTATGTGGCATGTATTGTACATGGGAAGTTCTTAGGACTCACAACTGCTCACTTCATTACCACATCTCTTCAGGGTCTCACAAAAGGGGCACGATTAATAAGGTGGGGGTTGGGAGAGAGAAGGAAATCTGTGTCCCAGAATCCTGTGTGCCCGGTGGCAGCATTCTGCCAGAACTGAATTTTCACTTAAACTAGAAAAAGAGTCTTAAAGTCATCAATCAACCATCCCGTAAGAAGACTAGGACAGAGCCACATTAATAAGAATGTCTGAAGAGACGACGTCAGATGAGAACACTTTTTTTTTCCTTTCTGAAAAGCAATGTGTTGGATTAGGAAGTGACACCACCTTCACTCACTGGGAATTTAGAGAATATAAATTATAGGATCAGAAATGTAGAGCAGGAAGTGTCCTTATCGAGTCCAACCTCCCTTATTTACAGATGAGGAGACCGAACCTGAGAACACACAGATAGTGAGGCAGAATTCAAACCCAGGTCTTCTGGATTCCAAGTCCGGTACTTTATACGTGACACCAGGCTATTTCAACAGGCACTGACTCAATAATTCAATGGATGAAAATTTATCATCTGCCTTCTGTGAACGTAACACTGTGCTAGGCACATTATAGACTCTGAAAGTGAACAAGATGTGATCAGTGCCCTTAGGAACTTACAGTTTAATAGTGGGAACAGAAACACACACACACACACACACGTGTGTGTATATACATATTCCTGTATACAATACAGGAATATATAAATGTATATATACATATACATGTATATGCACATAAATTTATGGGCTTATATGTATATATACACATATGTGTATATATACGTGTATATACATATATGAATATACACATATATAATTCTATTCACACATATGCACATATGTATATATGAGTTCACACACAAATAATAGATTTCTTACCCCACTATCTGAAGAATTGATGATTTCAGTGATGTGTTTAACCGCCAACACAAATCACAACCCTTCTACTCCTTAATAGACAGTCTTTGTGACTATTTGTGGCTAATAGTAATAACAATCACCTACGGTAAGCCTCTCCAAACTTACCTAACCTTGGATGACAAACACATAAAACTCAAACCACTTTCAACCTAAAGACCTCACCTGAGTTTGAGCTTCACTGGCATAACCTTAAATGACTGGCTTACCTCTATGCCATGCCAAGACGTTGAAACAGAACATTAGCCACCATAAACATGTATTAAATACATTCTGTGTACAGAGCACTGTCCTAGGCACTGGAGGGGGAGAAACATACAGAGCTTGAGGGAGTATATGAGAGTAGGCTAGATCTGGATTCAGAGGACCCAGGTTTGAATCCTGACTCTGCCACTTAGTTCCTGTGTGGCCTTGGGTAATTAATTCATTTAACCTCTCTTGTCCTCCATTTCCTCATCTGCAAAAATGAGGGACTTGGACTAGGCAATCACTGATGTTCAAGTATTCTTATCCTCATTTTACAGGTGAAGAACTTGAGGCACAGCCAAGTTAAGTTAGATGCCTAAAGTCTTACAGTTAGTGAAGGGTGAAGGCAATACCCAAGCCCAAATCTTCCAACTAGAAGTCCCATATGCCACGCAATCCTGGACTCTACAGCTAAGAATGTTTAGTTTTAATTAACTGGAATCCTTTTAGAAAATAATCATAGAGCTAAAAGACCAGAGAGGGCAAACTCTTCATTTTATTAATAAGGAAACTGAATCACAAAGATGTTAAATAATTTTCCCAGGGTCCCACAGTTAGTAAGTATTTGAGGCAGGATTTGAACACAGGTCCTTCTGACTCCAGGTCTAGTATACCCTACTGCTTCTCCAGGATGCTAATTTAATGAGACTCTAAGCTCCCCAGGGTTCTATGACCTGGTTTTCAAGTTTTCATATCCTACATCCCAGATGCTGGGACAGGAGAACCCATGACTGAAGAACGGGGCTACAGTAATGAATTCCTCATAGAAGACATGATCCCCACACTCAAGTCGGTCATCAGAGCAGTCAGGTATTGCTTTTATTGCATGTTTTTTTTGCTTCTGTGGAGTCAAAGTGAAACAACAAGAAATTACTTCTATTCCGAGGTGAACTCTCCCTTGAGTGGCCAGGGAAATTCTGGCACTTGGTAGACTTTGGAGGCCAGGTAAGAATCACCTTTAGTTTTTGCTGTTATTTTTCAGTTGCTTCAGCCATGTCTGACTCTTTGTGACCCCATCTGAGGTTTTCTTGGCAAAGATACTGGGAGGGTTTGCCATTCTTTCTCCAACTCATTTTACAGATGAGGAAACTGATGCAAATAGGGTTAAACGACTTGCCCAGGGTCACATTGCTAGTAAGTTCCTGAGACTGGATTTGAACTCAGGTCTTCCTGACTCCAGGCTCTATCCACCTAGCTGTCCCACCCTTACTTAATATAAGCCAAATTTAAAAGACTCCCTCTTATAGAATATAATATGAAATCACAGACTCATAGAATGATAGCACTACAAGGTAAATCCGAAGTCATTCTATCCAATTCCTCTCTGACGAATGAATCCTTCTTTAATATTAGTCTGCTCACAGGGTTGTTCACCCTCTGTAGAAAGACTATCAGTGATGGGCACTTCCAGTTCAAGTTGGCTTAATTGGACAGCTCTAATTGTTAACAGAGTTCTTTCTTATATTAAACTGAATCTAGGTCCTGCCATTTCTACCCATTGGTCACATAGTAGTTCTTCCCCTAAAAGGTACACTGAACATAACTAACCCTTCTTCCACATACCAGCCTTTCAAATGTTTGCATGCAGCAATCATGCCCCCTTAATTAAGTCTTCTCCAGCTCCCCAGTTTCTTCACCAAAATATTTTCAAGGACCCTTGAGATCTTTATCTCCCTCCTCTGGACATGCTCCATCCTGTCAAAATTTTCCTAAAACATGGTACCCAGAACTGATAACTACACTGCAGATAACAACAATAACAGTAATTAACATTTATACAGAACCTTAAAGTTTGCAAAGTGCTTCATACATTCTATTTCAGATGAGCATTTCTATTGGTCTTACATGAGAAAGTGATTTATACAGTAACAAGTAATTCCCAGTGGTTCTTTCTTTCCTCTAAAAAAAAAACACAGAATAGCTTCCATGTACCTTCTAGCAGTGTTCTCCAAGTACAATAACTATTCTGATTGAAAAGGCAGGCAGGGATTGACTTTGTGCTGACCTTACCAAGTCAGCCTGAAGGTCCTTTGTCTCCTCCACTATTCTAGTGCCTGTTTTGCTTTCTCTCTCTCTTCCCTCCCTCCCTCCCTCCCTTTCTCTCTTTCTCTCTCTCTCCCTCTCTCTCTCTCTCTCTCTCTCTCTCTCTCTCTCTCTCCCCCTCATATTCTCTCTCTTTCACTTTCTCTCTCTCTCTCTAACAAGACAATCAAGCACAAGATTTTGTCTAGACTAGAACCCATAAGAGTCTAATCTGTCTATTTATATTTACTTAATAATTCAGAGGCAAAATGAAAGCATGCCTCCGTATATAAAAAGCCACCAGCTCTCAAACTCTCAGAGCTTTTTAAGACTGATGAACTAAGATATGATCATATTAATCACCAAGGGATTCATTAGAAAAGGACTCCATGAAATAAATTTATTCCCTACTGCATGGAAATTCTAATGTAGGATTGCTAAATAAGTTTACAAAGATGAGTGAGGGAAGAGAAATGTAACATTGAAGTATTAGGACTCCCTATCAAGTGAAAAGCTATAAGAAATAAAGATCAAAACCTCTTCATTTGACTTGATTTGAAAAAAATCTCTTTACTAAAATTCATTTCATTTTAATTCACAAAATTTATCACTACAGCATAAAGGCTGATATATCATCAGTGATACATTAAGAAGAGATCTATTATTGTATTTGTTTTTCACAATAGCCCCAAGGAATAGATTGGATAGGTCTTATCAGTCCCATTTTATAAATGATGAAAGTGAGGGCCAGGGCCTTTCTCAAAGTATTCAGCTAGTAAAGTATAGGTCTAACAAGGGTGAGGAACCTGCAGCCTCGAGGCCACATGTGGCCCTCTAGGTCCTCAAGTGCAGCCCTTTGACTGAATCCAAACTTGACACAACAAATCCCCTTAATAAAAGGATTTGTTCTGTAAAACTTGGACTCAGTCAAAAGGCTGCACTTGAGGACCTAGAGGGCCACATATGGCCTCAAGTTCCCCACTCCTAGTCTAAGATATCAGACTCAATGTCCGGGTCTAACTTCACCATACCCAATGCACTCAGGAATGAGACTGATTTTTCTGTGACTTTGTGGAATCAGGTTCATTATTTCAGAGCCATAATATGTAAACACTTTCCTCTCCACACCCCACAAAAAACCCTGCCTTAGGTCTTAGTAGCATTGGTTATGAGGTATCTTCTGTTCCATTTGAGGGCAAAGTGAGAGGAAAAATGTTGCTTATTGCCCACAGACCTAGAGCCAGAAGGGATCTGAGAGACCATTTAGTTCAATACCCCTCCCGTTTCATTTGATAGATGAGGGAACTGAAGCCTAGAAAGATGATGTGATTTGTGCAAGGTCACAACCAACAAACATGAAGAGCTGATGGGGCTGAGGAAGGTACACACATTTCCACATTTCCATTTAATCTGCATCATTCACATTTTCTCTATTGCTTTCTGAAGTCTAGACCAGGACTCTCCAACCTTAGGTTTTTATTGAAACAGTAGACAATATGCGTTGATTTGCCATTTTCGTGAGAGCTCTGCTGTAGCTCGGCTTCGTTTACTAAAGCATTTATGTACATTTCTGTGCTTGAAGGTGGGCTGCATAAATCTCACTATGGGCAGCATGCAGCCTGCAGGCCTCATTTTGGAGAACTCTGGTCTAGACAATCAGCAAAACAATAAATCAAACCCTGATTTATACGTTTGCTAAATTCCATGGTATAAATGTGCATATTGAAAATTTAGCAATCCACTCTCTCAAGCCTGTTTGAGTTGACTCCAGTGAACTCCCAATGCAGGCTCTCTTGCTTGAGCATGGACTTTTGGTACTACCCTATATTCTACTGTCCTGGAGCCTGTTCCATTTTCTCTGCCTCTCTGTGTCTCTGTGTCTCTCTTCCCCCTCCCCCATCTCTGTCCCCTTACTCTCTCTCCCCTTCCACTTCTTTGCCTTCCGTCCCTTCTCTTTTTCTCCCCTCCCTCTCTCTCTCCTTTTTCTCTCCTTTCCCCCTTCCCTTTCTCTTCCCTCCCTCTTTCTCACCTATCTTCCCCTCCAAAACCCCATTCTCTCTCTCTCTCTCTCTCTCTCTCTCTCTCTCTCTCTCTCTCTCCACAATCTCATAGTCACTCGTAACTTTTTTTCAAAAACAGCCATTTATGAAGTGCATACTTTGTGTGCAGCATCCTGCAGGGCCTGAGACAGAAGCAAAGTTTTGATGAGACAAAATCCCTGCCCTCCTGAAGCTTATAGTCCTGCTGGGGTATAAGATACAAACAGATCACTATGATATGCAGTGACTGTGAGGTCTGAGGGGGAAGGGCTGGAAGGAATCAGCAAAGACTGAAGATTACAGATTTAAAGCTGGAAAGCATCATAGAAGCCAAGGAGTCCATGTTCCTCATATTGCAGATGTCTAAATACTAAGTGACTTGCCCAGGGTCACACAGCTAGTAAGTGTCTGAGGTAGAGTTTGAACTTGTCTTCCTGACTCTACATGAAGTGCTCTTCATAGCATTGCTACTTCATGGAGGAAATGGCATTTGGGTTGGGCTTTATAGCAGGAACTGACTGGGAATATGGGAAGTGGAGACATTCCAGGTGCAAGAGAACATGAGGCACTTTGAGAAGCAGAGAACGATACAGTTTGACTGGAAATGAGAGTGAATAGAGGGGACCGCTATAAGGATATGGAGAAGAGTGGACCTATAACTTCATTGGCATAGAGAACTCACAGGTGAGGATAATTCCCTCTATCAATGTGGGTTAGCCCCTTCTCCTTAACTTTGTCACCTTAAAGAGTTGCCTAGAGCACTGAGAGGTTTAGTGACTTGTTCAGGGTCACATAGTCAGTATGTGTTAGAGGCAGAATTTGAACTCAGGTCTTCTGGCTTTACGTCCAGCTGCCTACACCACTGTGTTATGAGAAAAGAGTGGAAAGCAAGAGTGATAACAGATAGTGGAGAGCTGAAAAAGCCAAACAGAGAGATTTTAATTTCATTCAACTGGAAGGTCATACAGTCACTGAAGATTTTTTTAGTGACTACATTTATACAAAAGGAAAATTATTCTGGCAATGGTATAAAAGGTGGATTGAAAAGAGGAAAGGAGAGGAAGTAGGAAACACTGTTAAGAGGCTATTGAAATTGTCTATGTGGGAGAAAATAAGTTTCTGTACTGTAATGGTGACAGGGGGAATTGAAAGGCTGGCTCAAGTGGGAGGGAAATTACAGATATGTAATCAATAAGATTTAGTAACCAATTAGATGCAAAAGGTGAGCAGGTTACTTATCAATTCTCTTTGCCTTTCTATTCCTTCCTTCATTCCTTCCATTCCCTTCCTTCCTCCTTATCTCTTTTTTCTTTTCTGTCTCTCTCTGTTTCTGTCTCTGTTTCTCTCTGTCTCTGTGTGTGTGTCTCTGTGTGTGTGTGTGTGTCTCTCTCTCTGTGTCTCTCTCTGTGTGTCTCTCTCTGTCTTTCTCTCTCTCTCTGTGTCTTTCTCTCTTTCTCTGTCTCTCTCTCTCTCTCTCCTCCCTCCACCCCCATCTCCCTATCTTACCCAGGCTGGAAGTACAATAGCCCCCTATGAGCACAAACCCATTTCTCATCGGCATGAGCACTTTGATCCAGCTTGTGCTGGCTCACCCCTCTTTAGGCAGCCTGGAGGGCCCTACTCCCCAGGGATCACCATATTGGTGCTGGACTTAAGACAGATCCTAAATTGGCTTTTCACCTTCTTGCAGCTCAGAACTACTGAGTGCAAATGATCTACCAGCCTTAGCCTCTCTAGCAACAGGAACTCAAGATGTGCTCCACCACCCCTGGGCTACACTGACTCCAACAATCCTCTCTCCTGTTCACATACAGAATACTACAATTCCGTCTCTACAAAAAAAAATTCAAGGAGACTTTGAGGCCTTATGACGTAAAGGATGTTATTGAACAGTATTCTGCAGGACATCTGGATATGCTTTCCAGAATAAAGTACCTTCAGACAAGGTAAGACAAGCACGTCAGAGCAAGAAGCAGCTAAGTGTTAGCAGAGCTGTTCACAAGAATTTCAAATGCATGGAAGGCCAGAAATTGCCATGGGACAGGACAAGGAGAAACTCCCCTTGTTGATTGATCATGGTTCTCTTTGCCTTTCTGCCCTTCCTTCTTTCCTTCCTTCCTTCCTTCCTTCCTTCCTTCCTCTCTGGCTCCTTTTGTCCATCCCTACTTCCCTCTCTATTGATGTTAGACTTAGTATGGACACCAAATTATTAGCTGTCCTCCATCTCAGAATTCTTGAACTCAAGTGATCCATCAACCCCACCCCTTCTGGTAGCAGGGACTAAAGGTATGTTCCACCACAACTGGCCCACATTGATTCCCCTCCTGGGGAATGCCAGTTATAAAATAGTTGTTATATAAATCTTGACGGTTGAAGGACAATGTGACTCTGTACTGAGGCTCAAGAGATATGGATTCCAGGCTGGATTCCTAACTTGCTCTATGAATTTAGGTGAGTCACACAACTTTTCTGGGTCTTGCTTTATTCATTTGTAAAATGGGCATATAGCAGTCTTCTTCACTGGCCTTTTAGAATTGCTATTGAAGATTGATGAGATCATGGCCATACGTGAAGTTGAATGAATGTTTCTTGAGGTAAGAGACACCTGTAGAGATGTTCATAGTGTAGGTACTTAGTAAATGCTTGTTGTATTCGATTGGATTGGACCAGATTGGAAGGAGTCTGACTTTTTTTTCATGTGGGTTTGCACTAAAACCAACCTTTAGCTACTCAAAATATTATCTCTATGGATGGTGGTTGAGAGTTTGAAGAAAGGGAAGAGGGCACATATAGACTAGGAAGTTACTTTCTCCAGTACTCAATGTGGGTCTATATCCTACTTATTGTGGGTATTCCTTCCAATAAGGCAGATAACCATCAATTTATGCCTGCCTGACCCATGCAACTTATCTGTGTCCTTCCTTCAGTTCCCCACAGGGAGTTCATTCAAAGTCCTGCAGGCCTTCCTTGATTTCTTTTGATATTAGGAAGATACCAGTTGAAGTGATGTGCTGATTAAACCATTCTGTAGAGCAATTTGGAACTATACCCAAAAGGCTATAAAACCATGCATAATCTTTGATCCAGCAATGCCATTACTAGGTCTGTTTCCAAAAGGAATTTAAAAAAAGGAAAAGGACTTATATGCACAAAAATATTTATAGCAGCTCTTTTAGTAATGGCTAAGAATTAAACATCAAGGGGATGTCCAACAATTGGGGAATGGCTGAACAAGTTGTATATTATTGTAATGGAATACTATTGTGCTATAAGAAATGACAAACAAGATATTCTCAGAAAAACCTGGAACGACTTACATGAACTGATGCAAAGTGAAATGAGCGGAACAGAAGAACACTGTATATAGTACCTGCAACATTATATGATGATCAACTGTGAATGACTTGGCTATTCTCAACAATACAACAATCCAAGACAATTCCAAAGGGCTCATGATGAAAAATGCTATCTGCCTCCAGAGAAAGAACTGATGGAGTCTGAATGCAGATCAAAATATACTTTTTCTTTACTTTCTTTATTTTTCTTGGCTTTTTGTCTGTGTTTTTTTTTCCTTACAACATGACTGGGAAACCATTCAAATATCAGGGAGCCACAATCAGGATTACACAGGACTTAGCAGTTGAAACATTAAACGTCATAGAACATGATATTCCAGAAAGCAAAAGAGGATATTCCAGAAAGCAAAAGAGCTAGGACTACAACCAAGAATCACCTACCCAGCAAAATTAAGCATAATACTTCAAGAGGAAAAAAGTAGTCATTATATGAAATAGAAGCATTTCAAGCTTTTGTAAGAAGACCAGAACTGAACATTGATCTCTAATATTTAGACACAAGAGAAGCCTAATAGGTAAAAAGGGAGAAGAATACAAGGGATTCCATGGAGCTGAACTGTTTACATCCCTACATGAGAAGATAATACCTGTAATTCTTAAAAATTGTACCACTAATAGTACAGCTAGAAGGAATATACATATACAGAGGGTACCAGTATAAGGTGAATTTGAGGGAATGACATAAAAAATAACTAAAGGATGAAAAAGAGGAATACACTGGATGCAGAAGGAAGGGAGAGGTAGAATAAGGTAAGTTATTTCACATGAAGAGGCACAAAAAAATCTATTACAGTGGAGGGAAAGATGGGAGGTTGAGCAATGGGCATCACTTAAACCTTACTTTTATTAGCATTGGCCAAAAGAGGGAATAATAAACATAATCAGTTGAATATAAAAATCTATCTTACCCAGGAAAGTAGGAGGGGAGGAGATTAAGTAAAAGTGTGGGGGGCAGGGGTGGAGGGGAAGATTGACAGAAAAGAGGGCAAACCAGGGGAGGCAGTAGATAGAAGCAAAATACTGTCAAGGAGGGAAATGGTAAAAGGGGAGAGAGGACAAACAAGAGGAAAAATACGATGGAGGGAAATACACAGTAATTATAACTGTGAATATGAATGGGATGAACTCTCCCATAAAATGGAAGTGGACTGCAAAAACAAGAATGCTACAATATGTTATTTACAAGAAACATGCTTGAAGCAGAGAGATACACATAATGTAAGGTAAGGGCAGGGGTAGCAATCCTGATCTCAGACAAAGAAAAAGCAAAAATTGAATTAAGTAAAAGAGATAAGGAAGGAAACTACATCTTGCTGAAAGGTACTATAGACAATGAAGTAATATCAATACTAAACATACGTGCACTAAGTAGTATAGCATCCAAATTCTTAAAGGGGAAGTTAAGTGAGTTACAGGTTCATGACCAAACAAGAGGTAGAGAGCATTACAAAATGTAAAATCAATAATTTGAATACATTACATTAAAAGGCTTTTTTACAAACAAAACCAATGCAACCAAAATTAGATTAGCAGAAAGCTGGGAAACAATCTTTAGAGCAAAGGTCTCTGATAAAGGTTTCATTTCTCAAATATATAGAGAAGTGAGTCAAATTTATATGAATACAATCCATTCCCCAATTCACAAATGGTCAAATAGGAACAGGCAGTTTTCAGATGAAAAAAATCAAAGCTATCTATAGGTATATGAAGAAATTCTCTGAAACACTTTTGATTAGAGAAATGCAAATTAAAACTATTCTGAAATATCACCTCATACCTATTAGATTGGCTACTATGACAAAAAAGGAAAATGATAAATGTTGGAGAGGATGAGGGAAAATTGAGACATTAACGCACTGTTGGTGGAGTTGTGAACTGATCCAACCATTCTGGAGAGCAATTTGGTACTATGCCCAAAGGGCAATAAAGCTATGTATACCCTTTGATCCAGCAATAACGCTACTAGGTCTGTATCCCAAAGAGGTTATAAAAAAGCAAAAAGGACCTGCATGTGCAAAAATATTTATAGCAGCCCTTTTTGTGGTGGGAAAATATTGGAAATTGAGGGGATGCCCATCAATTGGGGAATGGCTGAAAAAGCTGTGGTATATGAATGTAATGGAATACTATTATACAATAAGAAATCATGAACAGGCATATTTCAGAAAAAAACCTGGAAAGACTTGTATGAAGTGATGCAAAGTAAAATGTGAAGAACCAGGAAAACACTGTACACAGTATCAAGAACATCATGTGAAATTCAACTATTAATGACTCAGCTGTTCTCAGCAACACAACGATCCAAGACAAATACAAAGGACTCATGAAGGAAAATGCTATCCCCATCCAGATGAAGAAGTGATGGACTCTGAAAGCAGATCAAAGAATACTTTTCTCACTTACTTTATTATTGTTGGTGGGTCTTTTTTTTCCTTTTCATCAATTTCTTCTTTGACAACTGTGACTAATATGGAAATATGTTTTATAGGACAGCACATGTATAACCTATATCAAATTGCCTGCCATTTTAGGAATATGGAAGGAGAAGGGAGGACAGGGAGGGAGAAAACTTTAGAATTCAAAATCTTGTAAGAATGAGTGCTAACCTTTGTGTTCTATTCAAGCTTGGGTGGAGATTCTTTTGTCTAGGTAGCTCAAGGCTGGGAGTGGTCTGGTATGTCTGGGAGTGGTCCAGTATAGAGATATTTTCTCTGTCCAGGGGTGAAATGATAATAGAGTGATATCAGCCTCTGTTGGAAGGGTACAAACCCAAAGTGAGCTCTGTTCCAAACCGTATCTCCCATGCATGGACCATGCATACTACCTGCTTTGAGAGAAACAAACATGGATACAATCTAAAAAAAAAAAAAAATGCTAAAAATTTTCTTGACATGTAATTAGGAAAAAAAGCTACTATTAAAAGTAGTAGAAATTATTTTTAAAAGCATGGGAGCAAGCAAAAGAGATGAATGCTAAAAATCATTTTTACATGTAATTGGGGAAAGTAAAATATTAAATTATAAAAAGAAGATAAGCAGCTGGACTTTCCAACATTTATCCTTCACTCTTGCCAATGAGATATCATATGAGATTACCAACATTTATGAAGTTCTTTAAGGTTTACAAAGAGCTTTACCTATTTTATCTCATTTGAGCCTCACAACAAGCCTGGGAGGTTGGCTCTGTTATCATTCCCATTTTACATATGAGAAAACTAGGGCTGGGAGAGGGTAAGTGACTTATCTGAGGTCACACAACTAGTAAGGATCTGAGGAAGAATTAGAACTTAAGCCTTCTCAACTCTATATCCAGTGTTCCATGCATTAAGCCAGACTGCATCTCAATATTATTATTGTTTACATATGACAAGCCCTTATTTTTGCTCATATATTTCTTCAATGATATTCTGAATAAGATCAAAAGTACCCATATAAGGCCCATGCTGGAGGCAGCACAATTTTGAAAGCACTGATGAATCAATCGATAGGCATTGATTAAACACTTTACTTCAATTGATCAACCAATAGGCATTGATTAAACACTTTACTTCTATAGATACTGTGCTAAATCCTGGGGATATAAAGAAAGAGCAAAAACCAATCCTCTCTCAAGTAGCTTCTGCTCTGATGGGGTTCAACTCTCAATGTATATGAAGGAGGGAAAGATAGCAAGGATATGGAGAAATTCTTAGTCCTCATTGTTACCCACCAAAAGAGTTAAAGGATGAGAAATGGACCTGTTATTTCAATGGTATAGGGAAATCTCAGGGGAGGAAATTCCCTCTACTAGTGAGACTCTGCAACTTTCTCTGTAATTTACAGTCTTAGAGAGTTCTCTAGAGCACTGAGATATTAAATAATTTGCCTAAAGACACAAAAGCAGTAAATGTTAGAAGCAAGACTTTAACCCAGGTGTTCCTGGCTTCACAATCTCTATCCAGTACACCAGAGGGGTCAAACTCAAAGAGAAATGGGCACACTGACTCCCTGTGTGCTGCATATTGATGTAGAAAACCATACATGGTCATACATTCCTTTTTGTTGTTGTTAATACATCAGCACATTAAAATGAGACAGGAACTACATTTTTATCTAGTTCAGCCACCCTCCAGAATTTTGTGGGCTTTTCTGGCCAACCGACCAAGTGTTTGACACCTCCGCCTGACATCCTTCCCCCTTCCCCCTGGCAATCAAGTAACTATCCATAATTCCAAATCTGTATGCCTACTTCCCCACCTATATAAAATTTCCATGGTAATGGTCTAGTCACACTTGAAAGACAACCATGTTATAAGGATGCAGAAGGATTTTGCAAAGGCATTCCACAGTAGAACACATCTTTACCATCACAAAATTGATGAAAAGATGTAGGGAATTTAACATCCTACTGTGTTTATTATTTGTTGACTATTTTTAAAAGGCACTTGATTCAATAAAGCAAGATAGGTCCTTAAAGTTTCTTTCAACGCCAGTCAAATATAATGATTTTAGAGTCAAATATTACATCTCTGCTGCCTTTAATATTAATGGATGGAAGTGTTTCTATGTGAATGAGGTGTTGGGGATGGGAAGGAGGAATACACTGGTGCCTGATTTATCACTCTGTTGAACTGTATGTGTTTTCTTAGGCCAAACCCAAGTAAAGTTTTGAAAATGCGTGATTTCAACTGCACAAGCTTGTTAGTTGCCTACTAAGTGCAAAACAGCACATTAGAATCTGGGGATACTAAGAAATAGTTCCTAGCTTCAAGGTTCTTACATTCTTCTGGATTTATTACATTGCAAAATTTGCTATATTTTCTGGAAAGGGACAAAAGGAGGCCATTGCGTGGACAATTATAGACACAGAGACCATTTCCTGGTGCACCATCTTCATGAGCCTGGGGACAGCATGGACTTTCAGCCTGCTGCCTACGCAGGGTTATGGAGCAGAGGCAGAAGAGGTTTCATTTCTGCTCCACTGAATGAGGATCATGAAATGGTGCAGGTTGCAGGAAATGAAAGCATTATGTCGGCAGAATATTGTCAGATCCATCATTCTAATGACCAGCAAAAGCCTAGAGAGCTAAAAAAGATTCATGCCTCTAAAAACAGGTCCTTTAGAGCTGACAGTAAAAATCTCCCTAACTAGATGTCTTAGTGGGGAGAAAAACCAAAGACCAGCTAGACTTAGAGCTTAATATATTAGGGTTGCTAAGAGAAATAATAAGATGCATCTATCTCCCTATCTCTGACTCTGCCCACAATGTTCTCCATAATAATAAGAAGCTATTTTTGCCCAGCCTAAATGGATGATGTATTGGAGTTATAAATACTCTTGCGTGTAGATCTATGGTCCCTGCCTTATTTTGTGTGGTGAGTGGTCCAGTGTCCCAAATAGGTTCTTTGGAATAGTATATCCTATTTTTTCCTCTCTCTTTCTCTCTTTCAGAGTAGATATGATCTTCACCCCTGGACCTCCGTCTACTCCCAAACACAAGAAATCCCAACGAGGCGGAGTCTTCACCTATCCTTCCCAGCAGTCTCCAAGGTTTGCTGCTAAGAATGACCTGACTCAGAGTCACTAAAGTCACTACTCCATGACCTGAGTCTCAACTTTATTCACTTGGGGTGTGGAGAAGGAGAATGAATAGAAGCAAGGAACTCATGTAGAGAATTTTATGCAGTGTTTGGGTCCTTGCAAATGGAAATCCTTTCCTAAATGCAAAAGGGGAGTTTGCATTTAAAGAAGTCTTATGGCAATTCCTTTTTCAAAATGATTCTTCATTTAGAATAAGTGAAGACTTTCATATAGCATATTTGCTTGAAGTACAACGTATGATAGACAGCTTGGTTTGGTGACAAGAGCCCTGGTCTTGGAGTCAGAAAACTTAAGTTTGAATCCTGGCTCTGACACTTCCTGGCTGGGCAAGTTACTTCATTCTTTCTAACATTATTTTCTCATTTTTAAAATGAGTATCACAGGGCAGCTAGGTGGCACAATGAGTAGAGCACCAGCCCTGGAGTAAGGAGGACCTGAGTTCAAATTCGGCCTCAGACACTTGACACATGTACTAGCTGTGTGACCTTGCACAAGTCACTTAACCCCAATTGCCCTGCCCAAAAAAATTTTTTTTTAAATTAAATGAGTATCACATCACCTAGGCTATCCTCCTCTTGAATGGAGAACAGAAAGCTAACAAATCCTAAAACACCATGGAAATCTAAGTTAGAATTATGGCAGCACGCTAGATGCTGGGCTAAGCACTTTACAAATATTATCACATTTGGTTCTCACAGAAACCCCATGATATTTTTATATCCACTTTACAGTTAAAGAAACTGAGGAAGACAGAGATTATCTGGGTCCCACGGTTAAGTATCTGAGGCCAGATCTGAACTCAGGTCTTCTTGAATTAAGGCCCAGTACTCTACTCACTGTACCACCAATTGCCAGCATGTTTTTGAACAGCTAATGTTTTTGAATTGTCCTTAGGATATCTCTGGAATCATAGGACTAGCAGAATAAGAATTAGCAGAATTAGGTCCTCAGAGTCTAAATCATAAACTCTTTCTACTATAGAACCTAAAATGGTGCCACAAATAATTCACACGCATACACACGCACACACATACACACACACACAGGCACACACACACGCACACAGGCACACACAGTGAAAAAAAATTCACTTGTTTCCCACTTTGGTTCCAGTTATCATCATCTTTCAGTAAAGCATAGGATTTCTATCCACTAGTTTCAAAGTCAAACTGAAGAGAGTAGAATGTAAATTTCCCCTCACTCAAATTGAACTATTGAGTTTCATGAGTATTCTGGGGAAATCATTTATCCATATAACATTGCAGGAGTGGGTATGATGACATTAGGTCCCAAGAGGTGCCAAAGGTATAGATAACATCGCAGAACGGAATGGGATTCAATGCTCTCATGGGACTGTTGGTTCTTTCCTAGAAATGATCCGTATGTAGCCAAAGCATCCTCCTCAGAAATTGAAGACCAAAGCATGATGGGGAAATTCGTCAAAGTTGAAAGACAGGTGGGTTCTGAATGCAATTTATAGCATTGAAGAAATGTTTCTATGTCATCATCTCATATAATCTCAACTTCTGAACATCATGTTATTCCACTGGACATAGGAATCATAGGATTGTAGATTTAGAGTTGAAAAGAACCTTAGCAGCCATCTGAGTCCAACTTTATAGCTGAAGCAACTGAGGCTGAAACAGATCAAGTGACTCGTCCATGGCCACCCAAATATTAAGGGCAGCTACGTGGCACAGTTGATAGAGCACTACGCCTGGAGTCAGGAAGACCTGAGTTCAAATCCAGCCTGAAATACTTATTAGCTTTGTGACCCTGGGTAAGTCACTTAAACCTGTTTGCCTCCATTTCCTCATCTGTAAAATAAGCTGGAGAAGAACCACTCCACTATCTTTACCAAGAAAATCCCAAATGGGGTCATTAAGACTCAAACACACCTGAAACTACTGAACAACAATAACACAGATATTAAGTTTCTGAGGAAAGATTTGAATTCGGGTCTTCTGGACTTTGAGTCCACTGCTATATCACCTACGCTAAACTGCTTCTCATGTCTTCAATCAGGTGCACAAAATAAAAAATACATGATTTAACAAGGTTAAAAAGTCAGGTCCCCTGTAGTGAGAGGATGAGATAGATTTGAATACATAAACCATCACTGAGTCTGACTCTATTTATTTAGAAATTGAGAAAATTTGGACAAGACTCATTAAGCTGAATTCCCCTTTTTATAACTTTATTAAATTTTATTAAATTTTTATTAGATTAAATTTTATTAAATTTTATAATTTTCTTATATAACCTGGGCATGCTTGAAAGGGTGGGAGGGGTGAACTTGAAAGAAAGTATAGAATAATTGTTTAACATAACTTTAAAAAATTCAACCTGTTTTCAAGAACTAAAAAAACAGCTTAACACAATCCATTTTTTTATATTAAAATGTTCTAGTTAAAACACATGCTGATTTAGAGAAGCCCATGTAAATCATACTAAGCTGTCTATTTTGTTTTATTTTGTTTGAACAGATGATTTCACTGGTATATGGAACTTCCAATCAGGAAATTCCATTTCTTAGTGCTGACCATCAAGCAAACTTACAGATTTAGAGAGTTTCCTGGGACATAGAGGTTAAGTGACAGGTCACACAGCCAGATCAGAACCCAGGTCATTCTGACAATGAGGTTGGCCCTTCTATCTTCTATACCTTGCTATCTCTCTTAACTGTAAGATAATAAAATTTCATTTAAATAAAGTATATAACAATTTGAGCACAGTTTTGCTATACTCATGAAATTTCCTGTTTCTGTTTGTCAATTCTTTACACATTTAGAAAATCGTATTTTCTCCCAAGACCTTTCTTCCTCCTCTTTTCAATATTTTTGACCAATAATATAGGCCCTGATGGAGATAGACTTTGCATCATGGATATTCTTCTGGAAGGCACTTGGGGGAAACCAACCACAGTACTAACTGTGTCAGGCAATGGCTCAATACATCTGAGGCCACAGCGACTCTGCCATCCCCAGCCAATATGGTGATAACAGGCATTAATCAAGTAAAAAAAAAATCTATGTAGGGAGCTAAAATATGCCTGTCTATAATTTCCACCCATTTTTCCTTCTTCTGCACTGTGTGGCCAAGCAAACTCAACTGAATCCCTCTTTTGCTTGATAGGCCTTCAGATACTTAATATAGTTATCAGGCTTCTCTTGAGTTTTCTCTAGACCAGGCTGAACATCCCCATCTATTCCTTTAGCTCATCCTCACATGGCATAAGTGGATAGCATGTTGGGACTGGAGTCAGGAAGACCTGATTTCAAATCTGGTCTCAGGCAATTACTAGCTGTGTGACCCTGGGCAACTATATATCATCCCCAACTACAAAATGAGGATAATTATAGTTAATAGGTAATAATAACCTACCTCACAAAATTGTTGTGAGGATCAAATGAGATGATATTTATAAAAAGCACTTTTCACGGTGTCTGGCACACAGTAGGTACACGATATAAACATGTGATAATATTCCATTCCATTCCAAGACCTCTCACTGTCCTGGTTGCCTTCCTTTGGACATTCTCCAGGTTATGAATGTCCCTCCTACAGTGCAGTACCCACACCTGATCATAATACTCAGCATGTGGCCTGAGCAAAGTTCAGTGGGCCTACCCATCATGCCTCTGGTCCTGGACACCATGCCTCTTAATACAGCCTAAAACTGCATTTTGTTTGCTGCTATATCACACTGTAGACTCATATGGAGTCTATACCACCCATGTAGCCAGACATGAATTCTGCCGGCTTCCAAAGCTATCGCTGCCTGTACCTTTAACTTAAGAGCATAGTGATGTGGGAAGAACTTTGCTTAGATTGGGTTAGAAATGAGATCTGACACTGGTCCCTGACTTAGGTAACCACATTACAAACCTAAGGCTACGATTCAAAGGGAGGAAAAGTTGTTAGAGGAGAATGATCATCTCTGTGGTGGATGTGCCCACTCACCCAAAGTTCCTTTTCTGAAGGGGTATCTCCGTGTGGAGACAATATTCCATCCGAGCGTTAGAAGTGCCTGAGTATGCTCTCTCTAGTCACTAAGCATGTTCCATGTCTTCACTAAGTAAGTGAGAGCTGAGATAGGGTCATAAAAAAATGAATGATCGTTACCCTCAAGCTGCAGGTGAAGGGACCATTTCTTTGAGGTTAAAGCAAGAAGACCTGAAATCAAAGAACTGTTTGGGTTCAATGCCTAGCTTCCTTACTTTCTGGCTATGTGACCTAGAACCATAATTTAGGGTTTAAAGGACTTTAGGGATTCTCTAATCCAACTCAAATATTTTACAAATAGGCAAACTGAGTTCATAGAGGGGAAGTGACTTTCCCTAGGTCACACAGCTAATAAGTAGCGGAATAAGAATTTGTACATAGATCTTCTTACTTCAAAATTAGGTTCTTTACATTAGTCCCCTCTTCTTTGACCTGTAAGAGTTTATTTCCTTATTTGTAAAATGAAGTTAGTAATACTGCAGCAGGATACTGTGGACAAACTAGGGGAGCATGGGATAGTGTACCTGTTAGATCTATGGATAAGGAAAGAATTTCTCACCAAATAAGAGATAGAGAATATTATGTGATGTAAAATGGATAATTTTGATTATATTAATTTTTAAAAGTTTTTTATATAAACAAAACCAATGCAGCCAAGATTAGAAGAAAGCAGAAAGCCAAGGGGGAAAATTTGTAGCGAATGTCTCTGATAAAGGCATTATTCCTCAATTATATAGAAAACTGAGTAAAATTTATAAGGATACAAGTCACTCCCCAATTGATAAATGGTCAGAGGATATGAACAGGCAGTTTTCAGATGAAGAAATAAAAGCTATATATAGTCATATGTAAAAATGCTCTAAATCACTATTGATCAGAGAAATGAAAATTAAAATAACTCTGGGGTTCCACTTCACACTTATCAGATTGGCTAATATGACAGAAAAAGAAACTGATAAATGTTGGGGGGCAGATGTGAGAAAACTAGGTCACTAATGCACTATTGGTGGAGTTGTGAACTCATCCAACAATTTTGGAGAGCAATTTGGAACTATGACCAAAGGGCTGTAAACTGTTGATACCCTTTGGCCCAGCAATACCACCACTGGTTCTGTATCCTAAAGAAATTAAAGAAAAAAGAAAAGAATCTATATGTACAGAAATATTTATAGCAGCTCTTTTTGTGGTGGCAAAGAATTGGAAACTGAGGGGATACTCATCAATTGGGAAATGGCTAAACAAGCTGTGTTATATGATAGTAATAGAATACTTATAGTACTATAAGAAATGCTGAGCAGGATGATTTCAGAAAAAACTTGGAAAGACTTACATGAACTGATGCAAAGTTAACTGAGCAGAACCAGGAGAACATTATACACAGTAACAGCAACACTGTATGATGATCAACTGTGAATGACTTAGCTATTCTCAGCAATGCAATGATCTGGGACAATTCCAAATGACTCATGATGGACAATGCTATCTACCTCCAGAGAAAGAACTGATGGAATCTGAATGTAGATCAAAGCATATTATTTTCCACTTTCTTAATTTTTTCTTTTTTTTTCACAACACAACTAATATGGAAATATGTTTTGCATGGTTAAACATCTATAACCTACATCAAATTGTTTGACATCTTGGGGAGGGAGAGAATTTGTAACTTAAAATAAAAAAAACACAAATGTTAAAAATTGTTTTTAAATGCATTTGGGAAAGATAAAATATTACTAATAATTTTAAAACATAAACAAAAATAATGCTTCACTAGGTTGTTAGCAAAAACATAGTTTATAAACAAAGTGTAATGCACTGTAAACATGGCAATTTTTATCATTACTGAGCGATGGCTAAGTGTCGGAGTGAATAAGAACCGACATTTATATGATGTTTTAAAGTTGATGAAACACATTACATACCTCGTCTCATTTGACCTTCACAACTAACTCTACAATGGAAGTACTTTGGATATTATCATTCTCACTTTACAGATGAGAAAACTGAAGCTCAATGAGTTTAAATGACTGGACCATGGTACCTCTTATAACTGGTATCAAGAATGACTCAATACAATTCTTTCCTTTTTTTTCCAGGTTCATGACATGGGGAAGAAACTGGATTTTCTTGTTGATATGCACATGCAGCACATGGAACAGCTCCAAGTCCAAGTTACAGAGTACTACCCAACCAAAAAGGCCACTGCTACCCCAGCAGAGGTAGAGAAGAAAGAGGAGAACCAATATTCTGAATTGAAAACCATTATCTACAACTATTCTGAACCCTGCACCCACGAAACCCCCTACAGCTTCCACCAGGTTCCTGTCAACAAAGTCAGCCCCTATGCTTTCTTTGCACATGACCCAGTGAGCTTGCCTCGAGGTGGAGGAGGAGGAGGAGGGCCACCATCAGAGAGGGAGAAGCTCCAGAGGACTCTGCCCTCCTCAGTCCCCTATGCAGAAAGACCCACCGTCTTGCCTATCCTCACTCTCCTAGACTCTCGGGTGAGCTACCACTCCCAAGCTGAGCTACGCAGCCCCTACCAGGAACGAATCTCACCCAGGCAGAGACGGAGCTTCACCAGGGACAGTGATACACCATTATCCCTTCTCTCTGTCAACCATGAAGAATTAGAACGCTCACCCAGTGGCTTCAGCATCTCCCAGGACAGAGACGATTACCTTTTTGGCCCAAATGGGGGCTCGAGTTGGATGAGGGAGAAGCGTTACCTGGCTGAGGGAGAGACCGACACAGACACAGACCCCTTTACCCCAAGTGGTTCTATGCCTTTGTCTTCAACAGGGGATGGGATTTCAGATTCCATATGGACTCCTTCCAACAAGCCAGTTTAAAAGGGGAGGAGGGGTCACTGGATGGCCTCTCCTTGTAATGTAGACAAACTTTGTATAGCTCACTTACTCTTACACCCAAAGCTTACTAGTTGGAATACCAATGGCTGCATTCAATGCATGTGTTAGTATTAGTCACTGCACCATTCCATGGGGATTTACAGCTGCATTTTTTTTTCCAAGACACCACACGGAAGCCGCTTCATTCTGAGCATGCTTTGCATGACTTTACACTATATAAATGGTACCGCTACTTTCTTCTAGAATACATATCTATCTGCTATTCTTATTTAAAAACCACAATTGGGCCTGTGCAGGAAGAGACTATAGAAGATTCCATGCTCCTTTTCTTTTATAAACAGAGAACATAGTTCCAGTGAGTTCTAGAATCACTTCCCATTTGTGTTCTAGCACCTGCCCTAAAATCTGCACCCATCTCTCAAAATAATGAATTTATTTTCTTGATAACTTCACTAGCTCTCAGAAATTCCCAGAATGGAGAGCAAGTGCAGTGAGGTCTGGCCCCCTGCATTAATTTGATGCAACTTAAGTTAAAATAATTACTTTTGGAGGAATTCTGATTTCATTCATGTATGGACCTCCCACAGCAGAAATTCTCTCCACTGAGGCCATTTAGCAACCTCTCTGTAACTAATCTTACAGAGCTGTGTAGGAACCCTGAGAAGGTTAGTGATGCCCCTGTTCACATGTAGCTGGTATGTGTCCAAAGCAGGCCCTGAAAACAGGTCTGACTCTCTCCAAGGCCAGCCCTCTAACCTCTATATCATGTTATTTTTCCTTCAATATAATACAGAGGAAAAGGAAGGGTACCTATCTCTTTTCCCATACCATGGATACCTTAATCTATAAAGAAACTAGAAAAAAAAATTTTGAGGCTTCCAAATAGGATTTTACCGAATAAAGAACACTTTGCTACTAATCCCATTGTGCTCAAAAAAGGGCCCAGTTTCTATTCCCTGCAGGTAATCTTTTGCAAAATGTCCACAGGGAATAGATTCAACTTTAGAGATCATTTGGATTAATCCCCATTAATCACATCTTTACATGTGAGTAAAATGAGGCCTAGAGAGGTTAAATGACTTTCCTAAAGTCAGAGCAGCAGAACACAGGACTCAGGACTTCTAAGCCATTTACATGTTCTGTGTAGAAAACAGGGATCAGAAATCATACTGAGAGTTATACTAGAATCACAGACATCCAAGAGACCTTAGAAATCACCTAGGCCAACTCCCTTTAATTAATAGATGAGAAAATTGAGGCCCAGAAAAGTTGCTATTCAAAGTCACACAAGTAGTAAGTGGCTCAGTGTTTTCTCTGTGGCTGACTTAGCTGTGATACCTTGAACACAGAATGTCAGTTACTTTGTGCTCCAATTGAGCAGTAAAAAACATAAAGTTTGTTTTTTATTGTAAAATACAATACACTCATTTTTATTCTGCCTATTTTGCTTCAAGAAAATGGCTGATAGTAGCTTTATTGATGTGTGAATTGGCCAATATGATAACCAACACGTTTTCTTCATTAGTTCAAATGACATCATGTATGTAAATCACTTTGAGAACTTTAGAGAGGTGTATAAATGTCATTTATTATTACTTTATTTCAGCGAATGCATAATTGCATCACTGTGGGATACTTCGTCCATTGACACAAATTATAATGACTCATCCATCTGTTACTTCATTGCTTATTAAGTGAAGGTTTCATATTAAGGGTACCAAAAGTTAAATGAATGTTTGTTGATGGGGTGCTCCATCATTGTATGGAGGTGTGAAGGTGACCCTGGCCTATCGAAAGTTACCAAGGTGGAAAGGATTCAAATATGGACTCAGCAATTGGTTACATCTGATGCTTAAAGACCAGACTAGCTCAATATAGATGGATTCATTACTAGAAAATCAGCCACCTAGTAAGGAATTCTTTAGCCATGTTCACCCATTCTTCCTCTCACACTTTTTTGAAAATACTTCAATCTTAAGTGACATTGGATCAGCAAAAAGTTAAAGCAAATATCCCTGTAGCAGCGTCCCACACTAATTTCTAAGCACAATCTGCCTAAGGTTTCTCTTTACCACTTGATAATCTATAATATACTCTGGTAGTGGAATTTCTCATGAAGATTGGGTCACACAGATGGGTACCTGGTCAATGGCAGCACAAGTATGTATTGGTTCTGTCCCTCTTAAAGCTGTTGTTTATTGGTTGCTGAAGAACTAGCTCTTATCAAAGTGACCCAGTTAGCTAGACATTAGGCACATGTTGGTGCCTGTATGTCGCCTGTATATTAACAAGGCTGGAATCCTTCAAGATCTTGCCTAGAGGAGTAATAGTTCTGGCAGATGCTTTGGTAAATGAGTTTATACATTAACTAATGGACAATCAACTCTTTTAGGCTCTGAGTTCTGGAGATTGTTTAGACAAGAGGGGGGAACATGGGAAAGGAGGATGTTGCTGATGGTGTTTGTAGTTCACACATGGGAAGGAGTACTGACCGAGGAGTCTGAGATTGGTTGAGGGGCAGAGCAGGGTTAAGGAGAGAATAACCTAGTTATGAGAACCTAGCGTGTGGTCCTCGTTATGACTTGCTGCCACAAGAGGTGATCATAGAAATAACTTTCACCTTTCAACCAGCCACACTGAGCTCTGAGATGGATTATTGGGAGCCTCTGATCCAATGGGTCAAATGTACTTTTCTCAGACATTGATTTCTGACTAATCCAGAGGTCATCATTTACCAGGAATGACTTAAATATCGCTAAGTTATCACTATATTGTTATTCACTTAAAGTTTTTTAAAGGGATTGGTGACCAAACTTTCTACCTTTGCACCAATTAATTTTTCTAAGAAATTGATGCTCTCCTAGAAACCTGACCTTGGTGTCTTAACAGATAACAAATGGTGTGAGGGGACACTTATACTCCTGCTCACTGATCAAAAAAGAATAGACTTTTGCCTCCTTTCTAGAAACATCTTCTATGGATGAGGCACTTGCTAAGTAATATAATTTACCATGGGCTGGCCGAGTAGGGAGTGAGCTCACTTTCATTTGAGAAAGTTGAGATGAGAAAGTTGAATGAGCACTTATCCTTGTTCAGGTAGCTTTATCCAAAATTATTTCTGAGGTCTCCAAAGAAAGTTAAGATTCTGTTGTACATTGAAAAAGCTTCCAGCCTTATAACAAGATAGATAATAAAGTAATATAGGTAAAAGAGGGTAATAGAGACTAAAAGAAGTGTCCACTTTCAAAGCACTCCATGTTTATGCCTTTCTTTGCATCCCTAGCACTTAGCATGGTGCTTGGCACATAGTGAGTGCTTGATAAATGCTTGTTGATGAACTGACTCTTTGAAGCATAGCCAAATCAGATTAGAACAGAGAGCTTAGCTTTTATCTGGCCAGTCAATAAACAAGCATTTATATATGTGCCAGGCACTATACTGGGCATCAGGAATACAAAGACGAGAACAGAAATCTTCTTATCCTTAAGAAGCTTCTATTTTATTGAACATCCAGCCTCATGAAAACACGGCTGTTTCCACAAATACATTGATACTTTATTATCTCTGCAAGAGAGTTTAGATAGAAGACTATAATGGAGGGCTGATAAGAACTTCTAAACAGCCTCACCTCTAAGGACAAGATGGAGGCTTCAGGCTCTGATTTATCAATCTGACCTGGCTAGTCTCACACCAGGCTCAACAAAGGAGTGAGCTCTGGATTAACTAAGATTTTTTTTTTCCTTTGTAGGTGAAACCAGGTTTCTCCTCCTTCTTACTCTTTCCTAAATCCATTTCAAGAGACATAGCCATTCCTGATGGACATCCCTACAATTGGTGATAGGATTTGGTCTATTTTTATCCCTCACCTGCATCCCAGGTATTATCAACTTGGAGAGCCTTAGCCTAGAGTCCAAGTCTAGTCTTTGAAGCTGTTGCTCCATGGTAGAATATCTATTTTAAGAGAAATCCACTAATTTCCTGTAGGCATCTGCTAGTTGAGTCAGTGACCTGAAAGGTTGCTTGAATTTTGTGGGAGGTGATGGGGATGTTCTCTTCAAATTCCCACCCTTAGAGTTACTACATAGCCAATCTTTAGCAGTCTTTACAGACAAAAATCCCATGAAAACTCCGTATCATGTGGAGTAGGGGTTGCACTTGTAATGTTATTGGTATAGGGAATATCCTAGAGAAGGAAATTCCCTTTACCAATACAGTCAGGAAGCTTCTCTGAAATTTAAAGTTTTAAGAAGCTACCTAGAGTGCCGAGAAGTTAGGTGGCAGACCCAGAATCACAAAGCCGGTATGGGCTAGATGAAGGACTTGAACCCATATCTTCTAGGTTCTAGATCTGGCTGCTCATAATGCCACACTGATTCTCTGTTGAACAGAGATTATGTGACGATGAGCATCCTCCAGAATTTATTTCTCGATCTGAGTTTTCAATGACAAACGTATGGCAATTTGAAGGTGTATTTCAAAAGGATTCAATTGGTTTCACATTCCACATCAAGTCTCATCGTAGTTGTTAAGGATGGCTTATTCCTATCAACAAACAGTTAATGAAAGCCTGGTGTCATCACAAAAGGTTTTCCAGAGTGCTGAATTATTAGACACCAGGGCATTTACATGTAAGTTTGATTTTTGTAAGCCAAAGGAGGTAATGGAAACAAGGATCTAACAGTTTATGTTCAAGATTCAGAACACAAGAATCCCTTTTATTTTCACAATACAGTGTCTATACTGTATAATGCCTTAAACTGGAATTTTCCACATTGTTATGAACTTTAGAAATTTTCACAGCTCAAAAAAAAAAAGAGGTGAGGCAGGTAGCCTAAAATGTTTAGTATTAAGATATTGTAAACTTAAGGCATTTATTGATAGTGATACCTCTGCATTTTGAATTATTTGCATTTAACAATTGAAATGAGAAAGCTATTACTACCATGGGAAGATAGTAAGACCCTGTTCCTTTGGGTTCAGTTCATGAATCCCTAGGGGATATTATATCTCAATGGTATGCTAAATTCACATTTTCACGGGTGGACAATTGGGGAAAAAATGCTACAGAATGACAGGGACAATTTAAAGTGAAGGGCCTGGTGGGTGCTTACCAAAGACCCATGTGGCTTTTTCGTCTCTTTCTTCCCAATGAGAAAAGTTATGTAACCAAGTCAAATTGATGAATTGGTTTTGCTTGGCACATAGAGCCATGAATGAAATTGCGTGGTTTGGTGAGAGTAATGTATTGGTTCTGATTCCCGTTGAGACTTATAACACTATCACAGTGGATGGGCTGCTGGGCTTGGAGTCAGGAGGACCTGAATTCAGACTCTGTCTCAAACACTGTATAACTATAGGCCAATAACTTCACCTCCATTTTTCTTATCTGTGATTGAGAGGGTTGGACCCAGTAGCTTCTAAGGTCTTTTAAGCTCTAAATCTAAGATCCTATGATGACTTCTTTTAAAATTTCTCTACTTCAGCACCATGACTGGTAATTGGGGAACAGTGTTCCTGTTCGCTTTATTTGCTGGTACAGAAGAATCAGAAATTTAAAAACAGACAGCACCTAGAGATTTAAAACATTGAATAAAAAATTTTATTCAGTACAGTACAATACAGTAGACTAGGTAGACATTTGTTTGCCTTCCTATTCACCCTGAACAATGGGCAAATGTCCTGAGTCTTCAGAGGCTGCCCTTACAGAGAAGATAATGTTCCCATGTCTTGGAAGAGATAATTTTCCCTTCCCCCACTTCCAGCTTAGATCCTCCCAACAGAGTCAACCAAAAGTCCTTAAGATCCAGTACCATTAAGACCATGCCAACACACCCCTTTTTTTTCCTTTTAACTTTTTCCAATTGCTTCCTTCTTCCACCCCACCATCAATCCCAGCAAATAAGGTGGTCTACTACTTAGACTCACCCTACCCTTATAGCCAACACCCAAGTGGCATCTACACACACACACACACACACACACACACACACACACCATTGTGACAAAAGTCACGTTAGAAACCAAATAGAGAGGTTAATTTGGTAAGTCCCATGAGATCTACATGATCCTAAATAACTGTTTTGGCTTAATAAACTAAATAATTGGAAGTTCTGGTCTCATATTAGAAAGCCTTCTCTGAACCTCTAGTTTTGCTTCTATTTCGTAGCTCATTACCAAACCCTTCCACCAAAGGGTCAGAAGGAAGTAGAAACAGATGTTACTCAAGCTATTCCATGCTTGGGTCATCGAGAAAGTTGAAACCTTTTGGCTAAAACAAGATTTAGGGATCGGGTCCAGATGTCAGTAGTTAATTTCTATTTATGATAGAGGTCTAGATACCCTTGCCAGAGGGTGCTTTTTCCATTTTTTTTTTTTTGAAGATCATAGATTTCAAGCTGGAAAGTTTCTTTTAGGTCATCTAGTCCAAAACCCTCCTTTTACAAATGAAAAATCTGGAGCCCAGAAAACACTATGTTGTTTTCCTGGTTTTCAGGCAGTCTTTGTCGTGTTTTATGAATATAGGGGAAGCTTCTCCCAAGAGCGAGCGTAACAAAGTTATCAAATGCTTTAGGCCTCAAGAGGTTGGCCAAGTAATTGAAGAAATCCTCACTGAATTCTATGTACTTTGTCCTCTAAACCTCGCCATTCTGACATCAGCCTGACATTCGGCAAGACAGGGGTCAAAACAAGTATTAGGGGAAAACGATCATTTTCAACGAGCACTTCAAATGTCTCTCTGAAAGTCTGCAGGGTGAATAATTATGCAGCAGTCAACAACGTTGGCTTCAATTTTAGAAATACAGGTGTTGTTCACTCTGGACTTGTCCAAGGATTCTCCATTTAATATCATAAGCTAGGGAGATAAAAATGTTTGAGTTTATTTCAATAGTCCGAAGAAATGTGAGCTCCCTGAGAATAGGGATTATTTCCTTTTTATTTTTTCATTGTATCCCCAGAATCTAGCACAGTGCTATGCACATAGTAGGCACCTAAGAAATATTTGTTGAAATGAATGAAAGTGAATTTGGATCAAACAGAATTGAGTTGAATTGAATCCGTATACTAACCTCCATGATCCCAGTTGAAGGTTAGCCTTAATTCCTGTAATTTGGGAAAGGTACTCAATTGGTTTTTTTTTTTTTTTCCCTGAGGCTATATGCAGGAATTTTATAGTAAAGGGTTAGTGGAAGATTTATCAGGCCTAAGAAAGTGTCTGTCGTGAGGGAGAACACACCTTTCCTTAACTGGCTGGCTGAGCCAGTTTCAGCTAGCTGCCTATGGCTGCTGTCAGACCTGACACAGATCGATATCCCAACCAATCAGTGAGAATGGCACAGGAACGCCCCTTCCCACCGATGTTTCAAAACAAGAAAGTCCCTGACAACACTTCTAGGATACCATGTCCATAGTTACTGCTGTTGTTTGTCCTTCACTCTTGAAGAGGACCATGACATCATGGAGGTGATACCAGGACATGAAAGTGAATTGGATTTAAATGAGGGAGGGCTGTGCAAAGTCGCCAGCCTCACTTTCTCCTCCGGAGCCATCTGGGTCCAGTGGCCAGATACACACTGGGACGACTAGAGATGGCTAAGGAATAAGGCGATCGCAGACCCTCTGCTCAGCATCTCCCTCAACAGCCTTCGCAACTTCAGCAAACATAGCTACTCTATGCAAGTTACTATGCTTGGCACTAGACATACAAAGATTACCCCCCCACAAAAAAAAAAATCCTTGCCTTCAAGAAGGTTACATTCTACTGAGGAGGGGGAAAGCTCCCAGTGGCAGCCCCCAAAGGGCAATTGCTTCTCCCTCCAAAAATGCCTCTGTATATATACATAAATATGTATGTGTGTATATACACACATACATATTTATGTATATATACATACAGTACTCTTTCACCACCAGAAAGGTAAATACCACAAAGCCAAATCTGCTCTCCAATATCAAATATACTGATTTCCTACTGGAAACTAATTTTACATTAGTAAGTTTGGTTTTTTTTTAATATCTCCTATTAGCTGGTCCTCTACTACTTTATAAACATGGAAGTCTCAAAATAGATTTGCTAGGATAGAGAAATATTTGCTGTAATGTGCTTAGGAATCTACCACTGGAGCAAAAGGAGAGGGCTCTATGTTTGTTGAACTGGCTTAAAGGCCAATTTCTTTGAGCTCTCAAGCCTGGGAGGGTGTCGAGGGATACTGAATGACTCACTTTGTACTGGCTTCTACTAACACTTCTTTTTTAAAGAATTGCTTGCTACTCAGAACTCCATGAGATTCATTCTTTTTCCAAACCATTTATGCTAACCTGTCAGTAACTTTTCTTTTATTTTTTGCTGAATTCAATTGAGTAGGTTCAAATATCCCAATTGGCTCAACACCTATCCTGGCTTGTTATTCACTATTAAGATTTGAAGCCAGTTTTTTCTTCAGAGGGAGCATATTTATTTTCAAATGCCTTCTCTTCTGGGTCTCTTGTGGGCAAATCACAAAATGGGTACTTCTCTTTGTATTTAGAAATTTCTCTATCCCAAGGTCAGAAGGCAAGGCTTTTCTTCTGATGTCAGCACCTTTCTACTGGAGAAAGATAGCTTCTCCCTTCACCCACCAGCATATTTCTTTCAGGCACAGGCATGGAACTCCCAATGGAAGAATGAACTGGGAGGGTTTTGTTTTGTTTTGTTTTGTTTTTGTAAAGTCTTTACCTTTTTTTCATATGTAAGGTGTTGCTTTCAGAGTCTCTATACTAACAAATCTACTTTGTCTTTATTCCTAAAAAAAAAAAAGAAAATTCTAGCATCAAGGAGTAAGGAAAAGAAGAGAAAATCTAATGTTGTAAAATAGTGACCCTTCAGTCCCTATGCCCCTTCTCAATTTTATATTCAGTTCTGGTTTTAATTAATTCCAATTCAACTCAAAAGCATTTTTTCAATGTCCAATATATCCAAAGGCCAAGAAAAAAAAAAAGAATCTTTAGCCTCAAGGAGTTTATATTCCCCCAAAAGGATATAACTTGTATAGAGATGAGCAAATGCAGGGTAAATATTGAAAATAAATGGTTTGTGTTGTTAATTGATACACTTAAAGGGCCCGAATGAGAAAAATGCGTGCATTGTTAGGATCAGACAGGGCAGACCATCCATAATAGGTATGGAATGGGTCGGAATGGGGCTGGGTATTTCTGTTTTTTTTTTTTCTTCCTGATGTAGCAAAGTGACTTCAAATAGCAAGAGAATAATCCATTTTGAATCTCTGAAGGACAAGATATAGTTTAAAAATTACAAACCTGTTGTTTTTCCTTTGGGGGGGATTACTTTATTTTTTTTTCCTTTTATGGCATAGAATTCTGGTGCCTTGCTCCCTGAAGTTGTCTCCAAGCTACAAAGGATACGCTTTTTTCACATTCTGGCTTACAAGGGAACACAACTTTTCTACAAGTGGCCTTTAGTGCTCTTTCTAATATGATTTCCTGTAATTTTTAAACTGTATGTCTAATTTATATTCTGGCACTGTCCTATATTTGAACAACTTTAATATGTTGATTTCCATCTATATTATGCAAATGATACTTCTTACCTGATTTTTTATGTTCTGTCTTAAAATGAACAATCAAATAAAGAAATGCCGCACCACTTATTAATAAACGGAAATTTCAATGATGGAGTGAAAGAATGTCATTTGCTTTGAAAGCTCTTTTAAACTGAAGGATAGGGGTAGGATATCCCAAGACATCGGGAGCAAAGGTCATGGGGCTATAGATTGAGAACTGGAAGGGATTTTAGAGATCATCTATTCCAATTCCCTCTCCCTATATTTGAGGAAATCGAGGGCCAGAGAGGTTCCATGATTCATTCACTCAAGGTCACACTGATAGTAAATGGCATAGGCAGGATTGAGAATAGGTTCTTTCACTCCCACTATGCTTCTTTTGCTCTGTAAGTTGTCCCAAACATCTTAGTGCAATTTTAAGCTTTCATGCTAAGATTTTGGGAACATTTTACGTGTTCACCATATTTCTAAGGCTTGCTTTTTTGTCATTGTTTTGGGGTTTTTGTTTGGTTGGTTTTTTTGCTTTTGTTTTTGTTTTTTGAGGGTAACTTAAAACAACATTTTATTCATCCTGGGAAAGAAATCAATAATCAGGAAATCCAGACTTGATCCAGGAGTTGACACAGTGGCCAAAAAAATAACTAAAGCACTTCCCCTGGCAGCCAAGTGACTGTATATAATATTGCCTACCAAGTATATATTCATTGAAGGAACACATTTCAAACCTAACAAAGATGAGAACATCCTGGATGGTGTTCAGTTTTGAATTGAACCCAATGGGTTTCTTGTCCTGGATCAGTTGTCATCTGCCATTGTTTCTTTTTTGCCTTCTTTGATATATTCCCTCTTGACCTCATCATTTCTCCCTTCAGATTTCAATTTTCTTATTTTTAAAAAACAGAGCTATTTTGTATGTTTCTTATTCTACAATTATTTATTCTGCTGGGAGAAAGTACATTTCAACTCCCCTCCCCAAATATTAACTGGTGGGATCTTTTGTATTTGGCCAATGGAAAATTGTGTTGTATTAAGTTTCAATTTAACACACACACACACACACACACACACACACACACACGCACATGCACACATAGAACTCCAGAAAAGATAGGAGTATATAATGAACAGAATTCCAGAAAAGGAGTATGTAATGAACAGAACTTCAGAAAAGACAGGAGTATATGATGAACTAACATGATTAGAAAGTATATTAGGACCTTAAGGAAACTCAACACTAACATATAACTCAAAAAATAACTTCTGAAGAGATGGCAATTTGGTATTATGAATACAGACAACACCACCCCTCCCAGTTTGGAGTCAAGAAGATTTGAATTCAAGTCTTACTGCTAATAAATAAAAATTTTGTGACTGGAGATAAGTTTTTAACCTTTCAATTCCTTTGGGCAACTTTCTTAGACTTTTAGTTGCAGAATGGTTGCCAAACTGTATTAGTAGAGGGCATTTCTTCTCTAGGAGTTCTCTATGTTAATAAAATCACAGATCTAGAAGAAAAAACTCAAAATAATAATTGCTGTATATTAAGAATATCACTTTCAATGCTAATGAGATTGTGCTGGATTATTTCTTACCAAATTGTAACGCCAGGTGCCAATTCAAGAATGCTTATTCTTGTGGTAACAAGAAGAAAGAAAGAGGGAGAACAAAAGAAAAGCAGGGATATGGACCTATAGGAGAAAAAGATGAGCCATGGCTTAGGCCCCCAGAGGTTAAAAAAACTAGTGTGCCCTCCTGCTCAGTCATATAGGAGGGGAAAAGATGATACAGGCTATCTGTTGATCTGCCTAGAAGATAGAGGATCTGAGCATCTAAAGTTATGGGGAGTGGGACAGAACCAAGAGGGCAGAGTAAAAGCAGGGACTTGCTTGAGCTTTTTCTCAAACCCCTCCCTATACCTGTAAAAAATGACTCTGAACAAATTCTAGATCAGCAGAACCTACAAAAAAACAGAGTGAAACAATTTCCAGCCCAAGACAACCTGCATAGTCAACGGGAAAGATCTGTTGCACTGGACTTGGAGATGAGCGCAGTCCGGTGTGGGCTGTACCAGCACAGACTAGGCTACAGCAAACCTGGAGCAGGCCTCAGGTGACTGAATCACTGGCAGCTGAGGTGGTTTCCAGACTTCTCAACCCACAAATGCCAAAGACAACTTAGAAGGTCAGTGGGAAATGTCTGTCAGACCTGGGTGAAAGAGGTCTGGCCCCAGCCCTAGCACAGCCCCAGGGTGGTGGCAGCAGTTGCTTCCAGAGCTCTTAGACCAACAGATGGTAAGGGGATCGAACAACTAATGAGAAGGAAATTACAGAGATCTCTTTACTGGCACTGAGGAAGGACTCTGTTGCTTTTCCCATACTTGTATCTGGGTGGCAATCCTAGGTGGCAGTCCTGGGGTGAGGAGAAACACTGGCATAGCAGAGCTTGTGGCAACAGTGGAGAAGGAACCCTCTTCATAGTTCCAGGGCAGAAAAGAGTGCTTGTAGTCATTCACTGACCAGGGCACAAGCCAGGAGAGGAGTAAACACATCTCTTCTTAGATCATACCACCTTGGAAGAACTGAAAGTTACAGGTCCCTAGAATTATCTCTGAAAACAGCTGCACAAAATCCCTGAAGACTGGGACAATGTGCCCTCCATGCTGGAAGCAGAGCTCTACCTTAACAAAGAGTTAAAAAGTTAAGTAATTGGTTAGGAAAATGAGCAAACAGCAGAAAAAACTCAGACTATAGAATATTACTTTGGTGACAAGGAAGATCAAAACATACAACCAGAAGAAGACAACAAAGTCAAAGCTCCTATATGAAAAGCCTCCAAGAAAAATATGAATTGGTCTCAGGCTGTGGAAGAACTCAAAAAGGATTTTGAAAAGTAAGAGAAGTAGAGGAAAACTTGGGAAGAAAAATGAGTGATACAAGGAAATCATGAAAAATGAGTCAATAGCTTGCTAAAGGAGACCCCAAAAATACTGAAGAAAATAACACCTTAAAAATAGACTAACCCAAATGGCAAAAGAGGTCCAAAAAGCCAATGAGGAGAAGAATGCCTTAAAAAGCAGAATCGACCAAATGGAAAAGGAGATCCAAAACTCAATGAAGAAAGTAATTCCATAAAAATTAGAATTGAGCAAATGGAAGCTAATGACTTTATAGGAAATCAAGAAATTATGAAACAAAACCAAAAGAATGAAAAATAGAAGACAATGTGAAATATTTCATTGGAAAAACAACTGACCTGGAAAATAAATCCAGGAGAGATTTTAAAATTATTGGACTACCCAAAAGCCATGACCAAAAAAAGAGCTTAAGACATGATCTTTCAATCAGGAAAAACTGCTCTGATATTCTAGAACCAGAGGGTAAAACAGAAATTGAAAGAATCCACCAATCACCTCATGAAAGAGATCCCAAAAGGAAACCTCCCAGGAATATTATAGCTAAATTTCAGAGTTCCCAGGTTAAGGAGAAAATATTACAAGCAGCCAAAAAGAAACAATTCAGATATTGTGGAAACACAATCAGGATAATACAAGACTTAGTAGTTTCTACATTAAGAGATTAGAGAGCTAGGAATATGACATTCTGAAGGTCAAAGGAGCTAGGATTAAAACCAAGAATCACCTACCCAGTAAAACTGAGTATAATCAATGAAGAGGAAAAATTCATATTCAATGATGTAGAAGAATTTAATGCATTCTTGAGAGGTCAGAACTAAATTGACAAATTGACTTTCAAATACAAGACTCAAGAGAAGCATGAAAAGGTAAACAGGAAAGAGAAGTCATAAGGGACTTATTAAAGTTGAACTGTTTACATTCCTACATGGAAGGATGATATTTGTAACTCATGTGACCTTTCTCATTATTAGGGTAGTTGGAGGGAATATATATAGATAGAGGGCACAGGTGTGTGTTAAATATGAAGGGATGATATCTAAAACATAAAATTAAGGGGTGAGAAAGGAATGTACTGGGAGAAGGAGAAAGGGAGAGGTAGAATAGGGTAAATTATCTCACATAAAAGAGGCAAGAAAAAGCTTTTATGGATGGGTGGGGGGGAGAAGGTAGGGGAGAGGGAATGAGTGACTTACTCTCATCAGATTTGGCTTAAGGAGGGAATAACACACACACTCAACTGGGTATCAAAATCTATCTTACCCTGCAGGAAAGTAGAGTGGAAGGAGATAAGAAAGGGGGTAGTAATAGAAGGGAGGGCAGATTGGGGGGCGGTAATCAGAAGCAAACACCTTTGAGAAGGGACAGGGTAAAAGGAGAGAATAGAATAAATGGGGGGGGGCAGGATAGGATGGGGGGAAATATAGTTAGTTTTGCTTGACTGCACATGTGTATAACCTATGTCAAATTGCTTGACCTCTCAATGAGGGTGAGTGGGAAGGGAGGAAGGGAGAGAATTTGGAACACAAAGTTTTAAAAAACAAATGTTAAAAATTGTTTTTACATGCAACTGAGAAATACGATACACAGGCAATGGGGTATAGAAATCTATCTTACCCTACAGGAAAATAGAAGGGGAAGGGGATAAGAGAGGGTGTGGTGATAGAAGGGAGGGAAAATTGGAGGAAGGGGTAATCAGAATGCATGCTGTCATCGGGTTCGGGGGATGGGAGAGATGGGGAGAGAATTTGGAACTCAAAATCTTGTGGAAGTGAATGTTGAAAACTAAAATAAATTGGAAAAAAAAAGTTATAAAGGACTTTAAGGAGCATCCTTTTACTAGAGTCTAATCTTTTCATTTTACAGATGAGGCAGTTGATCCAGAAAGGGAGAGAGTTAGCTTTTGAAGGTAAGTCAGTTAACAATAACAACAACAATGATGATAATGATAATACAGTATTATAACTTTACATAGCCTATCTAATTTGATTATCACATTAATCCTATGAAATAGGTGCTATAATTAGCCCTACTTTATGTATGGACAGAGGATTCAAGGAAATCAGTTCTTTCTTCTTCCTTTATTTCTCCCTCCCCCTCTCCCAGTCCTTCTCTCTCTCCCTCTTCCTTACAGATGGAAAGGCCAAACATTCTTACAGACGTCTTCCAGGACACTGTGCAGTGTTGTGGGGCTTAATGCAATTAACACAAAGTTATCCAGAAACAGGAGCACTAAGAGGGCCTCGTCATCCACACAGAGGTCTTTTGACCCCCATTCTGTGTTTGTATGTCTGCCAAATACTTTTGGCAAGCAAATGTCGCCCTGTAGTATGCCTCCACGCATGCTTATAATCTTAAAGTGATTGAACTTGATGATTTATGGAGTTACATCCTCCAAGAAATCTTGAATGATCTTGATCTATGGATAGAAAACCCCTTATAAAAGACCTAGTAAGGTGGTGTTTTCTTCTTTATAGTCAATTGCTTTTTTATAATAAACCAACAAGAAGTACAGCAGGCTCTCTGCATCTTTCAGTCAATTGTGAGATGGCAAAGATGTAGTCCGCCGTTGAATAAATTTGCAAAAGCCAGCTAGTTCCCTATTAAATACTTAATCAATTAAGAATGCCCTCAATTTGTGTAGAGATGATCCTCCTGAAAATTTTGTGCAGATAGCAGAGTAGGCATATGGGTCAGTAATTATCCACAAGTCTTTGGCCTCTCTCATTTCTTCCTCCTAAGCCATACTTTCCCATGTATTTCTCCCCATCCTCACCTCCTCTTTTCCCAACTTCTCACTGAAGTCACTAAATACCATTTTATATGTTGATTTGATTTGAAGGGTCTTATCAAATTCTGCATAAAATTCCTCCATCATTTACTTGGGCCTCAACAATTGATGCTGATGTATAAGCTGCAATATTTTCATGGAGGACTTCTTGCAATAATTTATCACTCTAACAGAGGTCAACAGGCCTCTCTTTGCTGCTCCAAGTAGGGCCTCTGAGCCATCCTTCAGATGGTTCAGCCTTCTTCTGATTTCATTTATATCAGGGATGTCAAGATTGATATGATTGAGCTCCTCCAGCAGTATTTCCACCCATTGGTTCTTAGACAAAGATCTCACAGTTAGAGGACTAACAGTCAAATTAAAGATTGTTAATATTCTAAAAAATATAGTGTTTCTTAGTACCTGTTGACCCCTTTCAATCACTCTGACACCATCACTGCACATGTGAAAGGGTAATGCACAGGAATGAGAGCTACTTATTATTTTGTCCTTTCATGGGTTTCTAAGACAAAAAAAATGTTTTATCAACATGTGACCAGCTTACTAATGACAATTTTTCCATGACTATCAAAGCTTAGCAGTGTCTGGAACATTGTAGGTATTTAATAAATGTTTATTGATTGATTAATTCTTGGGAGGCAGAGTTGGTTTGTTTCAGGGACCATATTCAAAACTCCTCCAACATGGTATAACCTACCATAGCTTTCATTCTACTGTCATAAACCTCGAACCTGGGGTCACCTCCACACTACAAGAAGGCAACATAATAGGACTTTTATGGAAGATTTAACTTTGTTATATTCCTTATAGCAAAGAATTTTTAAAACTGAGAGAGAGAGAGAGAAAGAGAGAGAGAGAGAGAGAGAGAGAGAGAGAGAGAGAGAGAGAGAGAGAGAGAAAGAGAGAGAGGGAGAAGGTGTAGACAGATTTTCTGTTTGGTCTCAGAGGCAGAACAACAGGCAATGGGTAGAAGTTGCAGGGAGGTTAGTCAGTTGTCCCTTCCCTGCCATGCCTCCCCCATTATATATCTTCAGGCAAAAGATAGTTGACTGCTTGTTGAGAATATTATAACAGAATGAATTCTTATTCAATTATACATTGGATTAGATGAATTCTGAGGTCAATTACAAGATGTAGCTTCTATGATTCTGTTTTTCAGATCCTGACTTTATCATTAGCTAGCTATGTGACCTTAGACAAGTCAATTTCTGGGCTTCCATTTCCTCATTTGTAAAATGAATTGGTTGAGTTAGATGATCTACCTCTTCATTTGTTGTTGTTATCCATAATTAGTGGGTAATCCATATTTGATGCCAGAAATTTGTCCCCTGTAATAGTGACCCTTTGTGGGACACATAGTTGTTGCTAGATTTACCTTCCTCCAAATTGCACATAAGACCATAGTCACAACTATAAAGGAATAAAAAAATTGTTATTAGTTGTCCTTGTTCTCTTTATTAGATAATAACATCATCATACAATCTTGTATCTGTCATTGTCTATGATTAGCTTTTTTTCTGCAAATGAGGACTGAGTGCTTACTTTCTAATCACACATTCAGATCACAGGAGTCACACTCAACCATTAGTCCTTCTACATCTCACACAACTGATATTCAGCAGCAAAGAAAAGCCAAAACAATATATCCCTGAGAAAATTCCTCACCATCTGCTTAGAAAGGGCAGAAGCTCATTCAGAAGTTGGCATCCTCATTGTACTCAAAACCCAGCCACTGTTTCCAAACCCATCTCACACATCAGGGGAGGCAAAAGAAAGATCAGCTTCCATGAGTTGTTTGGGCATCCCATCTGTCATGGGATTCAGGGAAAGCGGCTACTTCATCTTGAAGAGGAATACAGTGTCCACAATGCTGAAATTCAAATTATTCTTCCTATCTCAATTTCAAACAACCTGGGAACATTCCCAGCAGATATGTTGTGTGTGTGTGTGTGTGTGTGTGTGTGTGTGTGTGTGTGTGTGTGTGTGAATTACAGACAAGGCTGTGTTAGGGGGGCTTATAGTATTATTATCAATTAATACTTCATTACTTCATACAGGTTTGGAATAAGGATATAATAATATGCCACGCTGACTCCAGCATGGGTCTCTCATGGCTTTCTAACGCAGATTTTAAAAAAAAAAAGGTCTCCAAGTGGTGAGCTATTAGGACTTGTTCTTCTTGGACCCAAAGGACAAATTTGGAGCAATACGTGGATAGTTCAGTGACATATTTCAACTCAATGTAAAGAAAAGCTCCCTGACAGTTGGTGGTATCCCAAAGTGTAATAGATGGTCAATTACCCATCACTGGAGCTCTTCACCTACTTCTCTCTGTGTGAATGGACCTCCATCAAAGTATTGTCTAGACCAGGAGTGGGGAACCTGCGGCCTTGAGTCCACAAGAAGTTTGGATTCAGTCAAAGGGCCACACTTGAGGACCTGGAGGCCTTGAGGCTACAAGTTCCCCACCCCTGGTCTAGGCCAAAACACTCAATGCCATGTGCTATCCTTGAATGTCCAACCTTACCCTTCTCTACTGCAGTGAAGAACACCTGTGGAATACAGTGCAATGCCTGGGTTTGCCCTTCCTAAGGAGGACAGTTGTCTAATCCTTTAACCTCTCTCTTTCATCCTCATAATTCAAACTCCAAATCCTATTAATTCCCTATTGATCTTCCCAAATACCATAGCTGCCCCAAAGTTCTCAGAGATAAAAAGAATTTGAGAAATGATTTACTCCAACCCATGCCAGGCCAAAAATGCCCTCTTTCTTCCATAATCTCAAGAGCTGGCTGGCCATCTTCAACTGGAAAACTAGGATGATGGGAGACTGACTACTTCCTGAAGCACCCCAAGGTCATTTATAGAACAGCTCCAATCGTTAGGAAGTTTTTTCTTAGATTGAGTCTAAGTTTTCTACTTGGCAATGCCTATTCAATCCTGTTTCGCCAGATTTTAGCTCTAGAGCTGGAAGGGACTTCAAAGGTCTTCTAATCCAGTTCCAGTTACAGATGAAGAAACTGAAAAATGTTAAGTTAATTGTCTAAGATTACTCAGAGGTGGAATTTAAACCGGGGTCCAGTAATTGTAGAGCCCATGATTGCCTAGTTCTATACCTAGAGACAAGCAGGACAAGTTCAATTCTTCTTTCACATCACAGCCCTTCAAAAACTTGAGGACAATTATCATGTCTCACTTCTTTCTCTAGGCTAAACAATTCCAGTTGTTTCAATGGATTCTCATATGGTGCAGTCCTCATGTTTTCTCGCCTACTTCTGAGTTCTCTAGTTTGTGAATGCCCTTCCTAAAATGTCTTTTTTCCCTTTTTGTTTACTCACTTGAAGCACTTCCTTCAATTCTTTCCATCATGTACATTTAGTTGTTTCAGTCATGTCCTACCCTTCATGACTGACCCCATTTGGGGTTTTCTTGGCAAAGATACTGGAGTGGCATGCCATTTCATGAAAGAGAATATATTTAGATCTAGATATATACATGTGTGTGTGCTGCTATGGCATAAATGGTAGAAATGATCATTGAAAATGTTGCCCAGGCGGAGCCAAGATGGCGGCTGGAAAGCAGGGACCAGCCTGAGCTCCCTGCCGAGCCCCTCCAAAAACCTATAAAAAATGGCTCTGAACCAATTCTAGAATGGCAGAACCCACAGAACAGCAGAGGGAAGCAGGGCTCCAGCCTAGGACAGCCTGGATGGTCTCTGGGTGAGGTCTCTCCCACACGGAGCTGGGAGCTGGGAGCTGGGAACGGAGTGGAGCAGAGTCCAGCCTGAGCAGCGTGGACCAACAAGACCAGCAACTGGGCAGAGCATGCCCTAGCGCCCTGATTCAGTGAGCTGCGGCAGTTACAAGACTTCTCAACCCACGAACACCAAAGACTGCTGAGAAGGTTAGTGGGAAAAGCTGCGGGAGTGGAAGGAGTTCGCGGTTCGGCTTCCAGCCCCGAGGGGAGCGGAGGTGGGGCAGCTACGGCTGCTGCTGCTTCCGGCTCCAGGCCCACCTGGTGGGAGGAATTAAGTGGCGGATCAGAGCAGGGGTGCACAGCCTGCCAAAGATCTGAGCCCAGTTCGGGTTGGGGGTCCTTGGGGAAGGAGCAGTGCTGGTGCGGCAGAGCTGGCACCTCCCCCCCAAACGTGGAACATAGAACTCTGTAGTCTACAAGCAGTCATAACCCACTGAAAAACTCAAAGGTCAAGTTAGTTGGCTGGGATTATGGCCAGGCAGCGAAAACGCACCGAGATTCAGTCTCAGACTCTGCATTCTTTCTTTGCTGACAAAGAAGACCAAAACATACAGACAGAAGAAATTAATAAAGTCAAAGAGCCTACAACAGAAACCTCCAAGAAAAACATGAACTGGTCCCAGGCCATGGAAGAGCTCAAAAAGGATTTGGAAAAGCAAGTTAGAGAAGTAGAGGAAAAATTGGGAAGAGAAATGAGAAGGATGCGAGAAAACCATGAAAAACAAGTCAATGACTTGCTAAAGGAGACCCAAAAAAATACTGAAAAATACACTGAAGAAAACAACACCTTAAAAAATAGATTAACTCAAATGGCAAAAGAGCCCCAAAAAGCCAATGAGGAGAAGAATGCCTTGAAAGGCAGAATTAGCCAAATGGAAAAGGAGGTCCAAAAGACCAAAATACTACTTTAAAAATTAGATTGGAGCAAGTGGAAGCTAGTGACTTGATGAGAAATCAGGATATTATAAAACAGAACCAAAGGAATGAAAAAATGGAAGACAATGTGAAATATCTCCTTGGAAAAACCGCTGACCTGGAAAATAGATCCAGGAGAGATAATTTAAAAATAATTGGACTACCTGAAAGCCATGATCAAAAAAAGAGCCTAGATATCATCTTTCAAGAAATTATGAAGGAGAACTGCCCTGATATTCTAGAGCCACGGGGCAAAATAGAAATTGAAAAAATCCATCGATCGCCTCCTCAAATAGATCCAAAAAAGAAATCTCCTAGGAATATTGTCGCCAAATTCCAGAGCTCCCAGATCAAGGAGAAAATACTGCAAGCAGCCAGGAAGAAACAATTTGAGTATTGTGGAAACCCAATCAGAATAACCCAAGGTCTGGCAGCTTCTACATTAAGAGATCGAAGGGCTTGGAATGCGATATTCTGGAGGTCAATGGAGCCAGGATTAAAACCTCGAATCACCTACCCAGCAAAACTGAGTATCATGCTCCAAGGCAAAATATGGATTTTCAATAAAATAGAGGACTTTCAAGCTTTCTCAGTAAAAAGACCAGAACTGAATAGAAAATTTGACTTTCAAACATAAGAATCAAGAGAAGCATGAAAAGGTAATCAAGAAACAGAAATTGCAAGGGACTTACTAAAGTTGAACTGTTTTGTTTACATTCCTACATGGAAAGAGGACATGTATGATTCATGAGACCTCAGTATTAGGGTAGCTGAAGGGAATATGTATATATATATATATATATATATATGTTTATGTATATATATAAGTGAATGTGTATGTATGTATATATCTATGTGTATATATATGTGTGACACAGGGTGAGTTGAAGATGAAGGGAAGATATCTAAAAGAAATAAAATGAAATTAAGGGATGAGAGAGCATCATACTGTGAGAGGGAGATAGGGAGAGATAGAATGGGGTGGATTATCTCACATAAAGGTGGCAAGAGGAAGCAGTTCTGTGGGAGGAGGGGAGAGGGCAGGTGAGGGGGGAATGAGTGAATCTTGCTCTCATCAGATTTGGCCTGAGGGGGAATACCATACATACTCAGTTGGGTATCTTACCCCACAGGAAAGAAGAGGGAGGAAGATTAAAAAATAAATAAAAGGGGGGGGGGATGATGGAGGGGAGGGCAGATGAGGGTGGAGGTAATCAAAAACAAACACTTTGGAAAGGGGACAGGGTCAAAGGAGAGAATTCAATAAAGTGGGATGGGTTGGGAAGGAGCAAAATGTAGTTAGTCTTTCACAACATGAGTATTGTGGAAGGGTTATACATAATGATACACATGTGGCCTAGGTTGAAGTGCTCAACTTCTTAGGGAGGGTGGGTGGGAAGGGAAGAGGGGAGAGAATTTGGAACTCAAAGGTTTAAAATCAGATGTTCAAAAACAAAAAAAAAAGTTTTTGCATGCAATTAAAAAATAAGATACACAGGCAATGGGGCGTAGAAATTTATCTTGCCCTACAAGAAAGGAAGGGAAAAGAGGATGAGAGGGGAGGGGGGTGATAGAGGGGAGGGCTGACTGGGGAACAGGGCAACCAGAATATAAGCCATCTTGGAGTGGGGGGGGAGGGTAGAAATGGGGAGAAAATTTGTAATTCAAACTATTGTGAAAATCAATGCTGAAAACTAAATATGTCAAATAAATAAATTTAAATTAAAAAAATATATATATATTAAAAAAAAAGAAAATGTTGCCCAGCTTCCTAAATGTAAGTGGACCTGGTTCCCTTCAATTCTGGGTCTGCTTTTTCCATTATTTGTTTAGGATATAGGATGATGGACTTTGCATCTGTATGTCTCTGTCACAGTCTCTGTGTCTGTGTCTATCCTGTCTCTGTCTCAGCCTGTCTGATGCCTGTCACTCTATCTTCCCTTCTCTCTGTCTCTACTTCCTCCTATCTCTTCCTTTTCTTCTCTCTCTGTTACTATCTCTCTGTCTCCCCTTCTTCCTTTCTCATCTCTCTCTCTTTCTCTGTCTCTATCTTTGCCTCTGTCTTTCTGTCTGTGTGTTTGTCTCTGTTTCTCTCTGTAAGTCTGTCTCTCTGTGTGTTTCTCTCTTTCTCTTGGATGTCTTGGTCTCTGTCTCTCTGTCTCTATCTCTGTCTGTCTGTCTCTCTCTCTTGCTCACATACACACACACACAAACCACCCATGATAAATATATGGGTATATGTACATATATAGATAAGTTTATCCTATTTTGGGACTGATCCAGTCATTAGAAAATTTATTTTCCCTGACATCAGCCCTAACTGTGCCTCTATGCAATTACTTCTCTTCTTGGCTGCCTTAGAAGGGAGTAAATTCTCTGTCATTGGAGATCCTCAAGTAAAGCCTTGTTTGTCAAGAATACTATAGATAATACCTTTGTTCAGGTGCAGGTCAGACTAGATGGCTCCTGAGATCAACTTCCAGTCCTGCTTCTGTGACACTTCTATGATGCTGTGAATTCAATGGATTTTACATTCAGTTGGCATAATGTGAATAGCATAGATTATTCATCCACTTCATTTTTCCCATTTACTGAGTTGCCAGGCACAATCTCTTACAAGTGCCATGGGTGCTACAAGGAGGCCTTATGACATTCCATGGTTCAATACAATCATCATCTCATCCTCAAATAAAACCATCTGGAGGATCTCACCACATTGAGGAAATGTCCCTTCTATTCAGAGCTTGTACAGGATTTGCCCCATACTGTGACCAACCCCTTTGGCAAGTATATGTCTCTCTGTTTTATACCTCATTTGGTGCTGATAATCAGCTCACTGAGAGACCTCTCCTGTGTTCTTCACTTGCATTAGTTTGAATTTATCCTTCTTCCTGGTTCTTCCTTTCTGAGACATTCAGGTTCCAGCATTACTGTCTCCAATTTACAGATGAGGAAAAGAGGCTCAGAAAGATTGACCTATTTGCTCAAGGGTACACTGAGTCAGAACTAGAAACTACATCTCACAGAATTCAAAATCCATTTTGCCATATGCTAAATGACTTACAGGGCAGCTAGATGGCACAGTGAATAGAGCACTGGGCTTAGAATCAAGAAAATTCATCTACCCGAGTTGAAATCGAGTTTCAGACACTTACTAGCTGCATGACCCTGGGTAAGTCACTTAACCCTGTTTGCTTCAATTTCCTCATCTGTAAAATGAGCTGGAGGAGGAAATGGCAAACAACCCCAGCATCTTTGCCAAGAAAACCTCAAATATGGCCACAAAGAGTCAGGAATGACCTGACAACCACAATGCTGACTTAAACTATTCATTTAAAAACCCTCAATTTCCTCACCCTGAAGCCAGGAGATTGTTTTTAACCTCTGCCCTTACCACAGGAGCCCTTCCACAGAAAAGTATAAACAAATCAGTTTCCCAGAACAGAGTTTCCCTGATCACTCATAATCACTGAATTACTAAGAGAACAACAAAGGACGCAGAAACATGTTGATGAATTAGGTAAGGGCTCTGACAGGCTCTTCCATAATCAGTTAGGCCATAAGTATTCTAAGCACAACAGTAAGGTTCTTAGCCTTCCCATTTATTAATTGGACGCTGACAGCAAGTGTTTCTCCCTTGACATTTGTTTAGTGCACCAAACGTAATATGCAAGAGAAGACCTGGGTCAACAGTTTTGTCATCTATGAAATGGAGACAATGATACTGACATTACTCATCTTGCAAGGTTATTGTCAGAAAAATATTTTGTTAAATTTTAAGCAATACATGAAGCATTTGGTTTCTGGTAGTCAAGAGAACTGGGCCTAGAGTCAGGAAGACCAGCTCTTCTCTCACATGTACCATTATTGCTATGTGACCATAGAGTTGAACCTCAACTTCCTGTTGGCCCATGCAACTCTCTAACACTATGCGTTACAAGACAGCTGCTCAGTTCCATCTTTGAAGAAAGTTTCACAGGTCCAGGCCAATGCACACAAGTACTTTTGAGAGAGCAAGGGTAGAGTAGCTCTGGACCTTTGATCTTATCATTATATAGAATTCACAAAGTGGAAACACACTCCATGAGAACAGATCAGCAACCCACCCTTAACCTATCTTTAGGGTTGATTCCCCTTACCGGAAATATTCAAATGGAGTCTGGGTCACCACATGATGAGAAACATCTCTAGATGATTCTTATGCTGATAGAAGTTAGACTAGATGACCTCTGGGATCTCTTCTAATTCTCAGCTGTAGACCCTCGTATCACTTAACCTTTCTGATGCTCGTTTTTCTTGAATGACATAATTTCAGAGAAGAAATTTAATTAAGATATTCAGATAAGTGCATAAGATAATTCAGATAAGTACAGTGGGTATTGAATGACATTCTAGTGAAAAGATTGATGAAGTAAAAATTAGAAGAACTAGGCTCTTGGCAGAATTGTTAAAGATAACCCAGTTCTCATGGAATGGTAAAGAATCACCAATTGTTATGGTAAGAACACACTATTTGACAACATTTTCTGGGAAAATTAGAAAATATTCTAGTAGAAATTAGATTTAGACCAACATCTCATACCATATACCCCAATAAGTTCCAATTGGACACATGACCTAGATATAAAAGATCATATAAACAACTTAGAGAATAAAGGAAGGAGATACATTTCACAACTATGGGTAGGAGAGTTCTTCACCAAACAAGAGACAGAGATGATCATAAAAGATAAAATGAACAATTTTTGATTGCATAAAATTAAAAAGATTTTGTTCAAACAAAATCAGGGCAGTTAGAATTAAAAGGGGGACAGTGAACTGCAAAAAAAAAAAATTTGCAGAAAATTTCTTGAACAATGTTATCCAAGGTAAATATAAAATGGATACAGATATATAAAAATGAGAACATTGCCAATAGATAAATGGACAAAAGTCATGAACAAGACCCTATCAAAAGAAGAAATGCATGCTACCAACAATTATAAAAATGTCCCAAATCACTAATAAGAGAAATGCAAATTAAAATAATCGAGTTTCTACTTCACAATACTATGATTACAAATGAAATGAAATATTATTGTGCCATAAGAAATTATTACAGTTAGGAGGACCTGTATAAACTTGTGAAGAGGGAAATGAGCAGAACCAGGAGAACAGTTTATGTAATGGCTACAATATTATAGAGTAAAATACTTCCCATCTCTAAGCAAAGTAATGGACTATAAGGTAAAAAAAAATGTGATATGTGTTTCCAGGCACAAAAACGAATCAGAACATTTCATCTGCAAGGTATCTAAGAGATAATGCAATCTAATACTTCTATTACAAAAGAGGAAACTGAGTCTCAGAGATGTTAAATGACTTGCCCAAAGTCATACAGCTAGCTAGTGTCAGAGAGGAATTCAAAAGTTTCCTGACTACCCAACACTGTTAAGAGAGAGTTTTAAGAGCTGAGGTACTCTCTACCTCTCCTTTATAGTTTCACCTGAACCTAAAAACATCCTTAGACCTTCTTTGAAGGGACCCAGAAGGTCAAGCATACTATTTGCTATTTGGTTCACTCACCCTTGTGAAAGCTGCCTCTTTAATAAGGAGAAAATGCCCCACCCACTACCCTCGATTCTATCCTTTCAATAAAAGTAATTATCGACAGCAGTAGTTTCCCATCCCAAGGTAGGTTGTCACTAAATCATCTCATTTAAGATCGCATTCAAGAGGGAGAGCAGGCATTTGGCTCCAGAGGAGATCCTGTTTCACCTCACCAGGTTTTCTGGGGGATTAAAATATAATTTTCTGGGGATTTAAAGTATAAGTATCAGCCTCCCCTATACCCATTCCTCTATCTTTCATTAAGAACTCATAGAAGTACACTGTAGGGACCTCAGAGGTCACCTTCTTAGCTTTTTTAATCCCTGGAAGTTTCTCAACCGCATCAGAAAACAGGTAAGTCTCTATTAACAGATTCATCCTACAGATATTAAAGAAACCACGGGTTTCCTCCATTTTGGCTCCCTGATGGTAAGAAAGCTGAAGAAGGAAGCAACTCTAATTTTTGAGGCTGGGGGTCCAGGGAGCTGTTGGAAAGCTGAGAGCATTCTGTATGAGGCAGGGCTGAAGTCAAAGCTAAGTTTAGCTTCCTGCTTTAAGGCAGCAAGCTCTCTTTGGAAAAAAAAAATAACTACATAAATAAATGAGATGTATACTGAAAACTTAAAGCTGGCGTGGGCCAAAAAGATGCCTCTGCCTTGCTTATTGAGCAGAAAATGTGACCTTTAATCGGAAGGACTGAAATGTGAGAGGAAAATATGAAACTGCCCTTTAAAAAAAGCCTCATTTACCCCTCTAATAACTCACTGCCTTGACTCTGTAAAGACTCCTGGGATTTGATTGAGCATCTTAGAGATGGCAAAATGCATTGATGGCCAGTTTCCTTGACAGCTTAATCTATTCATAATCTGTTCTGAGACAAGTGTGAGGAAGACATTGGTTGAAATGTGATCATGGGTGATTTAGCTCCTTTCAATGCTTGAAGACTCTGTGATTTTGTCCATGTGGGTGCTATTTCCACAGTCATAAAGCTCTGACTTCTCTTTAAATTAATAGATGGCCTTGAAGATTTTTCTATGGTGAATCATTTCCTTGTAGTTAATCCAGGGATGAGCTTCCCTGAATGTAGTTAGGCTGGTCCCCAGAGAGCAGACACACAGTTCATTGTCTAGCTATACTCTGTGCCTTTTGGGCAATAAAGTCTGCCTTGCCTCTGGCAGTGTCTTAAAGAACCTGCAGCCATTCTCATGTCAGTATGAGATTTCATCGTTCATTGGTTCTGAACCTTTTGGGGGTTATAGACCACTTTGGCAGTCCAGGGAGGCCTATGGGCCCTTCTCAGAAAAATATTTTTAAATGCATAAATAAAATACATGAGATTACAAAGGAAACAAATTATATTGAAAATACAGGTATCAAAATTTTAAAAAAAGAAATCATGAACCACTTTTTAAGAACCCCTACATTGTCCTAAAACTTGAGGAGAAATTGAAAATAATGACCTACTTAATTAACACCCCATTGCCTGGCCTCTTGTTTATCATATGAATTTCCAGCACCAAGATCATTATACTCATTCTTTTCATTATAAAAAAAGCACTGGAGTCAAGGGACCTGAGTTCTAATTCTGGATCTACCACTAACTAGTTGCAAAACCTACAAGTCACTCTGAGCTTCAATTTCCTTACTTGTAAAATGAGGGGTCTGGACTAAATGACTTCTGAGATCTTTCTCAGAAGCAGCATTCTATGTTATAGCATTTTATGTTCTAAGGTACAATCCAGCTCTATCATTCAGTCTTCTAGGTTGCAAAATTCTATGTTCTAAGTTCTATTCTAATTTTAATGTTCTATTTTTTAATGTGAGGGAATTAAAGTGTGGCTATATAAGGGTTATTTAGACAGATTTCTTTTTTAAAAAGCTATTCCCAGCAACAATACAAGGTTTTGGCTGCAAATGCAATATTTTTTTAATTTCACTGAGGTTTCTTTCCACATTCCACAAGAAAGAAAAAAATGGGGATATTACATGAAAATTAGATCAGTTAGATTTTGAAAACATTTATCCCAAATGAAGACACACAGGCTGTTTTTCCAGGATGCCGCCATGATGGTCCAAAAAATGAATAACTTGTGTTAGACTACCAGTTCTTTTTGCCTACATGAGTTCCAATAACCTGACTTGGTTGGCATTTTAACTAATGGAGCATATGTTGTTGATGGAATCAGTTTAATTTACTAGTTTCTTTGGTACTTTGTAAATATTGTCTAAATAACGTTCAATTTGCCAGTTTTATATTCACTCTCTAAGGCTTTAAAATAATCAATAGTATCGTAAAGGTGAGTTTGTGACATAATTGCAAAATCTTGTTTTTCTTTCCAGGGCATTTGGCTTTTCAAATAAACCAATAGTTCTTTGCATCTGTGAATACAGCTCTCTCTGGCACATGTCACAACCCAGCCAAGCCTTCTCATCTTGGGCAATTGTTATTCATATCTCCCATAAATTTCCCATAAAGCACCCACTCAATGTGCTAGGATTGGGCAGCCCTAATATTTTCAATCTCCTTCTTAAGAAGTAGTCCATATCTGTCTGTCTGTCTGTCTACTATAATATTTTGTGTGTATACATCATATTTTGCGTACATAAATGCATATATGTATATACACACACATCATATTTTCTGACTAGTTGGCCCCATTAAAGAAGTATCCCAAATTGGTAAAATTATCTTTTACCTTTCTTTGTATATCTCCTACTTAGCACAGTACCTGGCACATAATAGGTACATAATAAACATTTATTGACTGATCTTGTTATAGTGTACTATGCCCCAATTAGGTACTTGGCCCAATCTACCTTTTTAACGGGGGCTCAACTCAACAAACATTTATTAAGTGTCCACTATGAGCAACACACTATTGTTGGAACTGGGTCTACTGAGATGAAAAATGAAAGACAATTACAGTATACTGGAAGGGGCGGGGCACTTGGAATGAGGAAGACAATTTCAAATTCCACTCCAGATTCTCACCAGCTATGTGTTCCTTGCAGCTGCTGAACCTCTATTTCAGTATCTTTATCTATAAAAATGAAAGGGCTGGATTTGATGCCTTCCAATTTCTCTTCTACTTCTGAATCTATGAAACTATGATACATTCCTAGCCCTCAAGGAATCTTCCATCTAATGGGGTAGGGAGGAGGGTGGGACTATGCAATTACAAAGATAAGAAATGCATTGAAAATTGATTGGCTCTAGTAAGTATCTGAGTCAGTATTTGAACTCAGGTGAAGTGGATAGAACTCTGGGTCTAGAATCAGGAAGACTCTTCCTGAGTTCAAATGTGGCCTCAGATACTTACTGGCTGTGTGACCCTGGGCAAGTCACTTAACCCTGTTTGGCTCAGTTTCCACACCTATAAAATGAGCTGGAGAAGGAAATGGCAAACCACTCCAACATCTTTGCCAGGAAAACCCCAAATGGCATCATAAAGAACTGGACACAAATGAAAACCAACTGACCAATAACTTCCTGATTCCAAGTCCCAGTACTGTATCCTCTGTACCACCTACCTTGAGATAATTGTAAAAGTTCTTAGCACAGTGCCTAGCACACAGTAGGAGCTATATAAATGTTTATTCCCTTTGCTTCACACTTTCTCACAGCACACCTTCAGATATGTGAAGACACTTATCACACCCTCTGCTCAAGTCTTCTCTTCTCCACAGCTAAGCATTCTGAGTTCTTTTAACTGATGCTTATATCCCATGGCCTGGCTTCCAGGACAGGTAGAGAAGTTGGATGGCCACTATTTGGGTTTGGTGCCCATGTCTGGAGAATACTTTTCACCATCAAGGAGACTTGATAGAAATAGCCCGCTCATCATCTTTAAGGTGCTAGCTAGTGTGAGGCATCCTACGTTGTTTAGCTACGGTCCTGGGGTAGGTGTGGTAAGTGATTGTATTGGAGGGCTTGTGGAGAGAACACAGAGTGTGCATTGGCTGTAACACTTAGAGCCATTTAGGAGGTTTGGGGCTCAAGTAATCAGTGAAATCCTTCCTAAGTTCTTCACAATTTTGTTCAGGTCCCTCAACCCCAGTGTTTTGGGGCTTTGGCTGTTTTTGTTTTTATCATGGTATAGCAGAAATAACATTGGATTTGGAGTCAGAAGACCTGTTTCCCTTACTCGGTTGTTAGCTATGGAAAGTTAAGGAAATTATTCATCTTCTCTAAACCTTAGCATTGTCAATCATTAAATGAAAAGAAGAGTACTTGGGGTCTGTCTCATGGAAATCCAATGAGCAACTTAATAGCTAGCATTTATATGTTTAAGGTTTACAAAGCATTTTCCACATGTTATTTCATCTGACATTTAAAACCCTCTGCACACTATAAAGCATAATATCACTATAAGCAATTTAATTATTAAAATCAACAAAGTGAGAATGCATTGAAAGTTAAAAAGAGATGTTTAAATGCAAAATCTCTCCCTATTTTATTCCATATTGCACAGATGCCAAAGTAACTTCTTGAAGCACAGAGGCATCTTCTTGCTTTTAGGACAAAATATGCACTTGGATCAACCCAACCTTTCTTTCCAGCATCGTCGGAAGTTACTTTCCCTCCTAAGCTCTGTGATCCAGCTGAACTGGCCTTCTTATTGTCTACATGCAACACTGCCTTCCATTTCCCTATCTTTGCACCAAAATGTATTCCCTTCTTGCCTCTATCCCTTATAGCCCCTCTCTTCCTTTAAAGTGCAGTTCAAGATGTGATTTTCAGCCTTTCCTGATCCTTCCAAATTCTAATGCCCCTTATCCCAATGTTACTTGACTAAGTATTAGTGTGGTGAGTTAAGAGGACTGGGTTTGAAGTCCGGAAGACCTGGGTTTATGATTCTACCTCAGACGCTTATGAGCTGTGTGACCATGGGCAAGTCACTAAACCTATTTCAGCCTGTTTCCTCATCCATAAGATAGTTGTAATACTAGTACCTATCTCACAGGGTTGTTATGAGGGTCAGATGAGGTGCTTTGCAACCTTAATTTTTATTTAATTGTTTTTCTGTCGTGTCTGACTCTTCGTGACCCCATTTGGTGTTTTCTTGGCAAAGATACTGGAGTGGTTTGCCATTTCCTTATCCAGCTCATTGTACGGATGAGGAAACTAAGGCAAATAGGGTTGAGTGGTTTGCTCAAGGTCACACAGCTAGTAAGTGTTCAAGGCTAGATTTGAGCTCAGGAAGTGGCATTTTTCTGACTCCAGGTCTGGTGCTCTATACACCATGCCACCTAGTTGCAAGCTCAAAGTGCTGCATAAATAATAGCTATTATTATTATTAACTACTTTGCATATATTTATATTCATTTACCTTCTATGCATGCTGTGTATATGTTGACAAGCATGTATTGTCTCCAGTTAGAATGTAAAACCCTTTGTAGAAAGACATTGTTTCATCATTGGTTTTTCCATCTCCAACATTTAGCACATCTATACCATAATTGGTACTTAATTAATACTTACTGATTGATGAAATATACATTCGATTCAATTCAATTCATCCCAACCTATATTAGTCACTTATTGTGTACATCCGGACAAGCCTGGAAGGTCCTCCCTGCTCATCTCCACCCACAGCCTTGTTTGAGTGAACAGAAGTAGGATATGGTGTGTCAAATATGCCATCTTGGAGTGGGGGGAGGGTAGAAATGGGGAGAAAATTTGTAATTCAAACTCTTGTGAAAATTAATGCTGAAAACTAAAAATATTAGACAAATAAATAAATAAAAATTTGGGAAACTAATTACCCAAGATGAATGTAAAATACAGGAAGTAACAAATAAGGTTAGAAATGCCAGTAACAGGCAGATTAAAGAGGATCTTCAATGCCAGTATAAGTATTTTTTAAAGCAAATGGGAGTCATTGAAAATTTTTGAGCAAGAAGATGGGTGGCATATATGATAATTTTAATAGTATATGGAAGTTAGTTTGGAGAAGTGAGAAACTGGAAGCAAGGAGATCAGACAGGTGGATACTATAATAGTCTACATAGCTAGTCAAGCAGATGAAATTTTTTGTTAGATACTTTATTGAAAGCTAATACTAAAGTCAGACAAATGTCACAACAGATAATGAACATAATTCTTCCCCATTAGTTGTGTCTCTGTTGGTAGGTACTCCCCATACACAACATAAAAAAGCAAAAGGGAATTGCCTCCAATTTTAACTAGGCAGAAAGGTTTCATTATAAATCCATTCCTTTCTCTTCATGTGGTTTTGCATAATGGATGGTATCAAGAACTTAATTTCCTATTCATGTTTGCCTAATTTAGTTGTGTTTTTATATGTGTGAACAGGAAGAAGGTCAGTTTGACTTATTCTTAGAATGTAGGAAGGGGAGCTTGGAGAGATCAGCCTGGAGTCAGGTGGTGAAGTTTTTAAATGTCAAACTGAGGAGTTAGTCTTTGATCCCAGAAACCGCAGGAAGCCCCTGGAGTTGATTGAGTAAAGGGGTGATACATAGTCAGACCTGCTTTTTAGGAAAACTACTTTGGCAGGTTGTGTGGGATGGATTATAATATGGAGTGACCACAGATTAGGAGATGCACCTGAGTGACCAGAAGGATGGTGGTGCCCATTAATGCCTGCTCATACTGGAAGACTCACTCTGTCCCATCCAAAATGAAAAGGATAAGGGGCTAATTCTGTTACCAGCCACCACCCCAAGCACAGAGCCTGCCCTCTGAAGGGTGCTCACTATAAGACGATCTGGCACCTACACAGCTACTGCTGTGGGTGCCCAGGTCAGCATCAGGTTACAAATATCCTGGGGGTTAGGGGGGCAGCATCTAGTATAAAAAGTAGAAGCCTGGGAGCTTACGCAGCAGTTCTGATGGATATTACTTCTATTGTCACTTAGGATGATGAGGTCCTGGTAAGTATTAGTGATTTCCCTATCTGCCTTCAGCGTGCCGCCTGGTTCACTCTCACAACTGAACAGAAAGGAGTCCCAGGTCTATATGATACTGGGCACTTCCTGACTCACCAAAATGCCCATTTTCTCTCCTCCAGCTAAAGAAATAGACCTTGACCATGCTGCTGTTCCAGACATCTTGGCGTCCTGGGCTGTTATGCATGAGCCTGGTGTGTCTCCCTTGTCTCTGGGATGTCGGTGAGTTTATTGTGAGTTTAACATAAGCACCAGACCTTGTTGACATTATTTGGGTTTTAGGGGTAGTTCTTGGGGATAATCATCTCCTCCAGGAAATGAGAATGAGTTTTTCAGGAATAGATTTAGAGCTGGAAGATCTTCCAGGGGTGGGAAACCTGCAGCCTCAAGGCCACATGTGGCCCTCTGGGTCCTCAGTTGTGGCCTTTTGACTGAATCCAAACTTGTTCTGTGAAGTTTTGATTCAGTCAAAGGACCCCACTTGAGGACCTAGAGGGCCACATGTGGCCTCGAGGCCACTGGTTCTCAACCCCTGTTACTCCCTTCATTTTACAGATGAGGGAACTATTTCAATTCATTTAAGTGTCTACTAGGTGGCACAGTGGATAGAGCACTGGGCTTGGAATCTGGAAGACTCATCTTCATGAGTTCAAATCTGGCCTCAGACACTTTTGACCCTAGACAAGTCACTTAACTCTGTTTGCCCCAGTTTCCTCATCTATAAAATGGGCTAGAGAAAAAGATGGCAAAACACTCCTGTAGAAAACCCCAATGTCACAAAGTGGACATGAATGAAATGACTGAATACGTGCCAATTACCATGCTAAGTTCTCGGGATACAAATAAGAAAAAGAGACAGTCCTTGGCCTCAAGAAGCTTACAGTCTAACTAGAAAAGACCACACAAAGTTGTGGGGGAGGTACGTAATTCCTTAGAGTTGAAACCAAGCAGAGCTGTTGATGGAAAATGGAGTTACTGGGACGATTATGAGCCCTCTATAAAGGAAGACTTTGGGTGGAGGTTAGTGGCTCCAGCCCCTAATCAGAGGGGAGAGGTAAGGGAGGGTAAATTAAGAAGGTGTTGAGCTTGTCTTGTAAAGGGAATGTGGATTCTTGGAGGCAAGCCAAGCTAAGGCCAAACGATGGTAAATGACCTGCCCCGGGTCGCACAGAAGTTGTAGAACAAATCCTGTGTTCTTTCCACTATCCCGTGCTATCTCTCTAATGGTCTTCATGATTAATGAACAGGCATGCCATGGCCCACTGTTCTTAAACTCCTACACAAATCCCAAGTACTATCAGTTTCTAATTCTAGCCCTCTCCACTGGTTTGATGGGTGTAATATGATCTCTGACACTAGCTTGCTAAGTTACCTTAGACAAACCACTCAATCTCTCCGGGCCTATGTCTCTTCTTCTGGAAAACTGAAATTATAGGACCTGCCCTACTATAATAGATTAAAATGAGATTATTTGATGGGTGTGTTGGGGTGGGGGGAGGGGAGGAACAGCAGGACCCTGTAGGCCTGGTGTTGTATTTTCACCTTGGTATGGAACTCCTACTGAAGAAATTCCTTCTATCAAAAAGTTGCCCTGCTAGTCCTCAACAGCTGTCTGGACCAATGAGAAATTAAGTGATTTGTTCAGGGTCACTCAGATTATATGCATCACATTAGCCTAGGTCTTTCTGAATTCAAGGCACTTCTACCCAGCTGCCTCTCTTATGAGGCATAAAACATCTATTATGAGATAATAGATACAAAAAAAAACATTCAAAAACATAGAGTAATATATATATTTAGAGAAGAAACATGACATAGGACAGAATGCTAGACTTGGATTCAGGAGGACCTTCCTTCCAATATTGCCTCTTGAGACTTGAATAGAAGCATATTTTAGAGCTGGTCTAAATAAAACGGCATCTCTAAAAGTGGAGAAAGGAATAATAGCTATTAAAAAGATAGATTCCTGATATAACACTGTGTCTCATTTTCTCATTGGCCACTTTTAACTAGATGTGACATAGCAAATGGCACATGGAGGTATGTCCTGGGTGACCATGAGAAGCCACCTAACTTCTGTAAGTCTCAATTTCCTCAAATGTATGATAATAGAAATAAAAACAACTAGCCTTTATATGGCACTTTTGGGGTTTCTGAAGAACATTATGAGTATTACCTCATTTGCTCCTCAGGACACCCCTGGGTGGTAAGCACCATTACTATCTCCATTTTACTAAGGAAAGAATTCAGGCCGAAGAAGAATAAGGGTCTTATCCTGCATCACACAGCTGGCAAGTGTGCTGAGATATGAACTCAAGTCTTCCTGACTCCAGGGCCAGCACTCTATCCACTGTGCCACCCAGCCGCATAGGTAAACATACATTGGGAGGGCATTAATCCCTATCTTAATGGTTATTGGGAGGCTCCACTGAGAAAATTGCAGATAAAGGACTTTATCAACTTAAAGAGCAAGGTCACTGTCAGCTCCTTGTACTGTTTAAGATAATCATTTTTATTTCCCGGTATACCCTCAGGAAGACTGCATTGATGGTAAACAAGGAATTCTGAAAGATAACAATGTAAAATGGAAGGAGTGCACTACCCAACCTCAGGAAACCTGGGCCTTAATCCCAACACCTTCATTAATTAATTGTTTGTTCCTGAACCAGACCACCCAGCTCACTGAGCTTCATTCCCTCATCTGTAAAATGAAATGACAACTAGATGGCCTCTGAGGTCTCTTGTATTCTGAGATTCTAGGATACCATTCCTCTAATGAATTACCTTTACTTTTCAGGGTCTTCTATTAAGGGAGAGTCTAAGAAAGAAAAGGGAGTGGCTTTTCTAGCTACAACTGGTAAGTTGTGAGCACTCCACACTATCTCATGCTTTTGTGACCTTTGGAAATATACCACTCTCTCTACATCTCAGTTGTTGTTTTTTTCATCTACAAAATGGCCTTAATATTTCTTTTCCCATACTTTATGGATACGATATGAGTAAGTAGGAAAGTATTTTGAAAAAAAGTTTTATATATTTTATAATGGTCTTAACTACCATCATCTTAATACTTTCATCAACCTCTACCCCTTATCTTTTTTGTTTTCTTTCTGATAACATGTTTACCATGAGATGGGGGATATAGTTTACTGGAAAGATCATTGGACAGTGAGCGACAGGCCAGACCCTACCACTAGTCAGATGTATTACTTTTAGGGGGTCATTTGCTCTCTCTGGTCCTCAGTTTCCTCCCCTGTAAATGAGTTAAGCTGGGCTCAATAATTTTTAAGGTCCCTTACCACACTGATCTTTTTTGGTACTACGTCACATATAGTCAATTATTGTCAATTAAACAACTAGAGACAACATTTTACCACTAATCTATATTCTCTAAAGCTATTGATTATTCCTTTTCTCCACAATTAGGGCCTTAATGCATTTTATTTAGTCTATCTCTAATATATCACTCTACCCACTAGCAGAATTTAAAGTAATCCTCCATAGGAGAGTCCCTCCCAATTTAAATTCCTTTCACTGTTCTCCAACCATATTCTGCAACTCAACAACTGTATGGATAACCTGTGAAGTCAGAACTTTAAGAAACCTAACTGTACTTGGGACAAACTCAATTGATTATGGGATCTCACCATTACTTCAGAGTCATTTTATATGTTTCTTACATTTTCTTTTCTGTATATCTCACTGCAAAATGAAAGCTCCTTGAGAGCAGAGACTGCTTCCTTTTTGTCCCTGTATCCCCAGTTTGTAGCACAGTATCCAATAGGTACTTAATAAATGTTTATTGAAATGAAAAGACATAAAATGAAGTGAAAAATCAAATGCAAGTCCCCTTTACTGAAGTTCTTCAAGCATGTGGTAGATGAATACTTAAAGAGTATGTTGTGCGGTGTGTGTGTCAGGGGGGATTCTTATTTAGATACAGGTCAGATTTCATAGCCCCTCATGTCATTTCCAACACTGACATTCTATAACCCTACCAAGATTCCACACTAGCCTGTATTTTGAGCCAATGAAGTACTTCATTTATCAAGTCAAGAAGCATTTATCAAACACTTACTGTGTGCCAGGTGTTGTGCTAAGTTCTAGAGATACAAGTTCCTGCTATAGAGGGCCCTGAAGTCTAATGGGGAGACAGCATGGAAGCAGCTAAGGACAAACAAGATATAAGCAGGATAAAGTGGGGATATTCAACAGGGGGAAAGTATGAAGATTAAGGAAACTAGAAAAGATGTCTTGTAGAATTTTAGCTGGGACTTGAAGGAAACCCAGGAGGCCAGGAGCCAGAGTGCAGAGAAAGAGATTTCTGGGAGTGAGAGACAGCCAGTGAAAATACCCACTTGGAAGATGGAGCTTTCTCTACAAGGGACATCAAAAGAGGAAAGCATCAGAGAACATGGAGGGGAGGGATGTGGAAGAAGACTGGGAAGGTAGGAAGTGAAAAGATTATGCACAGATTAAACAGATTATATACAGATTAAAAAGCCAAACTGAGCATTTTCCATTTATTGATGAACATGCCCCATGTAACAGTGCTTAATTCTTTTTCAGAGCTGCCTGCGAAGACAGTTGATCTGTCTACAGTTAACCTTACAGAGCTAGTGAACGGGATGCTGACCAAAGCCTTGAAAGGTAACAAGGGGAGTCTAGTCCTAATCCGCCTCTTGAATGAACCCAGGAAAGACCCCAGGCCTTTCTTTAACTCAGTTTCCTTATCTATAAAGTGACAACTGCAAAGTCCATTCTACCCCACAGAGCTATGGTCAGGGTCAAAAAGAAGAGCAGATCTATCACAAATTTGAAAGTAATTTGAAATGCATTCCAAGAATGAGGTAAATGGCAGGTTTTTATTACATTGCAGATTATCCTGATAATAACGAGAGGACAGGATGGAATAGTGGACAGAGGAAGAGCCTAGGAGTCAGGAAGACAAGGGTACAGGTCCCAGAATGACTATGTGGCCCTGGGAAAGTTACTCAGCCTTTCATTGGCCCAGACACCTCTCTAATAAGTTGTTGTTTGGTCATTTTAGTCCTATCTGACGCTTCATGACCAACCTCCTTTGGGGTTTTCTTGGCAAAGGTACTGGAGTAGTTTGTCATTCCCTTCTACACCTGAGATGAGGACACTGAAGCAAGCAAGGTTAAGTGACTTGCCCAGAATCACACAGCTAGTAAGTGTCTGAGTCCTGATTTGAACCCAGGATGATGAGTCTTCTTGACTCCAGACCAGCCATTCTATCCACTGCTGTCCCTTTAATAAGTCAGAAAAGTTTCCTGTCTATATTATATCCTCCAAAAAGATAATGAAATTATTACAACTTTGTAGCTCCAAAAATCTAGTATTAACTTTTTATAACATAATGGGGAGAGGGGAAAGAGAGACTGTGAATACGAAAATAAAATTAAATATTTTTTTGAAAAACATTAGGAGTCATAAACATTAAAATAACCTATTGCTGGATTAGAAAGTTGGTAGAGATAATACAAGGTCCTGAAGGCACACTGAGCAATGAAAAGAATAATAGGTTTGGAATCAGAAGAACTAGATTTGAATGTCAGCTGATGAGAGTCAGAACCTGTTGTCTTTGATCAAGTCACAACACCTCTGTGGCTTCAGTTTCTTCATCTTTGAAAATCAAGAGATAGGACCAGATGACCTCTAAGGTCTCTTCCTGCTCTGATGTTCTGTGAACCCACAACTCAAGAAGGAGAAGCTTCTAAGTCAACATCACAATGTGACCAGTTTCCAGTTCAAATAGACAATCCACCTACAATCCACTTACCTGCCAGAGCAGCTACCTCCTGGCTGTTTCCTAACATCCATTTGCTCTTTCACAGCTTAAACAAAGCCATAGATGTGTTTTGTTGTTGTTTCCTCTGTGAAGGTTCCCTCCTAATGCCAGACCATTACCTCTGTTTTGCAAAACTTTCATCTCCTGGGAAAGAGTTGTCATCTGTCACCCCTCATCACTCAAATGTAGTGATGCTGCTCTGCCTTAAGAAGCCTTCCTTCTAAAGATGTGGCCAACATACAATTAGCCATGAATTGTATTGGTTCACAAAGACAGACAGGCCTAATTACCCTCCATGAATTAGGAAAATCAGCATTTAAATCTTGTTTTAGAAACTTAAAGAGCTGTGTGACCCTGGGGAAGTCACTTAACTGCTTACCCACAATTTCCTCACCTCTAAAGTGAGGGGGTTGGTTACAATGGCCTCTAAGTTCCCTTTAAGCTCTCAAATTATGATCTCATTATACTATTCATTTTCTAACAATAACAGTAACAAAACGTAGAGCGCAATGGGTGAACCTGCAGTCGTAAAATGAGAACCCATCTATAAAATAAGCAAGTTGGACTAAATTATCTTAAGAGCATCCTTTTCCAGCTCTAGGTTATGTGGCTCTAAAGAAGAGATGCCTTCTCTGAACTCTTATAGGACCCCCATGTGATAGAGGAATTAGACTTGTTCTTGGTTTCATAAGGCAGAACTAACAGTGAGTGTTACCTATTCCTAAAGGTCTTCAAAAGAATCTATCTGGATGACCGCTTTTCAGTTATGATGTGGAGGAGTTTCTTATTCAAGTGCAGTTTGGACTAGATGTAGACGGCCTTTGAAGTTCCTTCTGCCTCTAAGATTCTAATACAGCACTGGACTTGGAGTCTAGAAGGCTTGAGTTCAAATCTGGCCTCAGATACTTATTAGCTGTGTGACCCTGGGCAAACTGGAATGCAACAGTCCCTAGTAGGCAGGAACCAAATTAAAATATAATTTGGAAATACTTAACAAAATAAATAAAAATACAATAAAACACAAATAATGTTAATATGTGGGTCTCTTAGTCAATATACAGCAGCAGGGATCTTTGTATATGACTTAGTGACCTGATTTCCTATCTGAATTTGACATCCCTGGTCTAGATAATCAACAAAATAATCAATTAAGCCCTGGTTTTTAGCATTTGCCAATTCTGAAATATAAATGCTCGCATTGAATATTTAACATTCGCTCTTGGCTGGTTTGAGCTGGCTCCAGCATACCCCTGCCTAGAAATAGTAAAAAGCCAATAAATATTTATTGAATTCAATATATTATTGATTGAGTTGGAATAATATTTAAACTCCTTTAAACACTACTTTGGGATAGGGGCTAGACTCATGGTTTCGTTGCTATAAGGAATATAGAAAATTATTTTTAAAAATTCCCTCTTCCAAAGCAGTTTGGCACCTTTCCTATTTCTTATAGTCTTACAGAATTGCCTAGAGTGCTAAGTGACTTGCCTAGAGTCAGTTACACAGCCAGTGTGTATGAGAAGCAGGACTTAAACCCATTTCTTCCAGGCTTTGAGGCCAAGTCTCTACTGCTATGATATGCTTCCTCTCTCACACATAACCCACCTTTAATGATTTAGAAGGTGACTTGAGGTTTTAGATTGAGACAGGAACAGCATTATGCCATTATTTTCTATTATACTACAAACGAGTGAGGGAAATGCTAGCTTAGAGAAAATGCCAGTTAATAAAGATTTCCAACCACCAGGCTGCTGAGTATTGGAGAATTTGCTGCATTTTCTTTGTGGCTTCAATGCATCCCAGCTAGTTCTGGACATCCCAGTCACCTAACTCCTTCATTCAACAAATGTTAACTGGATTTCTACCAAGCACTGTTCAAGGCACAGCCAGGATAAACAAATTCAGTGTCTGATTTCAGAGTTCGTTGTCTGGGCTGCCCTTATATCTATTTTGGTACTTTGGGTTATTTGTTTATTTCATTCTTGTTATCTAGATTCTTGTATTAGTGCATTTTACGTTGTCCTCCCAGGAAGACAAATGAGATAATATTTGTAAAGCTCTTAGCAAAGTGCCTGGTACGTGGCGGGCATTTAATTGAGTATTGTTCCCTCAACCTTTTCATAATATTTTGATCCTTAGATATTTCTCTCCTGGTACTCAGTATAATTGTTCAGTAGTTTTAGTCATGTCCTACTGTTCCCAAGCCCATTTGGGATTTTCTTAGGAAAGATACTGGAGCAGTTTGTCATTTCCTTCTCCAGCTCATTTTACAGATGAGGAAAGTGGGGCAAACAGGCTTAAGTGCCTTGCCCAGGATCACACAAGTAGTAAGTATCTGAGTTCACATTTGAACTCAGGTCTTCCTGACTCCATTGCTCTATCCACTGAGCCACCTAGATGGCTTCAAGTACTCAGTACAGCACTCTAAATACCGAAGATCCTTGGGAAGACTTCTTTGGTCAATTTTGCCTATCTTATTACTCAAAGATATTGAGACAATTCGTTTCCTGAGTTCTCCTGTGAAAATCTTAAAAATCATATGGTTGGTACACTAGAACACTGAATAATCCTAGATTTGGGCCTTGGAAATATGGAAGTTGAACTAGGACAAAGGAAGAAATCCATGACAAAATAGCCAGAGAAACGGCATTCTATAGCCAAATGGTGCCTGACCCTGGGCTTTAGTCCCAGCTCCACCACTAAAGAATGACCCATTTGACTTAAACTTTCTGAGCCTTGATGTTCTCATCTCTAAAATAAAAGGGGGTTTTTAAGAGAATCTCTGAGTTCCCTAGCTTGAAATTCAGTGTTCTAAGGTCTTTTCAGGTATTAAAGATTTGGTAATTCCAAAATGCTGTTGAATGACTTTGTGTATTGTTTTTTTCTCCAACAGATAGCAAAAAATTCTTTTCCTTGCTGAGCATAACTTCCCACAGCTCATTTGCCTTCCACAAGTTTTCATTGGTGATTTATAACAGTAGGTACCATCAGGTTGAGACGTCTAGTTTGCTTTCTGGGTAGTAAAGGCAAGGTTGGGGTAAGGCTAGATGGCTCTATCACATTTACAATATGTTAACTTTCTCTCTTTGCAGTTTCTAACCTGAAAATCATGGATCCCACCAAGTTCCCCACGCGGTACTGCTACTGTTTAAACAATCAGACCAATGACCTATCAGGTGGGTGTGGTTATCTGTAAGGATTCAAGCCTCCTTAACTTTAAAATACTATGCTTGACTGAGCTTGTATTCTCCATCTATATTATCAAGGGTGGAATCCTATCAATTTCCTTTCTTAATTCACAATTTATTACCATGTTCATGGCTTCTTTTCCCCTTATGATTTTCAGGGGTCTATTATGGAATCCTTCCTGCAGAGTCCCTGTTTGCTAGGCAAGCAGAAACTCTAATAAATTCCCTTGTAGCTTTGATCTACCATAGGCACCAGAAAAGCTATTTCCTTACAATGGCTTCTCATCCAGGAATCTAAAATAAGTTAGAAAGCTCTTGTAGTCTTAGGGATTTGTAAGCTATAGTTCTGGTTCAGCTAAAGGCCCTTGGGTAAAGGCCTTGGAGAATCAATCAAAAGTCCAATTCAGCAAACATTTGGGCAAGCGAAGAGATAGCATGAAATAGTAAAAAGAAGGATGTCATTGTAATCAAGAAGATCTGAGTTCAGACTCTTCCTCTAACAAATCCTGCCTCTCTGATGGATACTCGCTAAGTAATCATAGGTAAGTCATGTGTCCTAAGTAACTCGTTAAAACTATAAGGTACAAACAAAAGTTGATAATCTGAATTAATAAAAAGTTTATAGATCAGGACTTCCACACGTTCAGAATAACTATAATGACAACAACAACAAAATTCAAGGCACTTTGCTAGGTGCTGGTGTTACATAAATGAAACATGACACAGTCCTTGGCCACCAGAAGGCTTACGGTGTTCTGGTAAAGACAAGTAGTAAGGTAAGTATTCTATTAAGTGGGATTATACGATCGTAGGTTTAAGACTAGAAGCACTTTAGAGGTTATGCAGTTTGTCCCCTTCATTTTATTGTCGTTAAGTTGTTTTTCAGTGTGTCTAACCCTCCACGATCCCATTTGAGGTTTTCTTGGCAGAGTGGTTTTGCCATTTCCATTTCCTTCTCCAACTCATTTTACAGATGAAGAACTGAGGCAAACACAGTTAAGTGACTTGCCAGGGTCACACAGCTAGTATGTGTCTGCGGCTGGACTTGAACTCGTGAAGATGGGTCTTTCCGGTTCCAAGCCCAGTGCTCTATTCACTGCACCATCTAGCTGCAGAAACTGAGCAAAGTAGAGTATGTTGCCCAAGGTCACAAAGATTTAATAAGTAGCATAAGTCGAATTGGAATGTGTGGTGTAAGGTAAAGACAATGCCAAGATCACACAGTATCCCCTGGAGAAAATTTGGAGAGGAACAGCATACTTTCACCTGGAGGCCACTGGAGAAGGCTTCATGGAGAAGATGGCACCTTACTGGGTTAAAAAGAAGAAAAAGATTTTACTAACTGGAAATATGGAGGAAATGGGTTCTGGAGCTCAGGTGAATGCACAGAGTTCTGGAGAGGGTGAAGCAGCCCTCCCACCCTAGAGTCTGCTTCCTCCACCATGTTCAGCAGCCTTATCACATTGAAAGACCCTTCCACTCATGAGGCATTTTCCTTTGATTGGTCATTTCCTCCTAGAACCACTGCCAGTACACTCCAGCAGCCTTTCCATTCAGAAAGATCCTTCCACCCTTGCAGTACCTTCTTATTGACCATTTCTTCCTAGAACCTCCATTTTAAAGAATGTGCCCCTTCCTTCCTAGCCAGACACGTTCACTTTTAATTCTTCTCTGGGTTTTGCTCCTGAATCTCTGGCCTTCTTTCTCTACCACATTCCCACTCAGATAACTGTACCCTTCCCACTCCCCCCCTTGTTGTTGTTTTTGTTTTCAGTCATGTCCATCTCTTTGTGACCCCATTTGGGGTTTCTTGGCAAAGAGTGGTTTGCCATTTCCTTCTCCAGCCCATTTTACAGGTGAGGAAACCGAGGCAAATAGGATGAAATGACTTGCCCGGGGTCACAAAGCTAGTAAGTATCTGAGGCTTGATTTGAACTCAGGTCTTCCTGACTCCAGGCTCAGTGCCCTATCCACTATGACACCTAGCTACCCTCCCCCCCAGCTTCTTTTTATTGTGTTGTCTTACCCTATTAGAATGTAAGGTCCTAAAAGGCTGGGAATGTCTTTCCTTTTTGCTTCTATTTGCATCACCAGCCCTGAGCACAATGCCTGGCCCATAATAAGTGCTTAATAAATACTTGTTGTTATTAAAGGTTCTGTTGAGTTTTTGTAGAAGAAAGTCAGAGAAAGATGGAATGATAGGAGATCGTGGTCAGAAATTCAGGATACTAAATCAGATTGAACCATTAATGGGTATAACCATTCCAACACTGAATGAAATAATAATAGCTAATATTTTATAGCATTAAAAAATTGCAAAACACTTTACATATGTTATCTCCATTGACTCTAAGGACAATCCTAAGGGGTCCATGCTATTATTATCCCCACTGCTTTAGAGATGAGGAAATTCAAGCTGACAGAAATTCTTTGCCATTGATTACAAAGACAATAAAAGCCTGAGGCGCAATTCAAATTCAAATCTCTTGGACGACATGGGACCTTCAAAAGTTAATGATCTGGGAGGACAGGATGGTCAAGGAGTCAGTGACACATATGAGTGCAAGAAGCTAGTCAGCCATGTATTGAACCCCTTGAGAAAGTAGGATGGATTGTGGCTAAGACAGCTGCCTGAGCAGAAGCAGGCAGCCTTGTTCCCACATGTCCACTCTAGCAAAATCCTAAAAACAGCACCAGATTGAAAAAAAAATTGATAAACCTAATGAGAAATTAAATGAAATTACTTATTACATTCTAGAAACACACAAAGTCAACAAGAAGACTTGAGCGATAGAAAAGAGGTCTTGTCAGAAAACTCAGCATTAGGGCCCTTTCTGTTACTCCTTTATTCTAATGCCTTATTTCTGTTGGTCATCTCTAATTTATCCTGTATATAGCTTGTTTGTATATATTCATTGACATGTTGCCTCCTACATTAGACTGTGAACTCCTTGAGAGCATGGTCTGTCTTTTAGCATCTCTAGCACTAACACAATGCTTGGCATATAGTTGTTAATAAATATTTGTTGACTGATTGACTGACTAAAGATGATAGCCACTTTGCCTGATAAAAGATGGACCATTCATATAGCCTCAAGGTTCATATCCAGAGGAAGCAGGAACAAAGAAAGCCCCATCACAACTCAAAATTGACATTATAGAATGTGGAAACCACTGAAACCGGTAGCAACCAGTACCATCATGGCAGCACTTAAATTCAGATAACCCAAGTCCTGAGAACTAGGCTGCAGCAATCGGCCCTGAGACATCATAGACAGCTATGAAGATCTAGCATACAGAACCTCAAAGATCCAAAAGGCCCTAAAATCTACCACTGCTCTCAGTGTGGACATACAATGGAAAGTAGAGATCAAGATCCCAAGTGGCCCATGTCACATTTAAGCAGTATCAAGCAACCTACCCAAAAACAGAGCAAGAAGCAGAGCCTGGACCTAACACAAAGGGAATCAAGCAAATCAAAGGGAAAAAAATTAATTTTCCACAAGAACTATTAAATACCTAGAAGAAATGAAGGAAGAAATTTAAAAGATAAAATAAAAGTCTGGATGGAGGAAAGAATTGAAAGGAGAATAAGCTACTTAGAATAGACAGGAGTAAACCTTACTCAAATAACAGACTCCCTGAAAAACCAGAGTAGAAAACCAAATAGAAATCAATAACTCCATGAGACAGCAAAAAAATATTAGAACAAAATCTAAATATTAAAGAAAATATAAGGCTGTAAAATGAGACAAGAAGAGATAATTTAAGAATCACTAGACTATTTGAAAACTATAATTTTAAAAAGCCTGTACACTTAATTTCAAGAACTCATAGGTGAAAACTACCAAGATCTATTGAAGTGAAAGGGAAAATAGAAAAAATCCATAATCATCTCTTGGGATTGTTACAGGCAGGATCGAACCCAAAGAAAAAATTCTGCAGGCAGCCAGGGAGAAGTTGTTTAAGTACCATGGAACCACAGTCAGGATCACACATACCTGGCAACTTCTACTTAAAGGCATAGAGAGGATGGAATACAATATTCCAAAAGCATACAGGCTTATAATCAAGGATAATTTACCCCCAAAAGCTGACAATAATCCTATATGAAGAAAAATGGGTCTGTGATGGAATAGATGATTTTCAAGCATTCCTTATGAAAAGAGTAGAGCTAAGTAGGAATTTTGTAATTCAAAAAAAATTAAGAAAATCTATAAAGGTTTTTTTGAGCCATCAGAAAAGACTGAATGATCTTGTAGGGCTAACATTCTGATAGAAGGAGGAGAAACAAATGTCACTTTGGAACCCTAATGTCTTCTAGGGATATTGAGAAATAGGAAAAACAGAGAACCTGGGGGTGAATTGGTCCTGTTCTATTCTGACAGTTTTAAGAAGCGAAAGAAAAGAGAAGAGGGAAAAAAGAATAAGCAGGGTAGGAAGGAAGAAGAAGAAAGTGACATTTGCTGTTTCTCATAATTGTTGTAAATGAAAAGTCCAAGATTATATTTGGATACAGGTATCGGGTGGGAGGGGGAACATGCATCAGATGAACCTCATTGTATCTGAAAAGACAAAGGAGAACAGAGCACGAAGCCACACGCACACACACGCACACACACACACACACACACACACAAACACACACACAGAATTTGGTATAGAAATACATTAAACTCAGCAGAGAAACTGGCAGGAATCAGGAAAGGAAAGGTAAGAGGGAGGGAGCTTAATGCCAGGGAGAGAATACTCACAAGCAAAACAAACTTCCTAATCCTGAAGAAGGAATTAAAAGGAAAAGATTTAAAAAAAAAGAACTGGAAACTAGGAGAATTTCCACCAATTGGGGAATGATTGAATGAATTGTGTTATATAAATGTAATGGAATACTGTTGTGGCTAAAGAAATGATGAAAGAACTGATTTCAGAGAAGTCTGGAAAATATGAAATGAGCAGAACAAGGAATACAATCTGTACAGTGACAAGAGTATAAAATAAAGCAGCTCAACTTTGAAAGATGTGAGTACTCTGATCAAAGCAAGGGTGTTCCCAAAGAAACTGTGATGAGCTGATAAAGAGCTGATGGACACAAGGTGCAGAAAGCAGATACATTTTTGGACATGGCCACTGTATGGATTTGCTTTTCTTGATTATGATTATTTGTTACAAGGGTTTTCCTCCCTCTGTTTTTAATTGGGAGGGTAGATTGAGGGAAAAGAGTTAGTGATGATGATGCAAAAAAAAAAAAGAAGAGGATTGGTGTAATTCTTTTTTTAAAAAAATGCCTAGAAGATAAAAAAAGGAAGTTCAAAAGGAAGCACAGTCAAGACAGTTTTGAAAGTAATGTAATGAATGAATTACATGCTTTACAATTTTCATGTGAATGAATTATGTCCTTCATAGTTTTCATATACAATATACAATCCTCTTTTTGTGTTCTATTTTATATTTAGAAATATTCATTTTTGACGTTTATAAGTTGAGATAAAATATTTAAATTTAAAAAACAGAAAAGGAAGATTCAGCTGTAAGCCAAAAAATGACAGTGGTGATAATACTCCATGTAATCATTAGAAATTCTAGTGCCAAGGAGCAAGTACCAAAACAATGGATGAGGTAAGGGAAGAAAAGAGAGAAGACAAAGACTGTGATGCCAGCAGGCAGTTGGAGGGAGACTGCCAGGAGGGGAGGGGAAGAGTGGGTGAGGCAGTGGAGATCACCCAATGTACAGAATCCCACCTTGGCCGATGTACAGCAGCCTTTTTGTTGCACCACAGGTAGATTCCTTGTAAAAGCCTGCTTCACCTAGACTCACCTGCTTGGGGTGGTTCTACAGGACATGTACAGGGTGTTCCTAAAGTCTGGACACATAGGCAAAAATGCATATTTTCAAGAAATGAAATGAATGAAATTTTCAACAACATCTTATTTAATTGGAATATTAATCTTCAATATGATTTCCATCGTCTGTGATGCAAAGGTTGATGTGCTTTGTAAGATTCACGCAAACTCGATGCAATAACTCCACATTGCCATCAATTTTAGCATTCACTCTTTATGTGTTCAATCAGTGTGTTGCATCTGTGATTTTCATTGAGTACACCTTCTCCTTCAGCATACCCCAGAAAAAGAAGTCACTGAACAACACAGAGTCTTTGGTGAAATGGTTAATGAGATGTTAATGAGATTTCCTGTGTGTCCAGACTTTAGGGACACCCTGTAGTGTCCCTTCCTTGAGACAACCTGGCAGGGCCTTGTGATGTCATTGACAATCCCTAGAAGGTATTGGAGGGGAGGGAGGCAGTAAGAAACAAGAGAAAGGGGAAAGAGAACAATGGTCCTCTACCTCACTGTGGGATGTGACACCTCCTAGCAGGTAAGGCCCTAGGAAAGGGGATAGACGATGACTGGGGAAGGAGAGGATTGAACTTGGATCAGAGTAAAAGAGAGTAAACAAGGTCCTGCCATGGATGTAGGTGGCTCTGATACTAAGCTAGCAGCAGATCTCCAATAAGAGAAAAACTTTCTTCCAGTATCAGTTCTCTAGGGAATAGTCCTGACCGTCTCACCCTAGTTACAGTTCCAATAATACCAATACCATTCGTTTCACAGGGTTGTTTTTAGGATGAAACAAACCCTTGGTAGATCATAAGGTACTTAACAAATGTCGGCCATGACGTACAAGATTATGTTAGAAACTGTGAGAGATTGAAGAGTATAAAACAAGGTATCCTTCCTTCTTTATGCCACTCGCAGCCTAAGAGAAGGGTGCATAGAAGGGGGATGGTAAGGAGACCATTCAAACTAGAGCAAAGGAGAACTTCAGGGGGAACTGAGAAAAGTGGTTGGTTGTAAACAACTTGTTTTTTTTTTCCTCATGTGCTTATGAATAAGGATTATAAATGTGTTCTATTCCACCTTCTAGATTTTACAGCTCTCCTGGTTGACATCATTGGGAACTCCACTAGCTATCTCATGGAGATTTTCAAATCGACCTCCATTCTCTCAGGTTGGTCAGTTATGCAAGTACAGGGCAGATTTGGGGTTTGGCATCCCTTTGTACATACACGTGAGCTCCCCTCCTTTTCCTGTTGCCGTCTTTACGTTCTGCAAAGCGAGGCGCCAAAGACAGCAAAGGAAACTCTCTTCTTGGCCATAAGGGAAGGGTAGCTTGGGATCATAGAATCATGGAATCATAGCAACACAATCTAGAGATGGAAGGGGCCCTCAGGGCCCCTTTAAGCTGTCCTGATTATTTTACAGATGAGGAAACTGAGGCCCAGAGATGTTAAGTGACTTGCCAAGCATCACCGAGGTATGAGGCAGAATTTGAATCCACATGTTCCTGACTCCAAGTGTAGCCCTCTATCCACTATATTACATTGCCTCTTTTAAATCTACATGCAATAATCCAAAGATATCATCATGACCTATACACGTAGAAGTATATAGTAATATATGTATTTATTGTAGTAGTTCAGTCATTTCAGTTCTATCCGATTCCTTGTGATCATACTTGAGATTTTCTTGGCAAAGATACTGGAGTGGTTTGCCATTTCCTTCTCCAGCTCATTTTACAGAAGAGGAAGCTGAGACAAACATAGTTAAGTGACTTGCCCAGGGTCACTTAGCTAGTAAGTGTCTGAGGCTGGATTTGAACTCAGGAAGATGAGTCTTCCTGACTCCAGGCCCATCATTCTATCCACTTTGCCATCTAACTGCCCGTATACATGCATATATATGTGGATATATATTTACACATATATACACATATATGTGTGTGCACATATGTACATATGTACATCTATATATACATATATGTATTATGTATATAGATAGATATAGATAGTAGGGCTGTGTTATGAGTGAGCAGCCAATTAAGGTCTAATCCTGGGAACATGAGAACATTTGAAATCATTGATGCTTGGTGATCCTGCTTTCTGGACCTTCATCCTTCCAACCCCCGTTACACAGGCAGTCTGCTACTGTCAGCTAAATAGTAACCCAGGGAGACAGGTAGCAAGAGAGAAGGAGGCGACTCTTCCAATTAATGCTAAAAGAGATTTGAGAATTATGTGACTAGTATAATTATAAAAACTCAGTAGTTTCCTTCTATGAGCTGCCCAAGAAAATCAGTCTTGGAGTGATAAAACATAAGAAAAATCCCATCCACATTATCTTTTGTAATGCTTAGTATTTGTGTGGCAAATAACATAACCTCTCTGAGCCTCAATTTCCTCCTCTGTAAAATCAGGATAATATGATCTGACCTACTCACCTCATAGAATTATTAATAAGGAAACATGATCAGGAGTCTGTCCTATGTCAGTGATATGATGAAATATTATGAGTTGAACATTTGAAGTTTAGTTTGGTTTCTTATCTTACATAGTATATTACATAAATAACCATTAGGTTTGGGAATGTAGGCTGCAAGGAATATATCTATTGATTTGCTCCTCTTTTGAATAACAAATCAGCAAGCAATTAACTGATTATTAAAAAGATTGATCTAATCAATTCCCAGGCAACTGGATTGTCAACAACTTAACAGGAAACAAATAGCCTAATATATTCATAGTATCATATATTTAAAGCAAGACAGGATCTCAAAGGTCATCCGGTCCCACTGCCTCGTTTTAAAGATAAGGAAACAGAAACACACAGAGGTAAAATGACTTATCCAAGGTCACATAGCCAGTAAGCTTCAAAGTCAAAATTTGAACCCATATACTCTGGCTATAGAGTTAGTTCTTTTTCTACTCTACCATGATATACTCATCTACTACTCTCTAGTTCTGTCCTGGGAGTTTTGTCCCTCAGAAGTTACATCAGGTTTCATTACGTCCAGTTGTCAGTATCATTTGCCGTGGAGCAACCTTCCTTCTGAAGCACTCTGGGATTATGTTATTGAAGTACATGTCCCTCAACATCTAGGTCTGGGAATTTTCATTTATGTAGAGCAATTGTGACATAGATACAATTACAAAGCTGTCAGTGTGTATTCATTTATCTTTCAGTGAGTCAGAGCACTGAGTCCGACTGCATCTACATCTGTGTGATGACAGGGAAAACAGGTGAGACAGCTGGTCTTTTCTTAGATGCCAGAATTGAGATTGTTTTTGCAAATTTTCTTTTCTTCTTCTTCTTTTTTTAACAGGAAGAAATCTTTCTGACTTCTGGGAAATGGTGGAAAAGTCCCCTGTTATTAACTATACATTTACCAGTAATGTGTCTGGTATTCTGGGTAAGTGGATTAAAAGCCAGACAGGCAGACAGGCAGGGCAGACAAGCAGACAGGCAGGCAAACAGGGCAGACAGACAAATAGGGCAGACAAGCAGATAGATAGCAGGCAGGCAGGCAGACAGACAGACAGACAACAAGACAGACGGGGAGACAGACAGCAGGCAGGCAGACAGGACAGAAAGACAAGCAGATATACAGGGAAGACCAGAAGACAGACAGGTCAGATGGCAGACAGACAGGTAAACCAGAAGACAGACAGGCAGGCAGACAGACAGACAAATAGGGCAGACAGACCAACAAATAGACAGGACAAACAAGCAGACAGACAGCAGGCAGGAAGATAGACAGACAGACAGACAGACAGCAGGCTGGCAGACAGGACAGACAGGCAGATAGACAGGGAAGACAAGCAGACAGGCTGGCAGACAGACATGGAAGAAAAGCAGACAGACAGACAGACAAGAAGACAGACAGGCAGACACACAGACAGCAGGCTGGCAGACAGGAGAGACAGGCAGATAGACAAGGAAGACAAGCAGACAGACAGACAGGCTGGCAGACAGACAGGGACAAAAAGCAGACAGACAGACAGGCTGGCAGACAAACAGGCAAGCAGGAAGGAAAACAGTCTTCAAAGAAAGCCACCTTTCTGGATGGGAATATCTGTTCATTCTGTAAAAGTTGGACTAGACCAGAGGATCTCTTAGACACTTTTTGTTTCTGAATTCTATGCTGTTCTCCCTAGAAATTGGCTCATGTTCTTTCTGCAACTTAAAATGCCCTCCTCCTTCCTTTCTATGAAAATCTTGTCTGTCCTTCAAAGCCCAACACAAATGTCAGCCTTCCATGTATGCCATAGTGGAAACCCCTTTGATTTAGATAGAGTAAGTGGTCTTGAGTTCCAATTGTGGTTCTTCTGTTTAATACCTGTGTAATTTTGGTAAGGTCACCTAACTTCTCTGGGCCTCCATATCCTTACTGAAAAATGAAGGGGACAGGCTAGATGACATCTAAAATCCCTTACAGCTGTAAATCTATGATCCCCTGAGGTACCTTTCAATTCTAGATAATCAACCTGTAGAAGGAATCACCTTAAAGGTGATGTGCTTTATTAAAAATTCCTACTTTAGCCATCAGACCCCCCATATGAGAAGAGTCTTCAACCAGCTCCCTCTCATGGCATGTTCTGCTTTCTGAGGAATAACACTGATGTCAATTAAACACTTCCTACATGACAAGTAGAGATAGGAGAGTATCACCATGGCACAATATAGTGGAAAGACCCCTGATTAGGCTGGAGAAGCCAAGGTTTGGAACCTGGCCCTCCTACTTAGTACCTTCATGACCTTCCTTGGACAGATCACTTTAAGTCTATGAGGAGGTTGGAAGAGATTACCTCCGAGACATGCTCCGGCTCTAAAGTTATTATCTAGTGATTTCTTACTATCCTTCCTGGTCTGAAAATTCCTGATGTATACAGGGTGTCCCAAAAGTCTTAGTGCAGTTTAATGCTATTGAAGCTTAAAACAACACTAAGATTTTGGGGGGGACAAGCTGTATAGAACAGATACGTATAAATCCACATCTAATAATATGACAGTCCAGGAAACCCAAGTTAAAAAACAGATTTTCATTTTACTTAATACGATATCACCTAAATAATATCTATATTTTGCTCTTCTGCATTAACATACTCCTTTGTCAATTTCCAGCTAATCCAGGTAACCAGTAAGGAAAGCTTCAATGGGCCATTTTATATAGAGTAGGCAGAGGGGCCATCTAGTGGTGGAAATTATACAAGCTTTCCTTATCACGGAGAATTATAGGCATGTAGCTTTAGTGCAACTGGTTCCCCATTTCGGTGGAAACTGATGCTGAAAAAGGGTAAGCATTGGGCCCAAGGGTCACACAATGAGTATGTATCAGAGGTGGGATTTAAACCTTAGTAACTGACTTGTCTAAGGTCACACATCTCATTTATGGCGAATCAGGAAACCAGAGCAGCTAAATATAGTGCCTTTTCTAGGACCTCAGTCTATAAGGAGATTGTTTTTAAATGAGGAATTGGGGGAGGGGGAGGGGAACCATTGAATTTGGCTAGACTCTAAGCATCTCTATAGAACATTAAAGTTTTCAAAATATTTACCTTAAAACGATCCTACGAGCATATTACAAATACCATAACCCTCATTCTCCAGATGAGAGAACTAATTGGCTCAGAGAGGTTCAGTAATTTGCTCAGGGTCACAGTCACTTAATTTCAAAGCCAGGAATTGGATCTAAGAGTTCTTAGTCCAGGACCAATGCGATTTCCATCACACTACAGTACTTAAGTTCGTCCCAACACTACAGCATTTATTTTTGTGGTACCCATGATGCATTGTTGTGTTGTCATCATTGTTGTCATTGTCATCATTGTTATTTTTAATATTTGGTTAAGAACTGAAATTAGCATTCCAATTAAGTTATGAAAATCGAGGCCTAAAGATCTCTCCTCAGAAAGGGAATAAGTATTTCTATAGTATGTACTCTGTGCCAGGAGCTTTTTAAATATATATATATATATGCTATTTTATTGATATTTAAAACTCTGATATTATTATACCCATTTTTGCAGTTGCCCAGGTTCACACAGTCAGTAAGCTTCTGAGGCTGGATTCAAACTCGGGTCTTTCTGACTTCAGGCTCAGCACAATATTCACTGCACCACCAGTTGCATTAAGACTTTACACAGATTTATAGAATGCCAACCAAAACGAGAAAAACATCTTGTAAACTGACCCCAGAGTCTCTTTAGGAAGCCCTAAGCTCTATACCTTTGCAGATGCATCATAGTGTATCAGATCTTAAATTTGCACCACTGCAACAGCCTTCTAATTGGCTGCAGTGAAAGAGACAGAGAGGTAGAAAGAGAGGAAGGAAGGAAGGAAGGAAGGAAGGAAGGAAGGAAGGAAGGAAGGAAGGGAGGAAGGAAGGAAGGAAAAGGAAAGAAGGAGGAAAGGAAGAAAGGAAGGAAAGAAGGAAGGAGGAAAGGGAAGGGAGTGAGGAAAGGAAGGAAGGAAAGAAGGAAGGAGGAAAGGGAAGGGAGGGAAGAAAGGAAGGAAGGAAGGAAGAAAGGAAGGAAGGAAGGAAGGAGGAAAGGAAGGAAGGAAGGAGGAAAGGAAGGAAGGAAGGAGGAAAGGAAGGAAGGAAGGAGGAAAGGAAGGAAGGAAGGAGGAAAGGAAGGAAGGAAGGAAGGAAGGAAAGAAAGAAGGAAGAGGCAAAGAGACAGAGATAGAGAGAGACACAGAGAAACAAAGAAAGACAGTAGCTTCATTATAATACATTATAAAAACAATCTTCCTTTGAAAAGCTGTTGCAACAGTTAATGAGATTAGGGCATTAGATTTGAAGTTGGGAAGATCTAAATTCTACTGTCATTTCAGGTAATTACTACCTATGTGATGCTAGGTAAGTTACTTAGTGTCTCGACCTCAATTTACAAATTTATAACATGAATGAACTTAATTCAATAGCCACTAAGTTCTTTTCAAGCTTTAAATCAATGACATTATGAACTAACTCTTCCTACAAAATTGTTTCTAAAATCCTTTAAATAAGACCCATAACTCTAAATATCATATCCACTTAAGCATGGCCTAAGGTCCCTTCATAGTATCATAGATTCAGAGCTAGAAGTGACCCTAGAGTCTATATTGCTTCCCCCTCCCATTTTACAGATAAGGACCTGAGGTTAAGTGACTTTCCCAGGGCCTAGCACCCTTTCTATTACCAATTAAATTTTAAGATTCTATAGCTGTGTGAAATGCACCTACTCTGATTTTTGGAAGATTGTGGTGAAGGTGAGTGAAGTTGATGTATGTAAAGTGCTTTGGAACCATAATGTACTATATAAAAGTGAGTCATCATTATTTCTCAACAAAAGCTACATTTGCTATTTGATTAACTTTAAGCCTCCTGGCAATATTGATTTCTAAATCAAAACTGTCATGCATTTCAGTAGTTTGTTGTTTTTGTTTTGTTTTGTTTTGTCTCTCTGCAGCCACTAGAATGACTACCTGGGCTCAGAGTGAGTCTCTGAAAAGACTGGAAGAAACAGCTACAAAATTCCCATCGTGGACACAAACCATGAGATTAGAAGGATCTGGAATTTCCTCTATGAAAATCTCTTCCCCGATGCAAACTGGACCTTCAGGTGAAGATGAGACCCCGTACACAAGAACGCCTTACAGGCTTCCTCCCCTTACAAGGATTATGATGACACAAGGCACTTCATCCCATACCTACCTAACTTCAGGTAACAAGGAGTTCTTTAAGGGAACAGAAAGAAGTTCACATAATTGTTGCGCACATGTGGCACCTTCACAAAAATTGACCATGTATTAGGGGGAAAAAAACCTCACAGAAAATGTTTAAAGGCAAAAATACTAAATACATCACTTACTGATCATAACGTAATTAAAATTCTATTCAAAAGGGGGTCATTGGAGGAAGGATTAAAAATTAATTGGAGAATAAGAAACTTGATGCTAAAGAAATGGTGAGTAAATAAATTCTAGAACAAATTAAAAATTTTAACAAAGAAATTGTATTAATAAAACAATACACCAAAACATATGGAATGCAATGAAAATAGTACTTAGAAAATTTATGTCTTTCATACCCTTTCATCAACAAAAGATTAAATCAATGGATGGAAAATGCAACATTAAAAAAAAAAGAACAACAAATCAGACCAGTCCCACTATAGATAAAAATTTAACTAGTCTGATTTTTAGAAAGAGAGGAATGTCAAATTATTCATGTCAAAATTGAAAAAGAAAATTCAAAACAATTGAAAAGGCAATAAAGGAAGCTATCATAACTTTGTCCAACTATTTGTTAAAAATAAACTAACTTAGAGAAAATTGATGAATACTTATAAAAACATAAAATAGATTAATAATGTAAAAAATAAATTATTTTAGTTACACAATACCAGAAAAAGAAATTGACCAAGCCATAAATGTCTCACAAAAGGTAGGGGGAAAACTGCAGACCAGATGCATTTAAAAATGGATTTAATAAATATTCAAAGAAAAAATGTCATCAGTATTACATTAAAAGTTTGCCAAACTGGGAAAAGAAAGGAGGCCTTCTAACTTCTTTCTATGATATAAACATGGGCTTGATACCTAAAATTTTGATACATAAGACAAAGCAAAAAAAAAAAAACAGAAAAAGAAAACTATAAACCACTATCTCTAATTAACTGATGCAGAAAAGTAAATAAAATATTAAGAAAGCAGGTAAAACAATATATTTAAATTATTACATACTTGGACCAGGTTGGATTTGTGCCAGGATTGATTTGTGCAGGGTTGGTTCAATATGAGAAATACTATAAACATAATAAATCACATTATAACATAAATAATAAAAACAAATGATATCAGTAGATGACAAAAAGTCTTCTGACAAAATTCAATTCCATTTTCCATTGAAAGCACTAGAAAGCATAGAAGTAAATGAAGTAAATGGACATTTCCTTAATATAATAAATAGTATTTATCTAAGACCAGGATCAAATATTATGTGAATGGAGGAAAGTTTAGAGGCCTTTCCGTTAAATCAAGGGTAAAAGCAAGAATGTTTATTATCACCACTGCTACCTAACATAATGCTAGAAACACTCACTATTGCAACAAGACAAAAAAGAGATTAAGGAGATAAACATAGACAAAGGGACAATGGTTTATCTAGAGAACCCGTTGCTGTGGTCATATTATACTATGTGGTCATATTAAAAGGCTCCTATCTGTATGACCTTGGGCAAGTCACTTAACCCCAATTGCCCTGCCTTTCCCCCTCCAAAAAACAAAACAAAACAATAAAAGGCTCCTATCTGCCCATAGAGGTGAATAAAATAATTTTTAAAGGCAAAATTTTGGCCAAATTATAATCAATTTTATCAGTCACAACCTGTAAGAGATTCACAAACACAGTTCCTTATCCTCTCATTCCTAAAAGAGACCACATGGCTACTTCCTTAGGTTTTTATGCCTTTGGACAAGAGACGATCTAATTAATCTAATTGGCTAACGTGATTGGAGGTGGGCTGTATTAAAATAAAGGGCTGAGAATGACCCCCTTGGATAGGGAAAGTATCTCTGTACCAGACCATCCCTAACTTCAGTCTATCAATTCCAAGAATGTATGCCCCACATGGGACTTGAACAAGAAAGGGAATCCAATCTCATCATCAGCTGTGTCCTATAAGAAACTGATCTTAAAGTCAGGACTTAGGAAAGAGGGGGTGTGGGTGTGGGCTCTGAATCTCCCCAAGACGTTGGGTATTAATAATGATGTCTCTCTCCCCACTGATTCTGTGTCTCTGGCCCCATTTCTAACTCTCAGAAAATTCATCTCCAGTCTCTGTTTTGTTTTGTTCTTCTTGCCTTTCAGTGTTGAGTTCTTCACCATCATCAGTGACGCTCACCCTTTCCAAGCAGGGAGAAGATATGACCAATGAATTTCTTCTCTCAGGTAAAGATTACTAAGTCCCTTTCAGGAGGTAATCAGTCCGTCAAATGAACAGGCATATTTGAATCATCACAATAATAGCTGGCATTTACTATAGGGGGCAACTTATTAAGGTTTACAAAGAACTTTAAACATAATATTTCATTGGTCTTCACAACAACCCTGGGAGATAGATGGTATTATTAGTCTCATTTTACAGATGGGGAAACTAAGGCCCAGCAAATTTTAATAACTTATTCATAGTCACATACCTTAGAGAGAATTCAAATGCAAACCTTCCTGACTCTAAGTTCAGTTGCCGCTCTTAACAGGTGATGTTTTAATAATAATTTGTGTTGTTATCAGCGTTTCCCTAGCACTTTAAGGCCCACAAAGTGTTTTATAAATATTACCTCATTTTATACTCACAATAACCCTGAGAGACAGGTCCTATTTTCATCCCCATTTTAGAGGTGAGGAAACTGCCACAGACAGAGGTTAAGTGACTTGCCCAGGGTCACATAGCTAATAAGTTTCCAAGACTGGATTTGAACTCAGGTCCTCCTGACTCCCTGTCTAGCACTGTATGTACTGTGCCACGTTTGGTCTCTAAACATTATCTCATTTTTTCCTCACAACAACCCTGTTAGCACAGATGTACAAAGAGTGCACACCTGGCCTAAATGAAGGGCCAATAAAACTGCTCTCCCAGAGTACGACTGCAGGCCCGGCCCATAATCCTTATTTTTTTTTTATGATGAAACTGAGGTTGGGAGAGGTTAAATGACTTGACCAAGGTTACACAACTAGTGTCTGAGGTAGTATTAAAACTCATGTGTTTCTGCGTTCATGTCCAGCCCCCTCTCCACTGCATGAAGAGAATATAGGACAAGTTGAAAGTGTGGTCCCTGCATGAGCCCATAGTCTAATTGAAGAAATAATATGAAAGAGTGGCATCTAAAACCAGGTCAATTGAATCCTGAGTTGGGAGGTATAATAAATCACACATGCTGTAGGGAATTCTAGAACTAGAGCTGGCAGGGAATTTAGAGACCATCTAGTCCCGCCCCTTTCCTTATTTTATGGATAAGGCCCAAAGAGAAAGTGGCTTCCTAAGTCACACAAGGTTTGGAGTCAGAAGACTCTAAGTCGTCTATCTGCTACCTATTGTCTCTATGTCCTTGGACAAATAATTTACCTGGAACTCAGTTCCTTCACCTGTAACATTAGGTGGTTAGACTATATAATTTCAAGGTCTCTTCCAGTTCTAAATTCTTTTGAACCAAGTTGTAGATCAAGCATTCAAACCCCCAGACCCCAGAGTCCAAACTTCACATTCTGTCACTATACTTGCTTTGGAATATAGTAAGTTCAGTAAGGATCAACATGCTTAGGGATTTAGACTTTCTGGAGGACCTGGTATGAAATCTAGGCCTTGGAATATGGGGAAATTTGAATAGAATATGTAGGCTTCAATGAAGACAAAGTAGGTTTCTGAGAGAATGAAAAAACTACCTTATTAAACACTGAACTACAATCTTCTCCCTTTTCCTGTAGCCAAAAGATTCTACAAGGGCCAAGAAAAAGCCTTAGGTGAAATGTCTATAAATTCCATTATCACTCACTGTTACCTCTAAGAGAAAATAAAATTCTTGAGCAAGACCACAAGATAGGTTCGTTCTGATGGGAGTAAGGTTAGATTTGTTCATTCATGAACTCATTCATTCAAAAAATATTTATTAAGAGACTTGTATTGTTTGAAGCTTTGGATATATGAAAAAGAGTGATGCAATCTCTACCACATTGGGACCTACAGCCTAATAAGGGAGGAGAAGAAACACATACAAAAAAGTTTAACTACTAGGTAATCTCTGAGATGGACAAAGAGAGTCAAATTACACGCGCTATGAAAAATTGAGGAGGGAAAGAACATGATCAGATGGGGCAATCAGGTAAGGCTTCATGGAAGAGGTGGCACCCAATTTCAGTCTTGAAAAAAAGAGAAACGTTTCAACAGGTAGAAAGGAATAGGGGGCAGCTCTAGATATGAGATACAGTCTAGATACATACATGAAGGCAGGAGAGGATAAAGATGAGATTAAATAACCATTAGAAGACTTGTTTGGCTAGAGAATAAGGGAAGTGACAGGTAGTATAGCCAGACTGACCAAGAAGTTATACAGTGGAAAGAATTCGAATACTAGATTTGGATTCAAATTCTGATTCTGCCTCTTACTACCTGTGTGAACTAAGGATAGTAACAATTTCTATTGGCCTCAATTTCCCCATCTGTAAGATAAGGATGTTACGCTAGAGTATCTCTAGGTCTTTCTGCTCTAAACCTGTCTGAATAATCTTAAACATCATGATAGAGACATTGGGGAGGTATTGATGGGTTTTTTTAATCACAGAAGAGCCACGGATCATTGGGCTGGAACCACTACCCCGTCTCCGTGGTCACTGAGTTAGGAAGGCTTGTTAACCTTGAGTACTTAAAGGAGTGGGAAAAGGGAAGATCTTTAGGAAGACTAGAGGGAAGGGGAAGGGAATAAGTAGTTATTAAGCATCTAATATATTCCAAGCACTTTACAAGTATTATCTCATTTGATCCTCAAAACAACCCTGGCACATAGATATTATTATCAGTCCCATTTCACAGATGCAGATAATGAGGCTGAGAGAGGTTAAGTTACCCTCTATAACTCAGCTAGTAATTATCTAAACATCTGCTCAGAGAAGTGGAGATAATCATCCTGAAGAAATTCACCTGACTCAGTCTTTAAGTATTTAAAGAAAAAGGGGTTAGACTGATTCTGCTTGGCCCCAGAGGGTCAGAGCAAGAGTGGAAGCTACACAGAAGAGTAGGGCTAGGCTTAGTGTCAGAAAAGTCTTCTAATAAAGCCATCTAAGAGTAGAATGGACTACTTCGCGAGGTAGGGGGGTTCTCCCTCGCTAGAGGTCTTCAACCAAAGACCAGACCACTACTCACTGGTTATGTTTCTGTTCAAGTATGGGCTGAAATAAAATGGCTTCCAAGACCCCTTGCTACTCTAAGATTCCATGACGTTGTGTGATCCCAAATGCAGTGGTCTTCCCACTGCAGCCCACTGCCCTAGGAAAGGTCCTAGAACGTCATTCTACCTCCGTTTGCAGGGTGGGAGTGCAAGAGGGGAGAGTGATTTTTTTGGTCCTTCCCAAAGCCAAAGTCCTGCTCCCACTCAAGAGGGTTTTAGGACTAGAGCTCTACTGGAGAATTTGTTTTGATCGCTCATCTGGAACCTGTGATACATTCCAAACTCATTCTTTTTTAGTACTCGGAAGTTGTTTCTGTCTTCCAAACAGTGTCAATGCAGGGAACATGCATACTAGCTAAGAAACACTCATACCAGGCCTAGGCAAACCCTCAGCCAATCAGATTGGATGCTGATGATATCATTGTTTTCCATTGGCTGACAATTTTTTCATTCTCTCTCCAGACTATTGCTTCAGGTTTTCTCCTAAGAGGCCAAGTTTAGCTAGGGCCACTCATATCAATCTCTCCTGTCTTTTAAAATTTTTACAGCTTGTCTCATTTATTAACTTGTTTTACTCTCACTCAGCGTAACAGCCTATGACTTTTCATTGGGATTTATGAAACAGTCAAAGGTTAATTATTATATGTTTGAGTGGTAGACTGGTGGATTTTACAGGGATTAGCTTCTCTAAGGCTTATGTGGTGAAATACACTTGTGCTGAGGGAGAAATGCTTTTGTGGCAGATTGCTCGTGTGATGTGGGCAATCTTGAATAGCAAATAACCTCCCCGTTAAGTTATCCAAGCCTAGAAACACATCTTGAATTACCCACAACATGGTCATGCAAATGATTGCCATTTGAATTTTCATTTTAAAGGAATATGCTTCAGTGATTCGCATGTATAACCAAGACTTTGACAATGCTGGTGAAAAATACTAAATAATTCAATTGTATTATATTTAATAAAACACCTAATTGAGCTTCCTGTTTCCAATGTCTCTCTATTCCCATCCGTCCACCACGCAGCTGCCAAAATAACCTACCTAAGGCATTCGTCTAATAACATTGTCCTGCTCAGAATCCTTAGGTGGTGCCCTTCCTTTAGGATAAAATACAAATTCCTCTGCCTCTAAAGTCTGGCTCAGTCTACCCATGAGCAATAAATATTTCTCCAATTGTTTAAATCTGTCTTTATTCGTAGAAAGATTATTTTGTAATTGTGTTCGCATAGTTCCTGTGTCTTAACTCCCAGTTTTTTATACCTTCTCTATTGATTTTAAATGGATTTCTCTTTCCATTTCTTCCAGGTGGATTTCGTTACTAACACACAGAAATGCTTATAGCTTATGTGTGTTTATTTTATATCCTACAACTTTGTTGAAGTTTTTAATTGTTTCGATTGGTTTTTTAATTGACTCTTTAGGATTCTCTAAGTAAACCATCATGTCATCTGCAAAAAGTGACATCTGTGTTTTTCTCATGGCCTGTACTTTATTCCCTCAATTTCTTTTACTTGTTTTATTGCTGAAGCTAGCATTTCTAGCACTATATTGAATAGTACTGGTGATAATGGGCATCATTGCTTTACCTATGATCTTATCAGAAAGGCCTGCGATTTATCACCATTACAGATGATGCTAACAAAAGGTGGCCCTGAAATCTATTCTTGCCTCAGATACTCACTAGCTCTGTCATTTTGCATAAGTCATCCAACCATCTACCTCCACTTTCCTCATCTTTAATATGGGGATTATAATAGCACCTTCCTCCCAAGTTATTGTGAGGCTCAAGTAAGATAATATTTGTAAAGCTCCTTGTAAAACTTAAAGCCAATTCTTATTAATACATTATGAATTGATTTGTTTCATCCTCACAACCACTCTAGGAAATAGGTGTTATAAGTATTACTGCTATCTTCATTTTATAGACAAGAAAAATGAAGGCCAAAAAGGTGAAGTGAATTGCCAATGGTGACAAATTCAGACCTAAATTTCAAACTCAAGTCTTCTGACTCTGGAACCAGGACTCAAAAGAACACCATGTCATGATGTCTTTCCCACTGAGGAGATGGGATATATAGACATGAAGCAAGAACGAATGAATTTGCTATGTTGTCTTGAAGAGCCATTGGCTAAAAGTTGATATTTCGTAAACCTTCTCTCAGAAGAATCAAGACTGTTTTTTGTTTTTTTCTAAAGGACTAACCACTCCAGCAGAGTGGAGAAGCAATAGCTTGGCAGCTCAGGAGCAGATAAATTGTGTCACTGGCTGCAAGAGGAGAATCGCACTAAATTTAACACACTGTAGAATTGTTTGGAAAGAGAAAAGCCTCCCATTAGCCCATAACTCTGTTGATGCTTTTCCTAACATTATCAGGCATCACATAAATCGCGCTGTACTCCAGGACCCTGAGAAGCCATTCCAGAGGCAAATGAAGGCTGCTCAGGCCAAACGAGCTTGCTCTGCTGATGGATCATGGGCCGCATGCTGGGCCTCTATGATGCTTCACTGGAAGGGTTGTCAGGACATTTGTCCAATGTTCCCTTGTACCTGAGCCAGGGCATTCAGAGCAGGTAGCAGGGGAGCTCATTATTGCAAAGGTTTCAGAGAGGTACCCTAGGCAGAATCATTTCTCTCAAACTGTCGTACACAGACTGTAGCCTCATCTTTCATGACATTAGCACTTCCATGGCCTGTGGGAAGAGTGACTAAGTTAGTGTTTTAATTAGCTACATTGCAAGGCCTTTCTGCTCTATTAATATCCCCCTTTGATGAGCAAAGAAACTGGTCCTTCATTGGAGTTTGGCTTTCTAGGCTGAGGTCTGCCTCAGGGTCTGATAAAACGGGTGAGCTCAGGGTTCCTAACCCCATCCTCCTTCTCTGGCCTCTTTTGGAGCTCGCCACTCACTCAGTCTACAATCCAGCTAAAGTGGACTTCTTGCTGTTGCTTACACATGGCACTCCCTCTACTGTCTCTTTACCTTTACATTGGTTGTCCTTTATTTCCTAAAGAATGCACTCCTTTCTGACCCCTGCATTTTTGAATGATTTAGAATGAATCATGTAGGATTTAGCTATATACCACCTTTGCAGGAAGCTTGTCTTTGTTTCTCCAGCTGCTATTGCCACATCTTTCCCACTCCCCACTCTGTTATACATATAGATATGTGTGTGTTTGTGTGTGTATGTGTGTGCATGCTGTCTCTCTCCCATTGAACTGCATGATCCTTGAAGGAAGACACTCTGATTTTGTCTCGGTACTCTGAACACCTAGCACAGTGTGGGACAGAGTGTGCCCTTAAATGCTGGGTGACTGATTGATTAAGAACACCGAATCACATTTCTCTCTGGTCTCACCTATAGGAACAGATACTCCAGGGACAGATACTCCAGGACCGACCAAAGTGCCTGCACCAAAACAGTCACACACTGGTAAGTTTATTCCTCTTGTAAAAGGTTGTACTTGCCACTACCCCAATCCCTCTGTAATGGCCAAATTACTACCAAATTGGAATCTTGTTAGCTCATCCTTCCTCAACACACACACACACACACACACACACACACACACACACACACACACACGGAGTAATTTTCTTTTAGATCCTTCATATTCTTCACAAATCATCTCAGTCTAAAGTTCATAGTTAAACCATTTCAATTAGATTAGTAAAATCATTGCAAAACTGAGAAGCAGTCGACACATATGCTATATGGTGGAACTTTCCAACGGCCTTCCAGTTCCAGCCTCTCAAACAAAGCTACCCTGACGGGTTGATATCTGTTATCCATCCCCTCCAGTCTCCTGGAAGTCTGCAGAGTCAACTTCAATTTCTCATCACAAACTTCCCATCTCTAAGCTGGGCAGGGATGGATGCAGACAGATTAACTCACTACAGACAGGATATTCCCTTGGTTGAAAATGCAAGGTAAAACAGAAAAATGGGGTCATTGGCTCCATATTTCTTCAACTATAGGGTCCTAGAAAATCCATTATCCACCAGTTTGACATATGTATCTATCCACTCCTTGCAATAGCAGCCCTGAAATGGGCTAGTGTTCAAACGTCCTCAAGGCTCACAAGAAATCTTACTGTTCCTTGACTAATGCCATCACAAGGGCTCGTTCTGCTTGTGAAGAGCTCTATTAGGAAATATTTCCATACATTAAGCCAAAATTTGCTTGTCTGTAACTTCCACATATTGCTACTATGTTTACCCTTTGGGATCAAGCAGACCAAAATCTAGCTCCTCTTCTAAATAATGATAAGTAATCTAATAACAGTAAATTATACTTAAGAATAAGGCTTTTACTATATATATATATGTATATTCACAAATGTACATATACACACATATATGTATATGTGTGTGTGTGTGTGTATATATATATATATATATATATATATATATATATATATATATATATATATATATATATATGGGGAAGAGAGACTAGGAGGCTGAAATTTAGTGATCTCTCCCCAAAGAGCATTTCACACATAGGTTTTCATACATCACCAAAACAAGCAGAGAAAGCATTATGTTGTCAAACAACAAAGTAAAAGGAATATCAAAGAAGCTATGGCTGCCCTAAGTTCCTCTATTTACATCCTTTCCCTTAACAGTAAGGTTCTCTTATGTAGTTAAAACCAGGGGTCTCTTAAGCTAATTTTGATTTTCAAAGTCATTTACTGCCTCCTTGAATTAAAATATACTGCTCAGTTAAGAATTAAAACTTTTCACAACTTTATCAAGGACAAGCCTTCAAACCTATAGATTATAAGCGCCTTGAGGACAGAGACTGTCTTTTTTATATTTGAATCCCCAAACACTTAGCGCAGTACCTGGCACATGGGTGCTTAATAAATGTTTAAGGAAGTTAGGTGGCATAATGGATAGAATGCTGGGCCCGGAGTCAGAAAGACTCATCGTTGTGAGATCAAATCTGGCCTCAGACACTTTCTAGCTGTGTGACTCTAAGCAACACTGCCTCAGTTTCCTCATCTGTAAAATGAGCTGGAAAAGGAAATGGCAAACCACTCTAGTATCTTTGGCAAGAAAAAACCTCTAATGGGGTCATGAAGAGTTGGACATGACTGAAACAACTAGACAACAACAACAAAACAAACTAGCCCAGGTCTCATCCATCTTTAATTTTTTATAGGGGCAGCCATGTGGTACAATGGATAGAGTGCCAGGCCTAGAGTCAGGAAGGCTCATCTTTCTGAGTTCAAACCTGGCCTCAGACACAAGCTATATGACCCTGGGCAAGTCACTTAATCCTGACTTCCTCAGTTTCCTCATCTCTAAAATGAGGGGGAGAAGGAAATGGCAAATCACTCCAGTATTTATGCCAAGAGAACTCTAAAATGGGCCGTGAAGAGTCAGAAACAACTGAACAACAAATAAATGTTTATTGCCTGCCTGCCTGACAGTAGCTATGTTCACCTACAGTCTTTTCTTCACCAGGCTTGTTGTCCCTCATATGACATGGTGACTAGCCTAACCACCCTCTTCTGGTTATGCGGCAGCTCGTGCATTTCTTCAAAAAATGTAGACCCTCAAATGGGTCACAACACTGTATATGTGGCCTGACGAGGACAGATCAGAGGAGAACTCTTACGTCCCTCATTTTGGGCACGATATATTTACAATACACTCTTTTATAATCTCACTCTTTTAGGAATGACACTGGGAAACATTCAGAGAACCACCTGAGTGGTAGATCTTGAGTCCATGTGATTAAAGGCTCGATTGAAGGAGCTGGGGGTTGGCCTGGAAAACAGGTGACTCAAGAGAGATTATTTGATGTTGTTCAGTCATTTTGGTCACGTCCGACCCTTCATGGTTCCATTTGGGATTTTCTTGGCAGAGATACTAAAGTGGTTTGCCATTTCCTTCTCCAGCTCATTTTACAGATGAGGAAACTGAGGCAAACAGGGTTAAGTGACTTGTCCAGAGTTACATAGCTAGTACAAAGTCTGGGATCAGATTTGAACTCATGTCTTCCTGATTCTAGGCCCAGCCCTCTGTTATCTATACCACCTAGCTGCCAAGGAGACAGTCATTACAGGATCAGAGATTTAGAGGCTGAAGGGACCATAAAGGCCCATTAGTCCAACTCCTTCATTTTTGAGATAAAGAAACTAAGCTTCAGAGAAGTTAAGCGTAGATGACCAAGGATGTCTCATCCAACTGAAATCCTATGTATTTATTTATAATCCATAGCAAATTTTTGTTGTTGTTGTTTTAATGAACTCCTCTTTTTCTTTGCAGCTGACTTTGCTCCAGCACTGATATCTCCCTCTCAGTCTCAGACACCACCTTTCCCCAAACTCCACCTTGTATCAAGTAAGTGTCTGATAAAATGCCTGCCCTGCACTCAGCCCCTCCTCCTTAGGCAAAACATCATGTATTCAGATCCAGCATCTCATCAGATCATTAGGAAATTATCCTTGTAGAGTCTCTGACCCAGCTTCAACCAATGTTTGAATGTTTGTTTGACCAGTGGGTAAGCCAAGTAAAGGGTCAAAGGATTTTCCTGTACTAATTGACAATATAACAGAAGCCCTCTAACTTAGGCCTCCTTAGATGGAGCGAGAACCAGTTAGCATTCCAGCTCCACCTACTCGTGAATGGTACAACAGAGGGTACATTACTTCTCCCCTCAGAGAATCATTTTTCTCATCTGAAAAATGAGGCTCATACTTCTATCTTCTCATCTACCTCATAAGCTTGTTATGGGAAACTTAAAGCGCTGTAAAAATACGAGATTCCATTGTCGTTTTCTGGGTCTCAGTTTCTTCATCTTCAAAATGGGAATCATAACAGTCACAGTACTTACCTCATGGGATTATTATGGGGAAAGTTCTTGGCAAAGAAAGTGGTTTGTTTTTGTTTTTGCCAATAACTGTGAGCAATTACCTCCATCAATATGCTGGGAGTCTTGGATGTGATGCACTTTGATAAAACCATGATCTCACTAATGTGGTAGGACTCTTTCCATCATAACCTATGGTTATGGTTCATAATCCATCCACAGCTCCTCATCCCGGGCATGCATATATAACCACCACCCTCGGGACCACCCACAACTTTAATTCTTTTAAGACCATGACATTCCACGATTAGCAGCAACATAGCATCACAAGAAGAATATTGATGTTAAAAAAAACAGACTTTTTCAATAAAAAGAAGCTTCAGATCATTGAAAGGGCCGCCTAATTTCCCAAATGACCTCCAGCACTGTCTCCCCCTCTTATTCAATCCTGGACTCTGACTATTGTCTTGTATTTAATGACTGTCCAAGGTAGATCCATAGGTTGCTTCAACTACTCATCCAACTTATCGATTTTGCTAGACAACTGGAAAATACACAATCAGCTCGATGTCATCTGCAAAGAGAATATTTGGGGAACCCCTAAAATCTATCAGTAATCCTATTCCATTTGGAGACTGTACGGGCCATTTCCCATGATGATGGCAAAGAGTTCTGGAAAAGACACGTCTTCCTGGTTTATGCCTCTCTTGATATTTCAACTCAGAAAATCATGGAACCACATTATCTCTTTAGTTGTACATACTCAATTCATACAGCATTTATTGTGTCAGTCACTATAAGACTTCTTTGTCAGTCATTCAGTCAACAAATATGGATTAAGCTCTTACTGTGTAGCAGGCACTATGCTAAATGCTGGACATGCAAAGAAAGACAAAACACAATCCCTCCTCTCAAGGAATTCACATTCTAATGAGGAAGACAACATGCAAGCAACCAGATCCAAATAAGAAACAGACAGGATAAACTGAAGATCATTGACACAAAGAAGGCACTAATATTAAAGGGTATTTGGACTGACTGGCTGTTATGTGCAAAAAAAAAAAAATGGGTCTGTGGGCAAAGTACACAAAGACATAAATGAAAAAGTCCTGCCTTTAAGAAGCTTACATTTTGCTTCTTTTAATGGTTTTGCTGTCTTCTCATGCCTTGGAAGATTGTCAGCTTAGCAAATCTTTCATCCCTTCTGATTTACTTTTCCTAATGTACTCTAGGCCCAGAAGACAGACAAGCAAATTTATTCAAATTATGTATAAAAATTAGCATAAACAGGCTCTGTATGAAAGGCTGAGGGCACTAGGTGATGCAGTAGATAGAGTACCAGTCCTGGAATCAAGAGGACCTGAGTTCAAATCCAGACACTTACTAGCTGTGTGACCTTGGGCAAGTCACTTAACCCTGTTTGTCTCAGTTTCCTCATTTATAAAAATGAGCTGGAGAAGCAAATGGCAACTCCAGTATCTGTGCCAAGAAAACCCCAAATAGGATCATAGAAAGTCACACATGACTGAAACAACAACATGAAGGGTCAAGGGATTCTATTTTGCATCAATTGCTGGGACTTAAAGTGCACAAAATTTGTAATACCTTACTGTATCTCAGATGAGCTTAACTTGTGCATGGGAGATATCTTTCTGTAAGGAAGCCTTTAGGGTTTTGTTTTGTTCTATAGTTGAGTTATTTTAAAAACAAATTGGACAATAAGCATATCAAGATGTTTATTCTCTTCATTTCTCTATCATTTGTTTGACCAAGAGGATGACATCATTTGTGAAAGCCTGTCTCTTACTGTATGGTTTTGTTCATCTGTTTGTTTTTAGTAACAATGGGATAGGAGAGGGGCAGAGCCAAGATGATGGAGTAAAAAAGGGACTTGCTTGAGCTCTCCCCCAGCCCCCTCCAAATACCTGTAAAAATGACTCTACACAAATTCTAGAGCAGGAGAACCCACAAAATGACGGAGTGAAATAAATTTCCAGCCCAAGACAATCTGTAAGGTTGACAGAAAAGGTCTGTTACACCAGTCTGAGAGAAGAGCACAGTCCAGAGTGAGCCATGCCAGCACAGATGGGGAGGAGCAGGCCTCAGGGGACTGAATCACTGGCAGCTGAGGTAGTTTCCAGACTTCTTAACCCAAAAACACTTAAGATGTCTTAGAAGGTCAGTAGGAGAGGTCTGCCAGACCTGGGTAAGAGAGGAGCAAGGTCTAGCCCCAGTCCCAGGGTGGCGACAGTGAAAGTGGTGGCAGTGGCAACAGTGGCGGCAGTGGCAACAGTGGCGGCAATGGTGGCAGTGGCTCCTTCTAGAGCCACAGATGGTAGGGGGATCAAGTGGCTGATCATAGGGGGATTGAGGGCGTCTCTTTGCTGGTGCTGAGGCAAGATGCTCTTGCTTTGCCCTGCTCTGATCTGGATCACAGTCTTGGGTGGCAGTCCTGGGGCACGGAGAAGTACTGGTGTGGCAGAGCTTGTGGAGGCAGTGAAGAGGGAATCCTTCTCATGGTTCCAAGGCAGAAAAGAATGCTTGAAGTCGCTCATAGACCAGAGCACAGACCAGGAGAGGAATAAACACCTCTCCTTTGATCATACCACCTCAGAAGAACTGAAAATTTGCAGGTCCCCAGAAATATCTCTGAAAAATATCTCCGCACAAAATCACTTAAGCCTGGGACAGTACACCCTCCATACTGTAAGAAGAGTCCTACCTTAACAAAGAGTTAAAAAGTCAGGTAATTGGCTAGAAAAATGAGCAAACAGTGGGGAAAAAATTAGACTATAGAATCTTACTCTGTTGACAAGGAAGATCAAAACATACAACGAGAAAAAGACAACAAAGTCAAAGCTCCTACATACAAAGCCTCCAAGAAAAATGTTAATTGGTCACAGGCCATGGAAGAGCTCAAAAAGGATTTTGAAATCAAGTAAGAGAAGTAGAGGAAAAATTGGGAAGAGAAATGAAAGTGATACAAGAAAATCATGAAAAATGCATCAACAACTTGCTAAAAGAGACCGCAGAAATGCTGAAGAAAATAACACCTTAAAAATAGACTAACCCAAATGGCAAAAGAGATCCAAAAAGCCAATGAGGAGACGAATGCCTTAAAAAGCAGAATCAGCCAAATGGAAAAGGAAATCCAAAAGCTCACTGAAGAAAATAATTACTTAAAAATTAGAATGGAGCAAATGACTTTATGAGGAATTAAGAAATTATAAAACAAAATCAAAAGAATGAAAAAGTAGAAGACACCGTGAAATACCTTATTGGAAAAACAACTCACCTGGAAAATAGATCCAGGAGAGATAATTTAAACATTATTGGACTACCTGAAAGCCATGATCAAAAAAAGAGCCTAGACAGCTTCTTTCAAGAAATTATCAAGTAAAACTGCCCCAATATTCTAGAACCAGAGGGGAAAATAGAAATTGAAAAGATCCACCAATCACCTCCTGAAAGAGACCCCAAAAGGAAAACTAGTAGGAATATTGTAGCCAAATTCCTGAGTTCCCAGGTCAAAGAAAAAATACTGCAAGGAGCGAGAAAGAAACAATTCAAGTATTGTGGAAACACAATCAGGATAACACAAGATTTAGCAGCTTCTATATTAAGGGATTAGAGGGCTTGGAATATGATATTCTGGAGATCAAAGGAGCTAGGAATAAAGCCAAGAATCACCTACCCAGAAAAACTGAGTATAATCCTTCGGGGGAAAAATTGACATTCAGTGAAATAGAGGACTTTCAAGCAGTCTTGACAAAAAGACCAGAGCTGAATAGAAAATTTTACTTTCAAATGCAAGAATCAAGAGAAGCATGAAAAGGTAAACAGAAAAAAAATCATATGGAACTTATTAAAGTTGAACTGTTTACATTCCTACATGGAAAGATGGTATTTGTAATTTGTGACCTTTCTCAGTATTGGGAGGAGAAAGGGAAAAGCAGAAAGGGGTAAATTATCTCACATAAAAGAGGCAAGAAAAAGCTTTTACAATAAAGGGGAAGAGGGGGGAGTTTAGAGGGAATGAGTGAACCTTAGTCTCATCAGATTTGGCTTAAGGAAGAAATAACATATACACTCAATTGGGCACGAAAATCTATCTTATCCTAAAGGAGAGTAGGGGGTAAAAGGATAAGAGAGAAGATAGAAGGGAGGGCAAATGGGAGGAGAGCGTAATCAGAAGCAAACACTTTTGAGGAAGGACAGGGTCAAAGGAGAGAATAGAATAAATGGGGGGCGGGATAGGATAGAGGGAAATACAGTCTTTCACAACATGATTGTTATGGAGGTGTTTTGCATGACTACACATGTATCTATATCAATGTGTTTGCCTTCTCACTGAAGGTGGGTAGGGAGGGGGAAGGATGAGAATGTGGAACTCAAAGTTTTAAAAACAAATGTTAAAAATTGTTTTTACATTCAACTGGGAAGTAAGATATACCAGCAATGGGGCATAGAAATCTATCTTGCCGTACAGGAAAATAGAAGGGAAGGGGATAAGAGAAGGGTGGGGTTGATAGAAGGGACGACGGATTGGGGGAAGGGGGTAATCAGAATGCACCCTATCTTGTGGTGGGGGAGGGGAGAGATGGGAAGAAAATTTGGAATTAAAAATCTTGTAGAAGTGAATGTTGAAAACTAAAAATTAATTAATTTTTTTAAAATGGGGTAGGGACTGGACCAGTGATTTCATTGGGTTAAGGAATTCCTGGGTAGGAAACTCGATCAACCAAAATAGATTGCCTCCTCTGCAACTTACAGTCTGAGAAAGTTGCTTAGACCACAGAGGATTAAGTGACTCGTCCAGAATCACACAGCCAGTATTTGTCAGAAACAGAAAGACATGAACACAGATATCTCTCTGCCTATCTTTTAAAAATAATACTATGGATAGGACAGCTCCGATCGTGCCGCTGGGCCGTGCGTCTCTGTCTTCGCGGAGCCCGGTGGGGAGGCTGCGGGTGCCCGCGCCGGCCCCGACCCCTCTTTGGGAGGAGCAGGGCGGCCTATTGGCCTCCTTCTTCCTGTTCATGCTGCTGCTGATCCTGACCCGCAGCCCCTTCAGCTCTTGCCTCTTCACCTTCAGCTTCTACCTCTTGCTGCGCTTCTTCAGCTTCGAGCCGGTGCCCAACCCCCTGGCACTGCAGGTGCTCCCGCCCCGCGGCCGCACCTCCGCCATCGCTCAGCGCCGCGGCGGCTACTACGCCCCTGAGAACACGCTGGCCGCGATTCGGAAGGCAGCTAAGAATGGAGCAACAGGTGTGGAGCCTGCGTTGAATTTACGGCAGATGGTGTTCCTGTCCTAATGCATGATGAGACAGTAGACAGGACTACTGATGGAACAGATAGTTTGAGTGACTTGACGTTTGCTGAAGTTAGGAAGCTTAATCCAGCAGCAAATCACAGATTGAAAAATAATTTCCCTGGTGAAAAAATATCTACTCTGAAGGAAGCCATTATGGAATGCCTAGATCATAACCTCACAATCTACTTTGATGTCAAGAGCCGTGCAACTATGGCTGCTGATGCTCTAAAACATATGTATATGGAATTTCCTAAGTTATACAACATCAGTATTGTCTGCTCTTTCATGCCAGAAGTCATCTTTAAGATGAGGCAGGCGGATGGTAATGTTGTGACAGCTTTAACCCATAGACCTTGGAGCCTTAGCTATTTTGCAGGTGGGAAACAACTCTTTGATTCTCTTTGGAAGCATTTTTTATATATGTTGCTGGATATTCTCCCAGATTGGAGTTTGCATAATATCTTGTGGTACCTTTGTGGAATTTCACCTTTCCTCATGCAGAAGGATTTTGTATCTAAGGTTTATTTGAAGAGGTGGTCAACTAAAGGGATTCATGTTGTTGCTTGAACTATGAATGGCTATGAAGAGAAAAAATGCTGGGAGAGCCATCTTCACTCCAGCTATATAACTGACAGCATGTTAGAGGATTGTAACCATCGTTTCTAGACCACTACCCTTTTGCAGGGACCCTGGTTTCAGAAACCTCCGCTATCCTTATTCAAAGAAATATACATACTCAGATATAGCCCTGAGTTCTTGAGGATCAGGTGGTTCACAGAAGTGTTAGTCAGAAGTTGCATTTTAACTTGAAATCAGAGCAGAATGGTGTAGATGACACCAGACTCTGTAGTGTGCTTAAGTTCGTCATGGCTGATCTTGGGGAATTGGGTCTGTGAGGAGGTTTGCCACTGCTTGCCCCTAATCCAACTGAGTTGTATAAAGAGACTCAGTAGTGATAAGCACAAATTCATGTAATTTGTATGTGTTAAAAAAAAATGACTGCAAATGTAATGCAGAATGCATGCTGACTCGGACTGGGCTTCTCTTACTTTTCACACTTAACGTGTTCTTCCGCTGTTTGTATTTGGCCACGTTGAACAATGTATTATGGAAGACAGATTTGGGAACTATACTAATAAAATTACTAAAATGTATATTAAACATTGTATTAGGAGGGCAGAGTTTATAATCTCAAAGAGGATCATATACATGTCTGAAAGGTTCGGAACCGCCGGATATAAGAAACTCTCAAAGTAGAAGGCAGAAGAATCAAAACGTATATTTAGGCTCCACAGTAACCAACCCGTGAACCAGCAACCCCATTTTGATATATTGATCAAAAGCTTCCAGGCCCAATAAGTACGCCTTGAAAGAGTAACCAGGAGGCTACAGAGAAGCATGATTGCATAAAGCAAAATCATGCTTCCCCCTCTATGGTAAAAAGATTACCCACTGGCCTGAAGTCCTTGTTCAGCTTCCTCCCGTAGGTCAGCTCTGCCACTGGCAGCTCCTGCTTCGGCTGTGGCTGTAGCTGTGACTGCGGCTGTAGCTGTAGCAGCCTCTAGCTCCAACGGGAGCTGCTTTTAACCATCCGGCTTCTGCAGGGGTGTAAGGTACGCCGGGGAAAGCACAGGTTCTTTCAATCTGCTTAAGCAAGGTGAAGGGGTTGACCAGGAAAGCACAGGTTCTTTCCATCAGCTTAAGCAAGGGAAGCAAGGTGAAGGGGCCGACAAGCTTACTCCAATCCAACATACAAACAGCATTCAGTTCAGGGGAAAAAGCCAAACTAGTCAAGGGCACTTGTTGACTAAGTGCTAAGGAGCCCATTTTTGGTTGCCAACACAAACATACAACACCCTAAGTAATAAACAATTTGAGAAAGAAATGGGGAAAAAAATAATAATACTATGGATAATTTCCCTTTCTTTGAAATCCTGAAGCTTGATTCCTGGATGTCTCTGAAATTGTGTCCCATTTAGCATGTATTTCCTTCATGCATCTTTAGTTAGGTCCAATTAATTTTCCCACCTTAATCTTCTTAACACAGTACATTGGATACCAAATTTTGGAGTCTAAGTGTACTAGTTTTACTCCCATAAAAAATGAAAATATATTGCTACCAAAATGTCCATTGCACTTCTTTTTAGTATCCTACCTTCATTTTCATCTATCAGTACTCCCAGGATAATTTGACTTAATTGAGTCTCATGCTAAAACAATCTACAGGCTCATTTTTCCCATATCACTACTTTATTATTTTTTGAGGTGGCACTACTTATAATCTTCTATTATCATACTCCACAGTGTTTTTATTGATATCTTTTTTCCTTAGATCACCAAAATGTCTTTCCTTTCCTCTCCCGGAGATAAACCCTTTATAACAATATTTTTAAAGGAAAATTAAAAAGAAGAGGAAAAAATCATGGCAAAAATATATACAATGTGCCACACCTTTTGACCTCCCAACTTAGCGAAGGGGTGTGGGGGTGGGGGGTCTTCTCATCCTCTGCAGCGTTTTGCAAATGTTATTGTGCTCTAAACCCAGACTCTAATTGGCTGCCCTATCTCTCTGCTTGGGAAGGAGATCAGGTGTTTTCTCCCTGCAGTTTCTGGGCTCTTTTAGGCCCTTCACTATGTCCAGTGCTTTACACGCATTACCCTTCATCAGAAAATTGTAACAATCAGATTAGATTTCTTTATACGTATTCATTCTAGCTTGTCTGATTAGGTTGAGTCTGAGCTATTATCATCACATATATTACCTTTTCATCTTTACCCTTTTGTCGAGTTTGCTGTTAAGTTCATGAGGCTCCAATCAGCAATTGGTCCTAACTACATGCTGACCTGAGTTAATGTCATTGTTCGGTCATTGCAGTCGAGTCTGACTCTTTGTGACCCTATTGGGGGTTTTCTTAGCAAATAAAATGGAGTAGTTTTCCGGTTCCTTCTTCAGCAAATTTTACAGATGAGAAAACTGAGGCAAATGGGGTAAAGTGACTTGCGCAGGGTCACACAGCTACTAAGGGTCTGAGGCTAGGTTTGAATTCACAAAGTTGAGTTTTCCTCATTCCAGACACAGCACTCTATCCCCTGAGCCACCTAGCTGCCCCTTGAATTAGTACCATACAGGGGAGGGAAAAAAAGCACATTCAATTTGACATCAGAGAATCTGGATTCTCATTTCCATTCAGCTACTTACTATCTCTGTAGAAATACAGCTACTACTGTCTTTGTAGAATTCACTTAATTTATCTGGAAATCAGTTTTTTAACCTAACAAACAAGGGGTTTGAATGAGGTGGTCTCTAAGCCAGGAGGCAAAAATGAGGAAGAAAGCATTCCAGGCATAGAGGAGAATCAGAGAAAATACCCAGAGCAGAGAGATTAAGTGTCTTATTCACGGAACAGCCAGGAGGCAAATGTCACTGGACTGAAGAGTATGTAAAGTTGAAGAAGACTGGAAAGGGAGGAAGGGAGTAGATTTGATGGATTTTGAGCACCAAACAGAGGAATTTGTATATGATCCTAGAGTGTGTGTGATAGGAAGTCACTGGAGTTTGTTGAGCTGGGAGAAGGGAGGATGACATGGATCACTTTGGTAGTTGAATGGAGGCTGGATTGGGGTAGGAAGGTTCTTGCAGCAGGCAGACCCAACAGAAGGCTATTGAGATAGTGTCTCTGGAAAGACAGGCATGGGGAGGAGACGGGGGAAGAGCAGACTTTTCTCAGTCCTTGAGTAGTTAGCTATCCTGATGGTATCAGTTCAAGACTTCTGTTCTATGACGCCAGTAGAGCCAGTCAACATTTTCAATCTGTCTGTTCTCTGCCACAGCTCAGCCCTACCTTCTCCTTTACCTTTCCCTCATTTCCCTGAGCTACCAATTCTTGGCTCAGCTCTGTATGACCCCTGCTCCTTCCTTTCAACTTCCAGATCCTCAGAATCTCTATCTGCTTCTGAGATATCTCATCCTTTTTATACAACTTTTTCAGTGTGTGACTAAGTCTCTTACACAATGGATTTTATTGATTCAAAGAGGTGTACAGGCCCGGTTCACAGTCATTTCTGATTGATTCATTCAATCAAGAAATGTTCCTGCCTAACAAAGGTAATTACTTTTAAGTGGAGTGGGATGATCAATGAAACTTCACTCTTATACTTTTAAAATGAGAGAGTTGAACCAGATGAAGTCCCTTAAAACTCTTAATCCTAGGACTGCTAAGAGTATACCAATAAAAGTTTTCTTCTCTTTTCTTCTCTATCATGTCAGTTTGACATGAGGAGACAAATATTCCCCTTGCATGATCTATTACATGTCTATGAGGCTTTATTCTTAAAAAATAGCATTCACTTTTTCATGACACTAGGGAATTGTGTAGAAGGAGAAAGAAAGAATGCCATACTTAGTACCTCAATGGTCCATGTTGCCAAGCTGGCTAAAAGAGGGGAAACCTTCCTCCCAACTTCCACCAGTTGCTGAATCTTTTGAACCCTTAAAATCTACTGAAATGCCAGAACTTTTTGATCAAACCTAGAAAGCTGAAATTCACAAAATGACTACAGTTTTGTTTTAGTCAATTAAACAATAATTTGCCAAGCACTTACAATGTGCCAGGCCCTATACTAGGTGCTAGAGATATAAAGATAAAAATGAAAAAATCCCTGCCCTCAAGGAGCTTACATTCTATCAGGTATACAATATGTACCTATATAATCACATATAAATATATGTGTGTATATATATATATATTTCATATATATATGTATATATATATATATACACACACAAAACAAATGCTAGATAATTTTGAAGGGGTGGCACTAATAGCTGGGGGAATAAGAAAGTGGTGCTTGAGCTGAGTTTGAATGAAACAAGGGATTCTAAGAGGTAGGTATGAGGAGGGGATGTGTTTGAGGCATGGGGAACAGTCTGTGCAAAAAGACAGAGATGGGTGTTGTAATGTAATGTCTAAAGAACCCTAAGGAGGTATATTTGGTTAGCTTATAGAGTACATAAAAGGAAATCATGTATTATAATGCTTAAAGATAGTTTGGGACTGGTTGTGAAGGTGTAAATGGCAAATGGAAGAGATTATTTTTCAATCAATAAGTAAACATTTATTAAGTATCTACTATGTGCCAGGCACTGTGCTAAGTGCTGATGATACAAAAAGAGGCAAAAGACAGTCTCAGTCCTCAAAGCTGGAGATAATAGGGAGAAAGAGCCACTTTAGTTTAAAAAATGGGAGAACGACATGGTTAGATAGGATCTAGAGAGAAAGGTATTTAAGGAAAATCATCAGAATGTGGGCCTTCTTCACTCAGATCTTCCACTCAATCATGGACATGCCAAACCGGTATAAATTAGACCGCCAAGCAGATGGCCCACCAGCAGAACCATTAGCTCAACAACACACACACATCTAACAATAATGAGTTCTTTTTAATTATTGTTCAGACCTGTGGTTTCATTAGTGTAGGAATTTCTAAGCAAGGAAACACCCCTTTCCAAAGCAGATCAGCATCATCTCTGACTTTTACAGAATTAGAGTTGCTTAGGGAACTGAGAGAATTAAGCATCCTAGGTCACGTAGCCAGTACAAGTTAAAGGCAGGATTAGAGAGACGGGGCCTGTGAATTCATGGGGATGAAAATCTCCTAGATGATGAAGTACCCTCTACCAATGGAGGGCAGCATCTTCTCCACAACTTAGAGTCTTAAGAGAGTTATCTAGATCACTAAGAGGTTCCTGGGTCACCCAGCCAATTTTGTCAGAGGCAGAACCTGAACCTAGGACTTCTGACTCTGAGGACAGCTCTCTACTTACCGTGCCATATTGGCTTTAAAGCTTCTATACAATGAAAATATAAGCCTTAATGATAACTATAAGAATAGGAATAATTATTCCCATGAAAAGGATGATGATTCTAAGCTCAGAGGGATATGTATGAAGTACATCCACAAAGCTGGGCTGACACTACTCCCTCAAACTACCTGGAAGGGAAAAGACCATGCATGCAGCCCAATGTTTGCCATTCTTGTCCACAATGGGAAAAGAACTTCCTGCTCTTTCTAGAAGAGGTAGGTAAGAGGAGCCGGAAACAAGGTCAAGGTCAATGCTTGATGAAACCCTGCTATTCCCAAACAAACTAGGTGACCTGCTCAGACATGGTGCTCTTCCTCCTTAGAGGTAAAAATGACTCGCTAGTCACAATAGAAGTACTGTGAGAAAGAAGTCAATTTGGACGTAAAAGTTGACTTCCATGAAATAAACAAATTGAGCTCATCTCTCCCTAAGGTCTACAGTATTGAATTAAGAAAATTCTGTCATATGCCAATGATAGGAAGGCACTCTCTCAGTGGGGACCCATTTGAGAATTATCTTTACTTGTGAGAAGGAGGGGAAGTTTATTTTACTACCTTCCTTCCCAAACAACTTGATAGCGTCAAGTACCAACTGTTAACCAAAAGTGGGAGGAGCAGAGAACTAAGCTATTAGGTATCATATGACATCACCTAGGAAAGTGGAAAGCTGAGGAAATCTCATAATTCTCACCCTCTGGTGGGCTGATGATACTCATCATCATGTCCACCATATACCAAATATGGAAAGAGCAACAGATACCCCAAAACACCCAAATGTGTTCACCTTGCCTCTCACACAGAAGTCAAAAGGACCAATATCAACTTTGATAATAACAGCTATGCTTTACCTAGCACTAGGCACCTGAAAACCCCTTTCCTTATGGCAACCCTGTGATGTCATTAGGCTAAGTATTATTATTCTCATCTTAAAGTTGAGTAACTCTAGGTTTGAGAACAGTGAAATGACTGGCACATGGTTTCCAGGCTAGTATATTGGGGAGAAGGGAGTAGAATATATATACATGTCATAAGATCATAGATCTAGAACCTAAAGGCTGACCTTCTTAAGTCAGGGGTCATCTAGTCCAAACCTCTCATCCAAAAACATTAAGTGATTTGCCCATGCCTAGTAAGAGAGAGAGCTGAGATATAAATACAGGCCCTGTGCCTCTAAACCCAGGACTATGTAACAACAATGTTGCTAGCAGCTGCTGTGCAGGAGTGAGACCAATAACATCAGCACACAGGAGGGCTGCTAGCACACGTTCTTTGATCTACTTTTCTAAGGAAAACAACTTTAAGGAGTTAATAGTCTTACTTTAATTAAACATACATATACCATTCACTCAGTTCAGGGGGAAAAGTCAGCACCCTGAACTTCAGAGAAAATACAAACAGAAATTACAAATAGAGACAATATAAACAGATCAACATTTCTGTCTAACCAAATCACAATATATAGTTAACCAGAGAAGTACCAACATCTAGGTTTTCAAAGCCAGGGTAGGGGGCTGCTTCACCTAGAGTCATGTCACCAATGTGCCCCAAAGGCAAAACGCCAACCTCTGAGCGTTTATACCCTGTTCAGTGTCCTGAGGGCTCAGAGCCAACTTAGCAAAATGGTGTGGGACTTGGGGTCTCACATCTAGTTAATGAAAGGGTGTGGGCCTGCCTCTAATCAGGCCTCCCTTTGTTGGCCCCACCTGAGGCCTATTCACTGGGCAGAAAATATCTTTCACTTACAGATTGGCCTTACAGACCACCATGCTCTTTTAAGTCCCCTGCTTTCCTCTATTATACTGCTTGAGTTGCTTCATTGTACCTGTGTCCTGGGACAAAGGAAACGCCTTTCACAGTCAAGGAAATATTCATTCCTCAAAGCCATCCCTAGTCAGCATTTAGAGGTATAAGGTCCAAGGAAAATTTTAGTGGATGGGAACACCCCATCCATACCTTTCCACTTACTGTCTTTGTCCAAGTGAAATGTGTTTACAAAGAACATCTGAAGCAATTGATGATAAAGATAGTAATAATGATGATGGCAGTGATAATTATTAATAATAATAACAAACTGGCACTCATGTGTAACTTTCACCTCTATGTAAATGGTCCTATGGTTGCTTGGCAACCATTTCGCATCTGCCATCTTCATTCCACATACACCCTCAAGCCAAATGTCTGCCCTCAGCCATTTACTAGATGTATAACGTTATAATCAGTACCTCATTTGATCCTCACAACAACCCAGGGAGGTAGGTACTATTGCTATCCCCATTTTACAAGTGAGGAAACTGAGGCTGAGTGACGTTAAGTTACTTGTCCAGGGTCACGCACCTAATAAGTGGCCGAGGCCAAATTTGAGGGAACCAGTTCAAAACGGTGACATTTAGCTTGAGAGGTGTGTGTGGAATGGGAGCTGGAGGATGTAATATGGTTGCCAAGCAACCATGGCATCATTTACATAGAAGTGAAAAAGACCTCACAGGGCAAGTGAGTGATTATTTCAGAGGATTATAGATTCAAAACTAGAAGTATGTTAGAAGACATTGAAACCAACCCCCTCATTTTTACAAATGAGGAAACTGAGGCCCAGGGCATTGACATGACCAGCCCTAGATTAAACAGGTATTGAATGCTGGCTCTGAGATTTGAACTTGAATCATCTGTCTTTTCCACTATACTACTCCTCTTCCATTTTGAGCATAATTACTAAAGGAACTTTGGGTCACTTTTGGCATCAGATGACAAGGTCACCTCTTCCTCCCCAGACCTGAAGAGCTCCAGCTGGCTGGTATCCTAGCAGGGAGAGGCCCACTTACAGTCTTTACAATTCCCTCGGGCCATCTCAGGCTATCCATCACTAAACCAATTCCACTTCTAGTCTTTTTCTTCAGGTAGCTGAACTCTCCAAAGGCCACTTTGCATTTAAAATTCAAGCACCGCCCCTCCAAGCCTGATTGATGGCTCTGAACACTATACTCCAATTCCACCCTGCTGGTTTTCAAAATCACCTCTAACTTCTTACATTTCTGATAACACTGTTTCTGGCATACCTGTCTTTTATCACAGATCTCAGAAGCCTTCTGTCTCTGTAGAGATGGGGTGCAGGGGAAGGGGGAAGTTCATTCTCTCTGAGCTTACTCTGTTCAGCTAAAGTCTTCAGAGACAGCTTTAGCTTTGTGTTTTAAGGAAGATGAGTACAAAATGTTCAGCCCCTGCAAATGGGGCCTCTTCGGTAGTTATGAGATCCATTTAGGTAATATGACAAACTTCCAAAATATGCAACTGAGAGACACATCAGGCAATCTGTCATTGCCCTCAGGAGGAGATTTTCTGATCAAAGGTAATCAAGCTACTGACTTTACATAGCACTGATGAGATTGGTACTCCCAGTTCACAGATGAAAAAACTGAGGTGTGGGGTAAGAAAGTAACATCCCCTCAATCACATCGCCATCAAGCTTCAAAGGCAAGAATTAAACCCAATGGAATACAAGCTCCTTCAGTGAAGGGAATCTTTCATTTTTGAAATGTAGATATTTCCATTAGTAATACAGGTCAGAACTCTCTCTTTCTCTCTCCTCTCTCCATATACATACAACATACATACATGTACATATATACACACATATGTATATGTGTGCGTATATGTGTATATATAGCACACATGAATATGTATGTATATGTGTATGCATATGTGTATTGTATATACACATACACGCATACATTTGCATGTATATGTACATATACATATATAAACATTTCAAATACAGGGTCTCCATAAGATTTGAGACACCCTATACATTCTCATACATCAATGAAAGTATTAACATTCTGTCCTTATTCTTCAGTTAGAGCGTTGAAGTTCTCGTGATCATAGATTTAGAAATATAGTTTAGATAGAAATATCCACAGCCCTCTTTCATTTTCATCTGTAGCCTTACAGTGCCTTCCACACAGTAGGATACCCATAATTGTTATTGTTGAAACCCTGTGCTCTCTTGAGTCCAAGGTGAGGGACTCTCTGTCTTCCACCATGCTTCCTCTAATAAGCAGCAATCCTTACATCCTTACCCAGAGCAATCTCACTGCATAAACATTAATGTAAGGTGCAGCTCTAACTGGATAAAAGGGCAATGAATGAGATGAATGAAAGAACATCTGTAGGTTCTCCTCTCTCCAAGAGGCTATGAAAAGACATCTATTATAAGGCAGATGGGAGGGGACTCTGAGCTAGAAGACCTAAGTAAGCTCCTTGAGGACAGAAACTACTTCACCCTCTGTATTCCCTCTGGACCTAAGAATTCAGGGACAGAGGAAACTCCCCTCTACCAATGCAGGTTGGCACTTTCTCTGCAACTTAGAGAGGTTCTAAAACACTAAGAAGTTAAGTCATTTGCCCAAGGTCATACAGGCTGTATGTGCCATAGACAGGACTCGAACTCAGGTTTTCCTGGCTCTGAGGCTAGGAATAGAGGCCAGCTCTCTATCTATGCTACACTGCCTTTCCTGACACATACTAGGCATTTAATACATTCTGTGTAATAGCTCCATCACTTGCTAGCTATGTCACCTTAGGGAAGTCACTTAACCTGAATCTCTGAATATCCTCATCTGTAAAAGTATAGTGGAGAAAGAACTGAATTCAGAAGCAGAGGACCAGAATTTGAATCCCAATTCTGCTCTTTACTATTCATATGGTCTTAGGAAAGTCGTTCAACCTCTCTGGCCTTCTCAGCTCCTTGAAGGTAAAGCCTATTTTTGTCTTTGTATCTCCTATGCCTAGCACATTATTTGGCATGGAGTAGATTCTTAATAAATGCTTATTGGTTAATTGATTAATGAGGACACTAGTACTTGAAATTCCTTAAATCCAGGGATGTGCTAGAGGCAGTTCAGGAAAGCCAGTTGTTAAATTTGCAGTGTGAGCATTTATACTTCAAAAATCATCAAATATTACAAATCAGAGCTTTATCATTTTGTGGATTTTCTAGACTTTAAAAGGTGATGGAGAAAATCAGTAGTACCTACTAAACTTAAAAGTATGTCATGCATTCTTTTTAGAGAGCTAGTTGGTAAACAGTTACCAGCACATCCCTGATTAAATTCCAGGATGGTTGGAAGAATAAAATGAAAATAAGTGGGTAAGGTACTACATAAATATAAGCCATATGAATAAGTAGAAGGATCATGCCAAGGTTTTAATTCCTATAATCACTAGCTAGGATTAACTAGTGCCTACTTTCCTGGGCATCCTACCTTCCCAGCCCCTGAGCTGCTTTCAGAAAGATTAAGAATTCTTGCCTTAGTTAAGCTGCCCGCTTGACCACACTCCCAGCATCACATTCATAATTCATTACACATTTTCTTGGACATGACCTTGAGTTTTTTGTGTGGGGGTTCCTCCCACCCTGTACCTATTAGATGAACAACCAGCACTGTCTTTCTTTTCTGTCCCGTCAGTTTCCATAAGAGACACACTGTTACAGAGCTATCTCTTGTTCCCTCCCCTTCTTCCTGCCAGTGGATGCCATTCTATATTAGCTTCCTGTCAACAGTAGGCAATCAGGGCATATTTCAACAGTGTTATTAATCCAAAGGCAACCTGCATAATCCTTCCTTTCACATAACATACGATCGCCCCAAACATGAAACGAATGAGGCTATAAGACACAGAAATGTAATTATTCTGCCGAAGAGACTTTCCACATTTTCCAAGCATTCTACAGATATAAGACCCTCTAGAGTGAGAACCTCAGATTGCATTAAAGGGGAGGAGGAAATGGATGTAAAATAAAGCCAGTGTGATTTAATACAAAGATCAATCAGTCAACAAGTATTTATTAAGCACCTACTATGCAACAAGTCATGTGCTAGGTAAGCACTGGATGGGAAATGAATGTTCTAGTCACAGACCTGCCACTTACTAGTTTGGTAACACTCACAATTTGTTTCTCCTCTTTTCTTCAGCCCTTCTACACAATGAGCATTGGGCCAAATAGTCTTTAAGGTCCTTTCTAGCTTCATATTCTATGATTTTGATCCTCAAGATGACTTGGCAAGGTCTAGCAGGAAATGCTGCCCACTCACTTAGTAGCTACTAGGAATAAGTTAGAACTATAGCATTTGGAGCAGCCAAGTGATATTCCTAAGAGATGGTGTTGACCATGTTACTACTCTGATAGTTCCCAATTGCGTTTAGGAACAAATACAAGCTTCTTTGTTTGGCATTTAAGTACCTTGACCACTGGTGTGAGGGCTGCTGAGCCCTTTTCTGGCTGGCTACTCATCCATCCCTGGTCTCCACCTATCACCCAGCTCTCACCTTTGCCTCCAAGAAGCAGTAGCATGTGCAGTGGCCACGCCTTGGTAAAACCATCATGTCAGATGAGCCAGACCAGGTCAAGGGTAACCAACAGGCATCAAACCTATCAGTAAATCAGGGGGAAGTCTAACCCAAGCATATGAAGATTTCCCTTGATGGATTAGGTGAATAAGAAAAATTTTTTCCAACGGCCAGGAAGGCATCTGTGGAGCACTTAGAACTTGGTCGAACATTGAAGACACCGAGGTCATCAATTGCATCCCAGGCCATTGCCGGTCACCCTGACTTTTGTCTTGCCACTAGATTTTGATCTGGAAAAGAGAGAGAAGCTGATGTGCAACTCTGCCTCATTTAAATCCAATTCATGCTTAAATAAGACATCACCCTTGACGTTATTGGTCCTCTTCAGCAACAAAAGATGAAAATCAAATCATATATAGTACAAAGTATGTGATCAAAGAATTGCTAGCTGCCTGCCTGCCTGAGGAGAGGGCCTTCCAGGTGGTGAGTGAAAAGGCATAAAAGGGAATGGGGGAAGGGAATAATCATTTCTTCTTGTTGTTGAGTCATTTCAGTCCTATCTGACTCTTCGAGACCCCATTTGGGGTTTTCTTGGCAAACATACTGGAGTGATTTATCATTTCCTTCTCCGGCTCATCTTATAAATGAAGAAACTAAGGCCAACAGGGTTAAGTGGCTTGCACAGCTAGTAAGTGTCTGGGTCCAGATTTGAACTCAGGAAGATGACTCTTACTGACTCCTTCCTTGCCTGGCACTCTATCTACTGTACCACCTAGCAGCTGAGCATTTATATAGCACGTACTATATGCTGGGCGCTGTACTAAGCTGTTTTTATAAATATTATCCATTTGATCCTCACGACAATACTGAGTGGTAGATGCTTTTATTATCCCGATTTTACAGTTGAGGAAACTGAGGCAAACAGGTTAGGTGACTTGCCCAGGGTCACACAGCTAATAAATGTCTGAGGATGGATTTGAACTCAAGTTTTCCTGACTCCAGTTATGGTGCTCTATATACTGTGCTACCGAGGGGCATGGAAGTGGGAAAACACAGGTTACCAATTTATAGTAGAGTGGTGGTTCCCAGTTGGTTTTGTTCTGTGAATGATTTTCAACAACAAAATGTGTCGTGAATCTCCAGAGTAATAGAATATACCACTCATAATATCTTTACAATTATTTTCTACATTTGATGTTATTAAAGAACATATGGCCTAAACCCCTTGGACCACTGTTAAGAACCTCCAGTGGCTTCCCGAACCATTAAACAGAAACAACAATAAATATTTACTAAATGCTCACTGTGAGCTAAGCACCGTGCTGAGTTCTGGGGATACAAATATAAAAAAGAAATATATTCCCTGCCCTCAAGGAGCTTATAATCGAAGGGGGGAAGACAACGCACAAAAGGAAGCTGAAAGTAGGGGTGGGAGGAAGGTACCCAATACAGGGCATGGTGGAGAAGTCAGAAAAGTCCCAGGTGAGAAATAAGGAGAGGAGAATAACCCAGTTTTGCTGGAGCTTGGAATCCACAGAAGGGGGAAAGGGAGACTGAGAGAAAGATAGAAAGAGATGGAGACAATGATAGAGAGATGCAGAGAGAAAGAGACAGAGATAGAGACAGACAGAAAGACAAAGAGACAGAGAAACAGACAATCATAGAGACAGAACATAGATACAAAAAATGGACATATAAAGGCAACTAGGTAGTGCAATGAATAAGATAGCCGGGCCTGCAGTTAGGAAGACCTGAGTTCAAATCCTACTTCAGACACTAGCTGTGTGACCCTGGGCAAGTCACTTGATGTTTGCCTTCCTTAATTTCCTCAACCACAAAATGAGGATAATAGCAGCCATTTCCTAGGGTTGAGGTGAGGATCAAGTGAAATAATATTCATAAAGCAGCTAGCACTGTACTTGGAACACAGTAGGTACTTAATAAATACATGTTCCCACCCCTAGGGAAACTTGTTTCCAAACCAAGATAATTTATCGTCCTGCCCGTATTCCTTCCCAAAGCCCTCCTATTCGCAGCGTTCATTTAGTTTTTTCTCTTGCTTCCAAGGAAAGAGCCTTGACTAGTGTGATTTTCCCCTTCACACATTTTTAGTGCCTTTTAGATCTGAATTACCTTGTAAACAAGAAGTGCTAATCTCATTTTTCAATAAGGAGAGTGTCCATAGGGCATTATCGAGCAGGAAGGAAGCCAGAAATGAGGTGGCAGCACCTTGGACGAGCAGTGTGTTGAAATCGTGAGAGACTGGCAAAAGCATCAGAATAGACATCTGAAAAAAGCGTCCTGACTGACCGTGAATCTACGACATTCTTTAACATGACAATATAGCTGCAAAGCACTTTGTAAAAGTCAACACTATATATATGAGTCTTATGATTAGAATTATTGTTGATAATTTATAGTTTTTTGGTGGCAATCAGAATTAAATTGTCCAGGGTCACGTAGCTAGTCGGTGTCTAAAGCAGGATTTGAATTCAGGTCCTCCTGACTCCAGGGCCAATGTTCTGTCTACTATACCATATAACTGCCCCTTTGATGATAATTTATTACAATTCATTCTCTTCATCTGTAAGTGTCCTAGACAGCAATAGTTCATATTTTATAAGCATTTAATACCAATAATAGCTACAGAAGACCCATAATGGAAAAGGCTATCCACATCCAGAGAAAGAATTATGAAATCTGAATGCAGATTGAAGCAAATTATTTGCTCTCTCATTTTTATTTTACTTTATTTTTGGTTTTGTTACATCTTTCTCATGGTTCATTTCATTGGTTATAATTCTTTACAACTTGATTATTGGGAAAATAAGTTTAATGAGAAGGTATATGTAGAACCTATATCAGATTACATGCCATCTTGGTGGGGAGGGGGGAAGAGAGGGAGGGGAAGAAAATTTGGAACTCAGAAACTTCTGGAACTGAGTGTTGTAAACAAACAAAAAAATTAATTAATAAAAAGAAAAAATAATAATAGGTAGCATTTACATAGCTCTTTAAAGTTTTCAAAGTGCTTTACACATAATCTCATTTGATCCTCATAGCAATCTTGAGAGGCAGGTACTGTTATTAACCCCAGATAAGGAAACTGAGGAGAGCAGAAGTTAAGTGACTTGCCCAGGGCCACACAGCTAAATGTCCCAGGCAAGATTTGAATTGAAGTCTTCCTGACTCTAAGTCCTGTGCTCTCTCCATTATGCCACCTAACTACTGTTCTTGCCCTGAGGAGGGTGGCCATAATGTTGAGTAACTGGACATACCATAGAATGGCTGGTTGAAAGAATTGAGGATGTTTACCTTATAGAAGAGAAGATTTTATAAAACTATGATAATAAAAGAAAGAAAACTTTCTATGAGTTAGAGCTATCCAAAAGTGGGATGACTTGCCTCAGGAAGTAGTGGGCTTCCTGTCCCTAGAAATCTCCCAGCAGAGGAATGGATGATCGCTTTGTCAGGAATATTATTGTAGAAGGGTTTCCTATCAAGGTAATCCTTGGACCAGATGGCCTTCAAGTTCTTTCTCTATGACCCTAAGATCCTCAGATTCTCTAAGGCTTTTACATGTGTTAGTGAGTCTGTTTCCTACAACAGCCCTCTTAGTAATCTCTATTATACCAACAAGGAGAATGAATCTCAGAGAAATCCTGGAGATGACAACCAAAATCCCATAGCTAGCAAGATGGATTAGGTCTTCTCACCACACCCTGCTTCTTCTTGATATATCTTTCAGGATGTCCACAGCCACCGCTCAAAGACAAAGACATGACGACCCTTCCTCTCACCCTCAGCCTCCAAAAGATAAACCCTTGTGTCATGGAGCTGTGCCGGTTTTTTCAGCAATGTCTCTGCATTAGTCAAAAGCCATATTCAAGAAAAGATACTACGAGGTAACCCTGATTGCTATTCTGTCAGAATATTTTCTTTAAACTGCTTCTCTTTTTGGTTTGAAAGGGGGAAGTTGCCCTTTGGTTGGTGCAAAATGGTGGTTCTTGCCATCTTAGTTACTGAACAAATGACTTAACTGAGAATTCAGAAACCAGTTTCTCTGTCTGTGATATCTCCACTTAACACACATGTCCAACCAAAAACAACCAAAAAAGAAAGCAGACAATTCAAGCTAATTCAAACAACATTAATTAATCACCTACTACTGCATACTAGACACTATATTAGCTTCCATTGATCCTTAGAAGGCATAAGATATAGGACCTTCATTTCTATGCCATGCCACAGTGTTTATACCCCTCTCTCTTCCCTTTCCTTTTTTTTCTCCCTTGAATATATTGTCATTCCCTCTTTAGACTATAAGCTCCTTTAGGGCACAGATTGTCACATTTGCTTATATTTATGTCTTAAGTGCTTAATGCAGAGTCTGGTGCCTAGAAAGCATTTAATAAATGTTCTAGCACTCATTCATTCGTGGCCTCCAGATGCCTAAAGGATTAGATGAAGAATATTGCTAAAACTTATATGCTTGGAGACTAGCCTATTTGGGACCTAATCAATGATAGTTGAGGAACAGCTAGAGAGAACTGGTTGTCTATTTAAGAGGCTGAGGTTTGAGCATCTCTTCCCTAGACCTTATCACTAAGGTTTTTAGGAGGTAGGAAAGACAAGAATGCACATGAGTGGGAGATGCAGACGTGGGAGAAGGGAAGGAAGTGGTGGTCACTAACTGTCCTCTCTTCAGAGGCACAGATATAGAGGCTTTGGTGGGTATTGGAGGTAGCACAGGGGAACAGCTAGAGAGAAGGGAATAAGACAATAATGGAGAGGGCACAAAGGAATTAACGGGAGGAGGGAAGGCAGTCACAAGGCAAAAAGCAAAACATTGTCTCCATTCCTACCAGTAGGATCAGCCTGGGATGTTTCCTGCTCCCTCAGGTTCCCGTATATAAAGTCAGCTAGGTGGTACAGTGGATGAAGTGTGATTTGGAGTCAGGAAGACTCAGATTCAAATCCTTCCTCATCTACTTACCATCTACATGACCCTGGGCAGTTCACTTCACCTCTGTTTGCCTCAGCTGCCTCATCTATAAAATGCAGATAATAGTAGCACCTCCCTGTTTGTGGTGAAACAAATGATTTAACGTGGACAAAACTCTTTCCAAACCTTAAAAAAAATACCAGAAATTATCATTCATTATATGTTCTTTCATAGGACTCTGTCCTAAGGCCAGTTGATTTTTTTTTCCCTTAATGCATTTGGGAACAAACTTGAGTTCTGGCTTTACGCTGGAAAAGAAAGTGAAATGTTGTTTTCAGACTCCTGTGCACAACTCCCTGGCCTCCCATCCTTCTCAGACTAATGGAATTTGCTGGGGGGTAGGTCAGAGAGGTCTCTGCCTCTCTCCTCCAAATACATACAAATCACGGTTCTTCCAGAGCCTAATACCAGTCATTCTCAGGGCCAAATGAATGGGTCAGTGAAGGAAAATTGGAGAATGGGCCCTGTAATGTTTCAGAAAATTTGGTCAGGGATTTTTGCCTTCCCTGAAATGCTGACATGACTTTCTCTTCACTGTGATTTTCTCTTAGATGCTGTCACAAGCAGAATAATAGAGGGGGAAAAAAAACCACTCATGCTCTATAGCCTTGGGAGCCTGTCTACTTCCAAACCTTTAATATCATTATTAAAGTCTACTAAAAGACCCATTGGAACTGGAATTGATTGATTGATTGGAATCTGTGGTGTAGTAGACTGGGAGTCAGGAGACCTGGAGCAGGTTACAGGTCTGCTGTTTATTATCTGTGTGAATGTGGATAAACCATTTAACCTTTATAAGCCTTCCTCTATAAAAATAAACTCAATACTACCCATACTCTCTACCTCACAAAGTTGTCACAAGGAAAATCTTAAAGAAAAGTGGCCATTCAATCCAATTCAAGAATTATAAGTATTAGTAATCAATTCACTTCTTATGCTCTCTTAGTCATTCAACAGATGCCCTCACTCTTTCTCCAGCTTTTACCTCTGGACACCTTACCCAGCATCTCTGGTTTCCTGTAGCTAAAGGGATCAGCCAAGGATGGTTTAGCAAGATCTTTAGTATAAGGGAATTAAGAGAAAAGGAAGAAGGGAAAGAGGGAAGAGCATTCTATCTTATGGGTATTTGTGGCTCTTCTTTAAAGATAGAACTATGACTACTGTTAAGGGAAAAAAATGAGGCCCATCTGCAGCAGATGAGCTATGGATCTGAACTGGGAGAAGAGAAAACATACATTGAAAGGACAGGTCGAGTAGGTGCCAGAATATCTTCAGAGTTCCAAGATCCAGGGGCCAAGATGCATAGGAAGACTGGGTTTTGGAATAACAATGTGGGTACAGTAGGTCATCCTATATCAAGAATCTAAGATTTTGAGAGAGCCGGTGAGATGACCATTTATCTAACTCAACCTAGTTCTTTCTATTGGACCCATTTGTATTCCCCCATTCCTGCCATATTTGGAGTCTCTCGAGCCTCCTCCTGACACAGTTGCCCTGTTTGACCAAGGATTCATATTCTAGAGCCTTCACCAGAAATCCTAGCAGCTTGAGAAGTGGCTCAAAGTAAATCAAAGGTATAACCATGCTCTGGTATAATTGAGATAGATTAAAGACAGAGGTCATAGGAGGTGAGTAAGTTGAGAAGTGAGAAGGCTGGACTGAACAAAGTAGGGAAGGCAAAGACTGTGAGCCAGGCCCTGATTTTATTGAACCCAGGGTTAACAGATGATAGCAGCAAGGGTCCAGATTGGCTTATACTTAATAAGAAGAGAGATAGTTTCTGACTGATACTAATGGGGTAGCCATGGGGGAAAAAGGAGTTTGTTAACTCCTTCTGGCCCTGTACAGGGGGTTTAAGGGAAGGATTCTTCTAAAAGGATTCCAAGAAATGTGGCACCTTCAGAAAAAAGCCTAGGCTGCAACAGACCTAAGAAGATGCAAGGAATCTGAAAGGAAGAGATCTAGGATCACAGGTTTATAGCCTAAGGAAGGGACCTTAAAAGTCATCTAGTCAAAGCCCTTCATTTAACTATGGAGAAAAATTAAGGCCCAGAGAAGTGAAATTAAGGGTTCAAGGTCACACAAATAAGTCAGTCAATAAACATTTATTAAGCACCTATATTCCAGGAACATAGAAAAACAAATAACAGAGCAAGATTAGAACTCAAGTCTTCTGCCTCTAAATTCATTGATCTTTCCACTGCTCTATAACCAAGAAAATTTTTAGAGGATATAGTAGAAATGAAAAATTGAGAAGAAAGGTGGTAGAAGAAGGATGTCACTAAGTTTTCTGTAGGGAGGGTCAAGAGACTAGACTGTAGAGTCTAGCCAGGTCAGGACAGAGGAGAAGAGTCCACTCTGACCCATTGTGATACACCTGAAGAGATGACTATGATAGATACCTGACTCTAGACCCAAGGATGGTAGCCTGGGTCTGGAAAAAGAAACAGGCAGAAAGGATAGGGGTAAGAATTTCAACCCCAGTATTCCTCATTAATTAGTATATGGAATACAGCCTTATTTGCCCTGTGCTAGTTCCAGACCTATATAGTCCTGAACCTTTCTGTGAGTAAAAAAAGGCCTTGCTTTATGACTTTAGTACCACTGGTCATCTTGCCAACATTGGATGATGTTTCATAAGAGCTTCACAAGAATGGCTAGTCAAGAAAACCATGATGCTGAACTGAACTGAGTTATTCTATGTCTGCCTGAGCTGTATTTATATGTAGCTGCCTACACCACCTGAGCAAAAGACATCCCAAGGTCAATGTGGTCTTTTCAAGTTCATGTTTGACCCCCAAAAGCAACCCCAAAGCACTTCCAAAATGAAGCCTAGTAGATTGCAATCATTAATAAATCAAGCCCTACCTTACATATTTTAAGTAAACCCCCCAGGCTGCTCTAACTATAAATTCCTAGCTATGGCAAGGTTATCTCTCCTCTGACTTACATTAACTCTCTAGGTTCTGCATTGAGTACTATTCCTGGTTCTTGAGAAGTGCAACATACATCTGCCAGAGGGTGACAAGGATGGATCATCCCCACAGTAAGTACAGTACCTAACCACTTAAATGTAACATCCTTACTTTAGTTAGAGTTACTTTAGCTACAACAAATATCATTACCAAGAAAGGCTTTGTTTAACAGGACTCCCGTAACATCCATCTTGATTATGACTAATTCTAAGCAGTGAGGTGGCATAATAGATAGTATACGAGACTTAGAGTCAGCAGGACATGAGCTGAAACCTTACCTTAGACATGTGCTACCTGAGTGACCCTGGGCATATCATCCAACTTTTTTTTATCCTCAGTTTCTCAATTATAAAATGGGAAGATAATTCACAAAGTCATTGTGAGAGGCACATAAGATAACAGGGAAAGAAAACTATAGGCTAGTTTCCCTAATGAATATTGATGCAAAAATTTCAAATAAAACACTAGCAGGGAGATTAAAGTAATGTATCCCAAAGATCATACACTATGACCAGGTTGGATTTATACCAGGAACTCTGGGATGGTTAGATATTAGGAGAACTATAAGCATAACTGACTATATCAATAACAAAACCAATAAAAATCATATATTATCTCAGTAAATGCAGAAAAAGCTGTAACAAAATACAGTACTCATTCTGATTAAATACATTGGAAAGCATAAGAATAAATGGAGCTTTCCTTAAAATGATAAGCAGTATCTATCTAAAACCATCAGCAAGCATTATCATGTAATGAGGATAAGCTAGAACCCTTGCCAATAAGATCAGGATGAAGCAAGGATGCCCTTTATCACCACTATCATCCAATATTTTACTGTAATGTTAGCTACAGCAATAAGAGAAAAAAAGAAATTGAGGGAATTAGAATAGGCAATGAGGAAACAAAAGTATCGCTCTTTGCAGAGGATATGATGGTATACTTAGAGAATCCTAGAGAATTGACTAAAAAACTAATTAAAACAATTAACAACCAGCAAAGGTTAGAATAAAATAAACCCATACAAGTCATCATTATTTCTATTTATTACCAACAAAATCCAGCAATAAGAGGTAAAAAGAAAAATTCCATTTAAAATAACTATAGATAAAATAAAATACTTGGGCGTCTACCTGTCAAGACAAACCCAGAACACAATTACAAAACACTTTTCACACAAATAAAGTCAGATCTAAACAATTGGAGAGATATTCATTGCCCATAGGTAGGATGAGCCAGTATAGGAAAAAATGACAATTCTACCTAAATTAATTTACTTATTCAGTGCCACACTGATCAAACTACCAAAAAATTATTTCATGGAGCTAGAAAAAAATAATAAATTTTTTTTCTGGAAAAACAAAAGGTCAAGACTATCAAGAAGATTGATGGAAAAAAAATGTGAAGGAAGAAGGCCTAGCAGTAAAGTATCTCAAACTATATTACAAAGTGGTGATCATGAAAACAATCTGGTACTGGCTAAGAAATAGAGCAATAGATCAGGGGAATAGGTTAGGTATACAATACACAGTAGTAAATGACCATAGTAATTTTGTGCTTGACAAACTCAGAGATCCAAACTTTTGAGACAAGAACTCACTATTTGGCAAAAATTGTGGGGAAATTTGGAAAGCAGTTGGGGAGAAACTAGGTAGAACAACATCTCATAAGAGATAAGGTCAAAGATAAGGCCAAGATAAGGTCAAAATGGGTACGTGATTTAGACATAAAGGGTAATATCATAAACACGTTAGAGGAGGATGGAATATTTTGCCTGTCAGATCTATGAATAAGGGAAGGATTCATGACTAAACAAGAGGTAGAGAGAATTATGGGATGTAAAATGAATAATTTTGATTACATTAAATTTAAAAGGTTTTGGACAAACAAAATCAATGCTACCAAGATTAGGAAAAGAAACAGGAAATTGGAGGGGGCAGGAATTTACAGCAAATTTCTCTTTAAAATGCCTCATTTCTCAAATATATAGGGAGCTGAGCCAAATTTATAAGAATACAAGCCATTCTGTAATTGATAAATGGCGAAAGGATAAAAATAGACAGTTTTTAATGGAGGAAATAAAAGCTATCAATAGTAATATGGAAAAATGCTCTAAATCACTATTGATTAGAAAAATACAAATTTAAACATCTGAGGTACCACCTCACACCTATAAGATTGGCTAATCTGACAGAAAAAGAAAATGACTAATTTTGGAGGAGACATAGAAAAATTGGGACACTAATGTACTCTTGGTGGCATTATAAACTGACCTAATCATTCTGGAGAGTAATTTGGAACTATGTGCAAAGGACTATAAAACTGCAACAAAGGGGTATAAAATTATGCATACCCTTTGACACTACTAGGTCTGGATCCCGAAGAAATAAAAAAAAAGAAAAAAAGGTTTATATGTGCAAAAATATTTATAGCAGTTGTTTTTGTGGTGGCAAAGAATTGGAAATTGCGAAGATGCCCATCAATTGGGGAATGGCTGAACAAGTTATGATACTTTATTGTGATGGAATACTATTGTGTTATAAGAATCGATCAGCAGGATGATCTCAAAAAAACCTGGAAAGCCTCATATCAACTGATGCAAAGTGAAGTGAGCACAACTGGGAGATCATTGTACACAGTAACAACAACGGTACGACATTATGTGATAATATCATATCATACAATATAATATTGTGTGATATCAACTGTGAATGTCTTAGCTATTCTGATCAATAGAGGGATCCAAGACAATTGTGAAGGACTTATGGCAAAAAATGCTATCTAACTCCAGAAAAAGAACTGATGGAATCTGAATGCAGATTGATGCAAACTTGGTTTTTTAACTTCATTTATCTTTCTGGTTTTTTTTTCCTTTGACCTATGTTTTACTTTCAACATGTCTAAAATGAAAATATTTTTGCGTGACTTCACATGTAGGGTCTACATCAAGTCCTTTGCTTTCTCAAGGAGGGAGGGAGAAAATTTGGAACTCAAAAATTTTTAAATTGTTAAAAAATTTTACATGTAATTGAGAAAAATTTAATGCAATAAATGAAAATCTATTGAGGGTTGGGAGGAAGAGGAATATCCTGGCAAAAAATATCCTTCTACTTCTATCAAAATCATGGATTTCATCAACAATGGAAGGGGTTGCACAGTGGTCTGCTTATATTATTATTATTATTATTATTATTATTATATCATCATCATTATCATCAGATAGAGATTGGACCTGTGATTTCGTTAGTACAGGGAATTCCCAAGTGAGGAAACTCCCTCTGCTAATGTAGGTAGGCACCTTCTCTCTGACTTAGGGAGTTTTAGAGAGTTTCCTGGAGCACTGAGGAGAAAAGGTTTTGGCTCAGGTCACATAGTCAATATATATGAAAGCCTGGACTTGAACCCAAGCATTCTTGGGTCCAATGACAGCTCTATTCCCTATACCACAGTGGCTCTGATAATGGTAAGAAGAAGAGCTAACTTTTATGTAGCATTTTAAGGTTTGCAAAGCACTTTCCGTATATTATCTTCTTTGATCTCATTTAAAAGAGATCTTAATAAATGTGTAACTAAATTGAGTGGTCTGGGGGGAAAAGAGATTCTTCACAGGAGGAAAAGAAGTGGCTGAATGACCACACTTTGGGGTTGTTGTAACAAGGATTCATGCACTGGGAAGGGGGTTCCATTAAAGAACCTCTTCCAACTCTAAGATTCTGTGATTCCAGGATTCTTCAAACTCTATTTGGGGCATCAGTTTAGTCCCTCAAGACACATCTGCAATGCACTCATTTGAAAACAAGGAATTAAAAGGCCTGGAAAGGTAAAGGGTCTTTAAAAAATACATAGGAGTAAGAAGTAGTTCTCTTGACTCCCAAGCCAATGTTCTTTCCTGTTCTGTATACTACCAGCACTTGACAATGTGCCTGGCACATAGCAGATGCTTAATAAATTCTTGTTGACTTGACTTGAATAGCTCCCAATTAAGGAAGGAATCACTAGTCACCAAACTGAAAACACATCTGGTAGAGTGGATGCCCTGATGTTATAAGGGAAATGGTATAATCAGGAAATAGCAAAATCCTATTCCAGTCTGAAAGCTGACCTCTCTGGGATGGTGTTCCTCTACCTGAGCATTCACTGACTACTCAGCTCTGGGTCCAAGTCAGAGACTTGTGCTCCCCCTCCACAATTCTCCATACCCATCGGAAGGCCTTGGGGTATGTACCCAGAGAGAAGAAGCAAGGTGGCTCAGACTCTAGGAGCAGAGCAGGATCTCAGTTCCAGCTTCTAGCCTGGTCTGAAGGCTACAGAAGAATAACCAGGACAGAAATCCCAGACCAAAGGGGAGCCTGCAGTTTTGTCACCCTAATCCAGTAAAGCTTCCCTGTTGGCTGACAGTTGTTGATCCTAACAGCAATCTGCTATTGCTCAGATCCCAACCCAGGTCAGGAATTCGTAAAGTTCAGCAAAACTGAGAATAACCCTATGGGGGGAGGGGGCTGGGGGGAAGGGGAGAATTAGACCTTTAATTAAATAAAGAACTTCCAATCATTCCTGATAAAAAGACTAGAGCTGTATGCAAACTTTGAAGTTCAAACACAGGAGTTAAGAGAAATATAAAAAGGTAAACATGAAAGAACAATGATAAAAAAACTAAACAAGGATAAACTACTTACATTCTAATATGAGGAGTTGACACTTATGTCCCTTCTGGACCTTATCATCTTGCGGAATCATAAAGGGGCAAGACAGAAAGCTTAGGAGTGGTTCTGTTGTGCCTTGATGATCTCAAGAGAATGGAAAGGAAGGAAGTGAAATTCCACACAGTGAAATGAACAGAACCAAGAAAACAATTTATACAATGACAACAGCATGGTGAAGATGAACAACTTTGAAAGAATTAGGAATTCTTGGTGTGATCACCAGCCACGACTCCAGAGGACTAGCGATAAACATGCCACCCATCTCCTGATAAAGAAGTGAAGGACTCAGAATGTAGTTCTAATACATATATTTTTTGGACATGTCCAATACAGAAATTTGTTTTGCTTGACTATGTTTGTTTATAATAGGGGATTTGTTTTTCTTTCATTCTTTATTGTGGGGAAGTGTTGGATTGAGATGGTTAGTAGGAGGAATCAATAGAACTTGATAACTGATTAGATTTTAGAGATGAGGGAGAAGGAGTACGATAACCCTGAGGTTATAAAAATGGTTAACCGAGTGTTGCCATTTACAGAAATAGTGAAGTCATAGGGGACAAGATTGGGGAAAAATTGTGAACTTAATTTTGGACATTTTGAGGTGCTAGTAAGCACCTAGGTAGAGACGGCTTATAGAGTATTTAGTGATGCTAGTTTGGAATTTAGAAGAGTGATCAGGGTTGGAGATACAGAGTGGAGAGTCATTTGCCTAGAGTTTGTAGTTCAAACCACAAAAGCTAATGAGGTAATTAAAGAAGAGTGTGTAGGAAGAAAAGAGGACAAACATATTCAAACAGAGTTGTTAGGTTTGGGGTATAAAGCCTTATACTGAGTTTATATCACTCCAGCATTGGCTGATATCATACAGATACAAGATAGATACAAGAGATATGTACACATCTACCTCTTGCTGGGCCTCCATCTCTGCTTAGCATGGGCAAATGAAGCTACACATGTAATTGCACCAAATAAGTCAGCTCTATCCAGCTGCAAAGCTATTAGGGGACAAAGATATTTGGGGCTATTTGGAAGTAGGTAAAGGGAGCTAGTGCTTCCTAACAGTGCATTGACTTAAAGTGAGCAGATGGACTAACTGAGGGGTTGGTAGAATTCCTTTGGAGTCATGGGCTGCACTGGTGGGTATTCATCAGTTGCACTAGTTGTCTCTTTTGACCCTGTCTGGCCAGACTGCATTCAGAAAGGAACAGTCACCTTCTAGCATTGAGGAAAGGACAAAGAGCCAGTATAGGAAACCAAAAATTGGAGCAGTTAGAAAGGCCGGCATAAGCAACACAAATTATACTGAATAGTCATTAATTGATCATCTTTATTTTTTATGATCATTCAGAAGGTTCTTCATTCTGAATGTCATTTTTCTGGTTGGATTCTGGATAGATCAAATAAACCAATAAGGATTTATTCAGCCTCTACTATGGGCTCAGGGCAGCTGATACAGGGCAGGTGGTACAGTGGATAGAGTGCTGGGTCTGGAGTCAGGAAGACTCATCTTCCTGAGTTCAAATCTGGCCTCAGACACTGACTAGCCATGTGACCCTGGGCAAGTTACTCCTGTTTGCTTCAGTTTCCTCGTCTGAAGAAAGAGCTGGATAAGGAAATGGCAAACACTCCAGTATCTTTGCCAAGAAAACCCTAACAGGGTCACGAAGAGTGAGACACAACTAAAAAAATGACTTAAAAACAACAAATACTAAGCTAGGCACTGTACTAAAAGCTGATGGGCATTTACTGTATCTGGAATTCTTATTGCCAAAAAAAGCACTTGATATGGGCAGCCTTTGGAATGGTAAGAGTCATGGATGAGGGGGAAGAAAGGGATGCCCAAGATGCTAGTCCCAGCCTAGACCACCTATAAGGCTATCCTGCAACAGGGGTAATTTAGGGCTTGAGCATTCCCAAATGGATAACACATGCTGAAGCAAAGCCCATGGGGCCTACAGGAAGTTTCCCAAGGGTAATTAGCCCCTCTCTCACTAGGTTCTCACTAAAGCACATTCCTTTGGTATTTACATGAAGGTAAATTTGGCTTCAAGGTTGCTTAGGCTCTGGCTTAGCTCTGTGCATGACCCAATGGAGTGTGTGCTTGATCCAAAACAGATGAGGAACTTGTGTGTGTGTATGTGAGTGTGTGTGTGTGTGTGTGTGTGTGTGTGTGTGGAGGGGAGGGGGTGCAGGTCACCTTGCTGATAATAGAATCTTAATCACAGATTTATAGCTAGAAGGGACTTTAAGGATTAGGGTTTGGAAGGAGTCCATCTTTTAAATCATCTAATCCAATGCCTTTATTTTATAGATAAAAAGCTAAAGATCAGAGGGAGAAGCAAGTTGGCCATAAAGCAACTGAGGAGTAAATAGGTGGTGTAGTAGATTATGTGTGGGACCTGGAGTTGAGAAAAGCTTAGTTCGAATCCTGCCTCTGACATTTAGTAGCTGTGACCTTAGGCAGGTACAACAGAGGTAACAATAAATGCTCACCTCCTAGGGCTGTTGTAAGAATCAAATGAGAAATACACACATGTATACAAACACACATACACACAGATATATACACACAAATGTGTGTATGTATACATGTATATTTCTCTGAAAACTTTAAAATGCTACATAAAAGGGAGCTATCATTATTGTGGCAGAACCTGAGCTGGTCCAGATTACCTTCCTTCTAATATATAGCCCATCTTCCACAAGCCCACTGCTATAGTACATGATGGATGGAGCACACTGAAGTCTGGCATTCTTCCCAGAGTCACTGCAGTCAGATACACTACATTTCTCTTTAGTTGTTCCACACCGGTGATTTTTTCCCCTCCTCTTCTTTTCAGCCTTAAAGCAAAAATGTCTTTCAAACATCTGCACATCTGTCTGAGGCCCCAAGGGAACCACTGAAGCAGAGCTCTGAATTCACTCCACCCCCTCGGCTGCTCTCCTCAGCCCACAGTGCCAGCAAGAGCACCACCGGGAACTGATTTGGGTTTTTTGTTGTTGTTGTTTTTAATTATCCCTTTCTTCTCTCTTGCAGGTGTGTTTGATGTTAGGCCACCGTAGGCAGGGGGCACACAGATTATAGACACACAAAAAAAGCTGTTCAACCTGCTTCATGTCCATAAGCACATCAGTTACGGATGGGTCTGTGGCCATCTCAGTCCCAGGAAGACCAGTTGGGCACAGAACATAAATGTCAAAATGCCTAAGAAGGCTAACTACTCCCTATACTAGAAAGTGCCACCTCAAGAAGCTTATTGGTAGGACAGAAATACATCCCAGGGTTCTCTAAAGACCTCTATCAATAGAGTTCTTCTTTGTTTTCATGTTATTGTTAAGGAGGCAAATCCCCAAGAAGATGGCACGGACTCTGGTATGGTGTTCTAGTTAAGATAAAATGTGTTTGAGACAATATGGGTCCTCTCCCCTTGACAGAGAGAGATTACCAGGGGCAGAATGCTACAGGTACTGTCAAATGGGATGATCATTGTAGCTGTTGCTTTTGTTTGTTTTTATTTGCTTAATTGGCAATTCCAGTTCTCTCTCTCTCTCTCTCTCTCTCTCTCTCTCTCTCTCTCTCTCTCTCTCTCTCTCTCTCTCTCTCTCTCCCTCCCTCCCTCCCTCCTTTCCTCCCTCTCCCTTTCTCCCTCTCCCTCTCTCCTTTTCTTTCATGCACATGCACACACACACACACACACACCAGCTGCTAGCACCTTCCCTCACAAAACTGTCTTTTTTTAGTTTTGTATACTGGACATCTTCATGAATACCTCCCCTCTCCCCAGCTTTCTAGTTCATCGTTGTCTTCTCCCAATAGAAACACAGGAAGGGCCATACCTATTGATGGGTGGAAGCTATCTTGCTTGATTGTATTTACGTCTCCAGCACTTAGCACTCTACCTGACACACAGCAAGCCCTTGATAAATGTTCTATCTATCCATTGTTCCATCATTCTATCATTGTGTCTCTCTGTCTTTCTCTTATTTTATCTCTCATCTACAGATAGAATGAATAGAGAGATGGATAGATAGATAAGAGAGACAGAGACAGACAGATATAAACTGACAGATAGATGGTAGATATATAGATTTTGTTGTTCAGTAGTTTCAGTCATAGATAGATAGATAGATAGATATTCTATATATACTGAGAGGCAGTGTAGTACAGTGGATAGATAGCTTGCCTCCAAAGCAAGAGGTCCGTATTCAAGCACTGCCTCTGATGCACAAATACTGACTGTGTGACCCTGGGCAAGTCACTTAACTTTTCACTAGGGAGCTCTCTACAGTTCTAAGGGGCATAGAAGCTACCCACCTGCACTGGGAGAAGGGGCTTCATTATCTGAGGGTTATGTTTGTCAATAAAATTACAGGTCCTCTATCTCTGTATATAGAAACATGTATGAACACATTGTCTCCTCTGTTGGAATATAAGCTACTCGAAAGCAAGGCTGTTTCACCCTCATCTTTGTATCCCCAGAATTTAGCACAATGCCTGGCATATGGTGGGCATTAATAAATGCTTGTTGATTGCTTAATTTGTTACAAGGGTGAATTCAATTCTGGTATTGACTGAGGTATATCTGGAAATGACTGACATAAAAGCAAAAGTCATTAATAAAACTTTTTCTTAAAGAAGGAGGGAGAGAGTAAAGGAAAGAGGGAAAGGAAAGGATAAAGTCTGCCTCTCCTAGCCCAGTGTCTGGAACATTTTTTTCAGCTGTTTTTTAGTACTGTCTGATTCTTCATGACCCTTTTTAGGGTTTTCTTAGCAAAGAAAATGGAGTGGTTTGCCACTTCCTTCTGCAGACTGGTACATAGTAGGAACTTAATAAATGCTTGTCACCTTGATTCTATATTGCTTAAACCTGGAATCAAATTTTAATCAATGGATTCCTGAACATTTTACTTTTCTGTGGGCAAAACTATTTTGGGCAGAGGACAGGCTCCCAAAGCCAGCTTCAAAAAAATCTTTAAAGTAGCAAAGACAAACCCAGAAATTGTGTGTGTGTGTGTGTGTGTGTGTGTGTGTGTGTGTGTGTGTGTGTAGATAACAAGTGCTATCCCAAGAATCAAAAACTTCAGGGATCATCCCTTTGTCCAACCCTATACCCAGTGTCCTCTCTTCCACATCCCTGGTAGACACCAGACTCTTTTGGAAACCCTCCAGACTCTTTTGGAAACCCTCCAGAAATAGGAAACGCACTGCTTCCCAACACATCCCCTTCTCTTGCTGGTTAGCATAAACTGTCAAACTTCTGCCTTCAAAGGAGTAGAATTCTCATTCCTTATAACTTCTAGGAGATGTCAGTTTACCTTCACCTGGATGGTCAAGCACATTTCATAGATCTTTAGACCTATAAGAGAACCCCTTTCATCACATTAAGGGCTTTTCTGACAAAAACTGCAAGGTAGGTAGTTATTTCCCTTTCAGGAAAGCAACCTTTCCAAGAGACCGCCACTAAGCACTAGAGCAGGAAAGGGAATTCAAGTCTCCAGTTCTCTTAATACTAATTTAGCAAAGATCTGGCTCATATAGTAAGAAGCAGCAGGAATCTTAGAGGTTATTGATTCTAACTCCCTAATTTTACAGATAAGGATGTCAAGACCCAGACAGATTGAAAGACTTGCCCAAAATTATACTACTATTAAGTGGAAAAGCTGGAATTCAAACCCAGGTTCTTTGACTCAAAAATCAGTGGTAATTTCTTTGCATCTTTAATGCTCTCATCAGTATGTTCCCAGATCCCCAACCACTTTCTGTTGTGGGTAGAGAAAACCAAATTCTCTACCAACATAACAACCTATGGCTAAAGGCAAGGCTTTTTTTTCACCTTGTTAATGCTCCTTAACAAAACTCCCCAGTCCTTGTAAAAACACTGACCCACAGAGAGATCAAACAACAGTGTGGTATAGCAGAAACGGCAATAAATTTGGAATGAAAAGCCCTGGGTTCAAATCCTAATTGTTAATACATTAACAAGTAAGTTACATTACCCCTCTGGGTCTCAGTTTTCTCAGCTGTAAATTGAGGAAGATTGGATCAAATAGTCCCACTGTCTCCAGTGCCCATTGCTTTGAGAATGGGTTAATAAATAGTGGTGCATGGAAGTACATTCCTGTGCCCTAAGAAACAACAAATGAGATGAATTTTGAGAAGTATGGGAAAACTTAAATGAACTGATGCAGAGTGAAGTGAGTCAAGAAAATATTCACATAATAACTGCAATTATCTAACAGAAAAGACAAATAAAAGTGAATTTTGTGCAATATATTGAACAAATCTGACCTAGGAGTAGAATTGAGAAAGTGAACCTTCTGGGGGCAGCTAAGTGGTGCACTGAGTAGAGCATTGGCCCTGGAGTCAGGAGGACCTGAATTCAAATCCAGCCTCAGACACTTGACACACTTCCTAGCTGTGTGGCCTGGGGCAAGTCACTTAACCCCAATTGCCCTGCCTTCCCTCCTCCAAAAAAAAAAAAAAAAGAAAGTGAACCTTCCTCTCTTCATTGAAAAAGTGGGGGACTATGGATATGACTGACTTTGTATATTGTTAGATGAGGTCAATGTGTTAGTTTTGCTGAACTGATTCTCAATCTTTCTCTTTTCAAATCTTTTTTAGAAAGGCTCCCTGCAGAGGGCTATGTTTGGAAATGAACAACAAAAGGCATCTACCTATTTAGAGTGTTGTTACATCACCTTCATTTCCAAATACATATGTACATAGCATATGTGTATATTTCTGTCTATCTATCTATCTATCTATCTGTCCATCTATATGTATACCAATCTGTCTATCTAAATCTCTAATTCTCATTTGTAAAGTGCACATAACAATAGCATTTACCTCACAGGGCTGTTGTAAGAAACAAATGAGATCATCTCCCTAAAGCTCTTTGTAAACATCAAGGTCTTTATAAAAAGGTTATTATCCATTTTAATTATTATTTATTTTAAAAGCTGTTCTTTTTAGTTTTAGCATTATAGGTAAGATAGTTGTATTTTCCATAGACATGTCTCTCGTGAATTTTTTTTTTGTTTTAATAAAAATGAATCATAAGCCAGACATGGTGGTCTCCATCTGCAATCCTTGCTACCAGAGAGGCTAAGATTCATGTATCACTTGAATCCCAGAGTTCTGAGTTGTAGGAGGACTAAGTTTATTTAGTGTGAGATGTCAGCTGGCGCCAATATGGTGGGTTTTCCAGAAGTAAGCAATCCACCAGGCTGCCTAAGGAGGAGCAAATGAAGCAGGGCAAAGTTCCCAGGCACAAGAGTAGTGGGTTGGTCCCATGAATAGCTGCTATACTTCCAGCCTGGGTGAGATAGCAAGATTTAGTCTCAAAAAAAAAAAAAAGAGGAGATTATAAAAGGTGGTGGGATTTTTTTATAGACCTAGAATAGATCATGTAACAAAAATATCTTGTTTGTATTCCTTGTTGATGTTCTTTTCAAGAAACGAGGTTGTATGAAGATTGAAGATCATCCATGAGTGTGTGGGTCCAGAGTTTTGAGGGAATCCTGTAGTTGATAGAAAAAGTGTGACAGGTGCCATACTTGGTGTCGAGTAGTGGTCTTTATTGTTAGACATTTTTAATTTAAAAAAAAAGAATTACATGTGGCTCCTTTGTGGATTCAATTTTTCTTTGGTTAATTATCTAAAAATCTTGACAACTTAGGAAGATGTGCATTTTTTATACCATGAAGAAGGTATTTTAAGCATTTGCAGAGAACTAGTAGGTTTACGGAAATTGTGCCAAGATGTGGTAGAAATTTGATTTATGTTGGAAGCAAGGCAGTAGGTAGTACATGTAGCAAGAATTCAGAATGCTGAAGGACACCTGGTTCTCTCCAAATTGAAAAGAAATGCATTTTATCTTTTCTGAGTCCTGCTTGTATAGTTTAAATTCTGAGGCAGAAAGGTCATGTAGTAGTTCATAGAAAGCTAGACTTGGAGTCAGAAATGCCTGAAATAGAATCCTGCCTCAGACACTTCCTAGATGCGTGACTCTGGACAAGTCAGTCAATCTCTCTCAACCTCAGTTTCCTCATTTGTAAAATAAGTATAATAGCAACACTTACCTTGCAGGGTTGTTGTGAGGATCAAATAAAATTCTCTCTCTCTCTCACTCTCTCTCTCTCTCTCTCTCTCTCTCTCTTTCTCTCTCTTTCTCTCTCTCTCTCTCTGTCTCTCTCTCTCTCTCTGTCTCTCTCTCTCTCTCTGTCTCTCTCCCCCCATATCATATGTGTGTATACAAATGTGTATATATGCATATATGGGAAATAGTAATTAACATGCCCTATATGTATGCATATGTATATAGATGTATGTATGCGTATATTATTACTAGTTCCCTCCTGACCCACCTTCTATGGCCGCCTTATCAAGGTCAATGAATCATTAAATAAACTTGACTTTATATATTTTATGTCACTTAAAGTACAAGGCCAGGATCTACTGGTTAACTAGAACAATGCTAATTTGTCTTTCATGTAATAGTCTTTCTGATATTTGAAGACATCAATTGTATCCCTACTACGTCTTCTCTTCCCCAAACAAAATATTACTATTTCTTTCACCAAATGAAATAGTGAAGGGCTATCACCAGGGCTTGAACAGTAATTAAAGAAAACAAATAAATAAATTTGTCCCTAAAGTGATTAGAGAAGAGACTCTAGGAGACAAGATCAGCCCTATCAAGCAGGCTGGGTAAAGTCCCATGGAGCCTAAGAACAAACCAGACTTTCCAAAGGCAGGGGGCCATTTAATCCTACCATCTTGCCCCACCTCCACTCTCTACAAATTCTCCAGTGATGTTTAATTGTCCTTTGTGGGGAGGGAGGGAGGAATGGAGAACTTCTGAAAGTACCAAAATCTCAGAAACCTAGAGTAGGTTTTTCAAGGTCATTTATTCCAATCTCCCACTCTACCCCAACAACTTCTGTTATCTTGATCAAGTCACCACATTTTTGGGTGTTCAAAGCTCTCATTTGTTGTTATTTGTCCTCCTTCTCAAAAAGTGCCACTGACATCACTAGGGCGATGTCTTGATTTGCAAGTGGATTGGATTTAAGTGAGGCAGAGTTATGCAAAGTTGTCTGCCTCACTCTCTCCTTCAGTCATCAAAGGCCAGACAAAATGAAAGTCAAGATGACTGGTGATGACCAAGGAGGCAGCATTTGACCTAGGTCTCTCTAAATTAAGGTCTTTCCCAGGCCTCAGTTTATCTGAGGCAAGAACTGGGTAAGAAGTGAGACAAAAGATGGCCTAATTTAACATTTACCATCACAAAAATATCAATCTGGGAGCACTTCAGTAATTTGCTTGAGGAGAAGGGGAGAGGATATGGAGTAGGCCCTGGTTAGAGCCAGAAGTGAAAAAGACCTCAAAAAAACCCAAAAAACTCCAGGCTGTTGCTTGCCATTTCTTGAAAGGAAAACCCTTTGCCGTCATTTGTAATTGGAGGCAGTTGGCCTGAGCCTTGTGGTTTCCTCCCGGTCTAACATTCCATGACTCCATGGATTGGTCAGTTTTCCCACTATTATGTAAGCAATCTCACTGGAAACCCTTGGAATTTGAACAAAACTAAGAACTCAGAAAGGGTCTCCCTGACTAAGAAGAGCACACAGTTCAAAGGTGCTCTTTGAGGTAGAATTTTAAAAAAGGTTTGGGGGGGAGGAGAAAATGGAGAAGAAAAAAGGAAGCTGAGGAAGGAGGAGAAAACTAATTAGAAAAAAAGGAGGAAGAAGAAAAAAGAAATGTTGATGGGGAACAGAAAACAGATTTTGAGGATGCCAAGAGGAAGAAAAGGAGTAGAAAAAAGAAGAAAAGGAGAAAAAAAAGGAAGAGGAGAAAATTAATAAGAAAAGCAAATTAAAGAGGAGAAGGAAAAATCAAGAAGAAAAAAAGGAGGTAGAGAAAGGAAAGAGAAAGATTGATGGGGAAGAGAAAGCAGAAAAGAAAAAAGAAAGAGGAGAAAAAAAGGTCAAGGAGGAAGAAAAAGGGAGGAGAAAGAAGGAATTGTAAAGGGAGGAGAAAAAAGATAAAAAGAAAAAAGGGTGGACAAGTAAAGGGAAAAGGAAGGAGAGGAGAAGAAAAAGAAGGAAGAAGAGGAAGATGTTGAGGAGAAGGAGAAAGATGAGGAAAAGGAGGAAGGCAAGGAGGAAAAGCAGGAAGCCAGAAGAGGAGGAAGAAGATGAGGAGGAAGAAGTGGAGGAAGCAGTAAGAGGAGAAAGAAGAAGAGGAGGAAGAAGACAAGACGGAGCAGGAGGAGGAGGACCACCACATCATCTAAGGGGGAAGAAAGAGGCATGGTTAGTCACCTCCCAGCACGGTTAGGGGTTTTGTGGCCTTTGAGAGCCCCCCTGCCCTCCTGCTGAGGACAGGTATTTAGCACTGAGGCAGCAGTACTAATTCAGCTTCAGGAGGTTTCATCACCTGGTTTTGACTTGGTGAGACTGCCTTCCTTTTGTCCTGGGAGATCTTGGTCATCTCAGATAGGAGTGGTGGTGGCAGATCCGTGGTGTCCTGGTGTTTCTGAGGTGATCAGCATTGGTGACACAGATATCAAGGTGGGACACCCTTCTCAGTCATCAGAGGGGAGAGTTATTGACCCCACAATGTTCTGCTCCCCTGGAGCTGGGACCCAGGCTTCAATTAGACTCTCAACTTTCAGTACCTGGTGGGGCAGGGCCGGGGATGAGAGTAGGGGGAAGGTTAGAAGGGATAGGGGAGATTATGAAGGGAATGTGAAGGCAGTTCTGGTGCCCTAGCTTGGCCAACCCATGGGCATTGAGACAAACTTTGGTGTTAATGTACTTATACCCTGTTTTTCTATTTTAAATAAATGATCCATTTTCACCTCTACAGGGTGATGTTATGCAATTGATTATAAAAAAAAATAACTCACATGCTGTCCCTCCCTTACCCAACTTGAGTTGAATTGAGTTGCATTTACATAGTACTTTAAGATTTTCAAGGTACTTTACACATATTATTTAATAATAAATATGGCTTAATCTTTTGAGGACAAAATTCAAAGGCCTCAGGAGTTCATTAGAATGAGTTTGAGTGAATGTGAACCCTCAGCCAAGTTTAAAAGCTTTCAAGTTGCTAGGGGACCACTTAATGGTGAGGCTTTGTCTCTAGGATTTGATTTTTCAATTTATTGGCATGTGCAGAAAACTCTAATCAAGTCAAAAAGTTTGGAATAATTTTTCCTCACCAAAATTCTTCTTGATCATACTTGTTCTGCTGTGTGGCAACATGCCAATGAGGTAGTATTGTTCATTTCAACTGAGTATTGGGCTCACTGTGCTTTGAAGATCCTGTGGTCTATAAAGAGGCCCACTGTTGGGGCTGGACAGCTGGTTTGTGTGGGAGGTGTCCAGTGACTAGGAGAAAGGTGTGGTTGACCAAGTCATACTGTAGACATTTTGTGGAGAATGTCAAATATGAGACAAGGCGTATGGAGTGAAAACAATTGTGTTAGTTAAACTGTATTAAACATTTGGGGATGTATGCATTCCATCATCTAAAGTGATTGCTACTAATGAGAATGATTGGGAACTATTCTACCCTTTACCACAAACAGAAGATGACAAGAAAATATAATGACATCCTTCTGAGAGAAAGACAGATCCCAGTTCACATGAGAGGCCTGCTAATTGAATCAATTGGATTTGGATTTCTGGAACATGACTTCAAATATAAGAATTGTAGTTTATTGGCCAGGGGTGGAGTACACCTAACTAAAATGAGTAAGAACTTATTTGCCTAGTATCTTGCAAATCTAACAAGAACTTTTAACTTAAAGGATAGATTAGGGAATGAGTAAACCAAGTGTGGCATACGAATATAAAGGAATATCACCATGCCATAAGAAATCATGAATATGAAGAATTCAGAGAAGAATAAAACAGTTTTACATGAATTGATGTTTCATGAAGCAAGTAGATACAGGAAAATAACAACATAAATACAAAAACCTCACATAAAAAGCAACAACAATCCAGAATATTATGTAATTATAATGATGGACTTCATCTCAAGGAAGAAATAAGAAAATGCATCTCTCTCTTCTCCTTTCAAAAGGGTGTGGGTGATGAGTGTGTAAATTACCTGTACTCTGAGACACAGTTAATGGATTGCTTAGTTTTGCTAAGCTGCTTTTTTTCCCTTTTAACTTTTTTTTTGTCAAAAGAGGAGGCAAAAGGGAAATATTCAGAAATAAAGGTGTTTCAACAATCCGGCTAGCAGCTGCTGTGGGGGTGAAAGACCAACACAAGCCCAACAATAAGAACGCTGCCAAGGCCCAGGTTCTTTTGATTTGCTTTACTAAGGAAAGCAACGTTAAGGGGTTGACAAGTTTACTTTAATCCAGCATACAAATACCATTCACTTAGTTCAGGGGAAAAATCCAGCACCCTGAACTTCGGAGCAAATACGAATGGATTACAAACATCGACAGACAGACCAAATACAATTCATAGTTACCAACATCTAGGTTCAGGCCGGGAGCTCATAGTCATGCATGCCACCAAGGCTTTGTGTAAGAGCTCTGAAAAAGAGAAAGCCAACCAGTCACACATGTGACTCACCCACATGACGTAAAATCGTCACAAAGAGGCAACTTAAACCCACGTAGTCTAAAAGCCTCTGCTGTCCCAAACATGTCACTCAAACCTATGTGTAAACTAGGCCCTCCCCTGAGGCAAGGAGGTCACCAAGGACTCCCAATCTAATCAAGGAAACAAAAGCCAAACTCTTCAAGGGAACTTGGTTGAACTGAGTGCTAAGAGCCCATTTTGTTTACCAACACGAAAGGTGGTAAAAATGAAAGATCGATTTTTTTAAAAGGAAGATAGGTATAGGCATGATTTAGATATAAAGCCTGATACTATAAACAAACTAAGGGAGCAAGGAATAGTTTATCTGTCAGATTTATGGAGAATGGAGGAATTTATGACCAAACAAGAGATACAGAACATTATGAAATGCAAAACAGATAATTTTGATTACATTAAATTGAAAAGGTTTTGCACAAGCAAAGCCAATGGAACCAAGATTAGGAGGGAAGCAGAAAACTGGGAAAGAATTTTTACAACTAGTGTCTCCGATAAAAGCCTCATTTCTAAAATATGTAGAGAACTGAGCCAAATTTACAAGAATACAAGTCATTCCCCAACTGATAATGGTCAAAGGATATGAACAGGCAGTTTTCAGAGGAAGAAATTAAAGATATATATAGGCATATGAAAAAAAAGCCTTAAATCACTATTGATTAGAGAGATGCAAATCAAAACAACTCTGAGGTACCATATCACACCTATCATATTGGCTAATATGACAAAACAGGAAAATGATAAATGTTGGAGAAGATGTGGGAAAGTTGGAATACTAATTCATTGTTGGTGAACTTGTGAACTGATCTAACCATTCTAGAGAGCAATTTGGGAAGTATGCTCAAAGGGCTATAAAAATGTGCACACCCTTTGACCTAGCAATACAACTTCTAGGGCTGTATCCCAAAGAGATCATAAAAATGGAAAAAGGACCCACGGGTGCAAAAATATTTATAGCAGCTCTTTTTGAGGTGGCCAAAAACTAGAAATTGAGGAGCTGCCCATCAATTGGGGTAATGGCTGAACAAGTTGTGGTATATGAATGTAATGGGATACCATTATGCTATAAGAAATGATGAACAGGCAGACTTCAGAAAAACCTGGAAAGACTTACATGAACTAATGCTGAGTGAAGTGAGCAGAACCAGGAAAATATTGTATACATTAACAGCTACAGTGTGCCATGACTGACTTTAATAGACTTAGCCCTTCTCAGAAATGCAAGGTCCTAAAACAATTCCAAAGGATCCATGATGAAAAATGCCATTCACACCTAGAAAAAGAACTATGGAGTCTGAATACAGAATGAACCAGACTATTTTCTTTTCGTTTTATTTTTGTTTTGTTTTGTTTTTCTCATGGTTCCCCCATTCATTCTAGTTCTTCTATACAATATGACTAATGTGAAAATATGTTTAATAAGAATGTATATGTGGAGCCTATATCAAATTGCATGCTGTCTTAGGGAGGCAGGAGGGGGAGGGACGGGGAGAAAATTTAAAATTTAGAGAAGTGAATGTTGAAAACTAAAAATCAATTCAGAAAAAGGAAGATAGGGAAGGAAGGAAGAAAATTATATATATATATATATGTATACATACATATACATGTGTAAACTAAACTAGATCCAATAGAAGGTATAATGTGCAGGAAAATAGTTGTGGAGATATCAGGAAGTTCATAGACACAATCTAAGAAAGCAGTAAGAAACTGAGGCTTCGAATGACACAAATGTCTGTACACTTTGAAGTAGGCTCTTCTACCCAGCTTAAGCTTTCCTTTCCCAAGTCTACTGTATCAGAGAAACCTGCCACTGACCTTAATGCTGCCAAGCTACAGACACTCTCAGCCAACAATATGAATGATGATGGCATGGATCTCATTGATTCTGATGAACTCTTAGATCCAGAGGGTCTGAAGAAGCCAGATCCAGCCTCCCTATGTAGTCCTTCATGTGGAGAAGGGACACAAAGGAAGACCTGTAAAAATTGCACCTGTGGCCTAGCAGAAGAACTGGAGCAGGAGGAAGTGAAGGAGTAGAAGAGATCCCAACCCAAGTCAGCCTGAGGAAATGGTTTTTTGGGGGATGCCTTCCACTGTGCCAGCTGCCTTTACCCTGGGATGCCAGCCTTTAAACCTGGGGAGAAAAATCCTCTTGAGTGAAAAAATATCTGCATGATGCCTAAAAGGCAAAATCACTGGGACTTATGGGGGTTTTTTCATTCCAAAAACTGACACGAGACTCGTTTCAGCAACCCTTCAAACCCTACCTTGTCTCATGCCTCTCTGATTCTGCTTACACTCCATGCTGGGATCCTAGATGGGGTTGGCTTGGTAGACACACAGAAATTTGGGTATATATGCTGCTAGGAACCAAAAGACTAAGATATGATCTTGCCAGGTTAATTTGTATTGGGCTATCTGATTCTTCAGTAGGACTTGAACTGAAGATACAGAAAATTTCCATCTAATGCTGGCAGAAAGGAGATGTACAATGGAGAAGTTAGCCTCCTTGCATTAGTATTTGGTAACCTGATCACACTGTATTTGGGACCTGAGCCCAACCTCCCTGTCAGCTTGGATCATATCACCCTAGAACACCAGACCATAGCTCTGCCTCCTAAATTTATAGACGACTAGCTACTTGTTCTGTGAACAAGCACATTTGTTCAGTTTGTAGTTACTGGAAAAGATAGCCAAGTGTCGTAAGAACTCCTTACAGTAACTAGTTTCCAATCCAAATGAATTTCTGAAATCTTTTGAACCATTCATATTTTTTAATCAAACTCAGCCTCACTGTTTCAGACCATTGTTATTGTGATCTGGCCATTAGTGAATTAGCATAAGAGCTGTGTCCTTTTTCCATAATTGTGAATTTGTAGGTGTTAGAATAATGCACTATTATATACCAGTTTGTGTGTGTGTGTGTGTGTGTGTGTGTGTGTGTGTGTGTGAGAGAGAGAGAGAGAGAGAGAGAGAGAGAGAGAGAGAAAGAAGGAAAGAAAGAAAGAAAGAAAATGAAAGAAGCTGACCCCTGAAGTAACCAAGAAAATGCTTTCACCTAAGTAAGGGACCTAAGCTCACTTCTATCTTTAGACTGCACATTCACATTTATTATCATATCTGGTGGCACATCAGGGAGTCAGTGTCATAAACAACTCTTCAGTTATGGAATGGAATAGCCTTTCCAGAACTGTTCTATGTGGGGTCTGGAGATCAGGACTCAAACGAGCTATAATTTACTTGTTGCAAGATTCACTTTTGTCTTCCTTACTACTGACCTGTAAAGACTAGGATCTGATTTTGCCAAATGTTGACAAATGTGTGGACTTAAGGGAACTGGACTTTCAGCTGTGTGACTGATAAAGTGTTTTAAATTGTTTAAAAAAAAAAGAAAAGAGGGGGGCAGAGCCAAGATGGCTGCTGGAAAGCAGGGACTTGCCTAAAGCTCTCCCCCAGGACCTTCCAAACACCTACAAAAAATGGCTCTGAACAAATTCTAGAACTGCAGAACCCATGAAATAGCAGAGGGAAGCAGGGCTCCAGCCCAGGATAGCCTGCATGGTTGCTGGATAAGGTCTATAGCTCATGGAGCTGTGAGTGGAGCAGAGCAGAGCCCAGCATGGCCTGCACGCAGACCAACCAGACCAGGAACTGGGAGGAACAGGCCCTAGCTCCCTGAATCAGTAAGCTGTGGCAGTTACCAGATTTCTTAACCCACAAACACCAAAGACAACAGAGAAGGTTAGTGGCAAAAAACTTCTGGGACAGAGTGAAAGGAGTTCATGGTTCAGTCACCGCCCCAGGGGCAGCTGAGGTGGGGCAGTACAGAACTACAGCTGCAGTTGCTTCCAGCCCCAGGCCCACCTGATGGGAGGAAATAAGTGCAGTTCCCAGCAGGAGTGCAGAACCTACTCAGATCTGAATCTTGGTCTGGTTGGTGGTTCTTGGGGGAGGAGGAGCACTGGTGTGGCAGAGATTGCTGTGTATAAAAAGCTCTGAAAACAACAGTGCAGCCCCTCAAGATTGGGACAAAGTACTCTCTACTCTACAACCAGTCATACCCCCACGAAAAACTCAATGGTCAAGTAGTTGGCTAGGAACATGGCCAGGCAGCGAAAACGGATTCACATTCAGACTCAGACTTTGGAATCTTTCTTTGGTGACAAAGAAGACCAAAACACACAGCCAGAAGAAGTCAACAAAATCAAAGAGCCTACATCAAAAGCCTACAAGAAAAACATGAAGTGGTCTCCGGCCATGGAAGAGCTCAAAAAGGATTTGGAAAATCCAGTTAGAGAAGTAGAGGAAAAATTGGGAAGAGAAATGAGAAAGATGCAAGAAAACCATGAAAAACAAGTCAATGACTGGCTAAAGGAGACCCAAAAGAGTGCTGAAGAAAATAACACTTTAAAAAATAGACTAACTCAAATGGCAAAAGAGCTCCAAAAAGACAATGAGGAGAAGAATGCCTTGAAAGGCAGAATTAGCCAAATGGAAAAGGATGTCAAAAGACCACTGAAGAAAATACTACCTTAAAAATTAGATTGGAGCAAGTGGAAGCTAGTGACTTGATGAGAAATCAAGATATTATAAAACAGAACCAAAGGAATGAAAAAATGGAACACAATGTGAAATATCTCATAGGAAAAACCACTGACCTGGAAAATAGATCCAGGAGAGATCATTTAAAAATTATTGGACTACCTGAAAGCCATGATCAAAAAAAGAGCCTAGATATCATCTTTCAAGAAATTATCAAGGAGAACTGTCCTGATATTCTACAGCCAGAGGGTAAAATAGAAATTGAAAGAATCCACAGATCGCCTCCTGAAAAAGATCCCAAAAAGAAGACTCCTGAGAACATTGTTGCCAAATTCCAGAGTTCCTAGATCAAGGAGAAAATGCTGCAAGCAGCCAGAAAGAAACAATTTGAGTAATGTGGAAACACAATCAGGATAACACAAGGTCTAAGGGATTGAAGGGCTTGGAATAGGATATTCCGGAGGTCAATGGAGCTAGGATTAAAACCAAGAATCACCTACCCAGCAAAAGTGAGTATCATGCTCCAAGGCAAAATATGGATTTTCAACAAAATAGAGGACTTTCAAGGTTTCCCAGGGAAAAGACCAGAGCTGAATAGAAAATTTGACTTTCAAACACAAGAATCAAGAGAAGCATGAAAAGGTAAACAAGAAAGAGAAATCATAAGGGACTGAAGTTGAACTGTTTTGTTTACATTCATACATGGAAAGATGATGTGTGTAATTCATGAGACCTCAGTATTAGGGTAGCTGAAGGGAATATATATATATATATATATATATATATATATATCATCAGATTTGACCTGAGGAGGGAACAACATACACACTCAACTGGGTATCTTACCCCACAGGAAAGAAGGAGGAAGGAGATAAAAAAGGGGGGGGGACGATAGAAGGGAGGGCAGATGGGGGAGGAGGTGATCAAAAGCAAACACTTTTGAAAAGGGACAGGGTCAAGGGAGAAAATTGAACAAAGGGGGATAGGATAGGAAGGAGCAAAATATAGTTAGTCTTTCACAACATGAGTATTGTGGAAGGGTTTTACATAATGATACACATGTGGTCTATGTGGAATTGCTTACCTTCTTAGGGAGGGTGGGTGGGGAGGGAAGAAGGGAGAGAATTTGGAACTCAAAGTTTTAAAAGAAGATGTTAAAAAAAAAGTTTTTGCATGCAACTAGGAAATAAGATATACAGGCAATGGGGCATAAAAATCTATCTTGCCCTACAAGAAAGTAAGGGAAAAGGGGATGTGGGGGAGAGGGGTGACAGAAGGGAGGGCTGACTGGGGAATGGGGCAATCAGAATATATGGCATCTTGGAGTGGAGGGAGGGTAGAAATGGGGAGAAAATTTGTAATTCAAACTCTTGTGAAAATCATTGTTGAAAACTAAAAATATTAAATAAATAAATAAAATGAGATAAAAGATAGAAAAAAAAGAAGAGTGGGAATCATTCTCAGGCCTCCAAAGATGTCATCATAGAAGTATGGACATAGCCAGGGGAGACATTGTAAGTCAATGGTCAGAAGTTTATATTAAACTTCGGACAATACAGGTTTGGGAAGTAGCAAATATTCCTATATTTCCCTAGTTTGGAGACAAGGAGAGAATATAGTGAGAATAAGGAAAAATAGATAGATTTTAGGGGTGTTGAGACAAATACTTAGATTTGGCAACTGGATGAACTTGGGAAGGGTGAAAGACATATCAAAGACTATGGGGGGGTGCAAGGTTTGGGGCCAGGGAGAGATAAGATAATGGCTTTACCCATGATAGTGGGAGTGTTGGAGAAAAGTGCAGGTAGCTTTAGAAAAGAGAAGACAAGTAATTCTGTTTGGGTTCAATTAAATTTAAGGCAGTAGCAGTACTACCAATTGAGAATGTTTCCAAAATAGCAGAAGAGTTGCAATTAGTTATAGGAAGAGAGATCGGATATAGAAAGAACAAGGAAGTTCACTCAAATTTTCAAATGGCCTTAAAAGTATAGAGCATAAATGGTATCACCATAACCTAAAGTCATCTCCTTGAAATGTGAATCTTTTGTTTCCAATGAACTATTCATGAAATTTTTAGTTACAGTGACAACAATGATTATCAAATTAAGATACTTTAAAATCAAAAAAAAGAAAAGAAAAGAAAAGAAAAAGCCTACTCTCTAATTGTGGCTTCAGCTCAGAAAAGCTCTGATAGCAATAAACAACAGTGCCCCATAAAACCAGCACATATTCTCTTATAAAGAGACACAGCATGAGTGGGGAGAATAAGTATGCATCGGGGTCCCATGTAAAGGGCAAACTTGTGGGGAACAGCAGATCATTGTTAAGATCTTCAGCCAATGATGGAGTTGTATTAAGAAATCTTGGTGTGACGGGACCACACATGATTACAGATCAATTGGAAGCCATCAAATACCAAGAAGCTGGAAGACCGTGCAATTTGACAGTCTGCAAGATTGCCCTAGATCACAGGCATGTCCCCACAAAGACAATGAATACCTTGTAACCACATATTGCCTATTGAGGACATAGCCAGACTTCCTTGTGAACAGAATCAAAGCAGGAATGGGGAGGGCCAAGAGTTCTCTTAAGAACCCTCATTAGCTGCAGAAAGACTGTCAGGGCTAGGTGATGGCTCAGACTATAAAGTCTCAGATGAAGATGAAACTAGGTATTGCTGCCCACTACCCAGGGTAGATGGGACAATATTAACTGAAAACAGCAAAAAGACAGAGCTGCCCAATTATTACCGTGTTTCTTTTTTCTCTGCTTGAGAATAACCTTTGAAGAGGAAAGGACGGAAAGAAAATGGCTAATTAGTCAATTTATACTTAAGTAAGGATATCAAAGATGTCCTTGATAAATTCAAATCATGGAGGCCAAGAAAATTAAATCCCTGGGAACTGATGGAATTGCTAGATGAGATTGCTGAACCACTGTTGGTGATATTTCTAAGACTATTTAGCGTAGGAAAGGTACTGAAGGCCTGGAGAAGAACAAGTACTGTCCTCATTTTTTTAAAAGGAAAAAGAATGGAAAAGATCATGATAGGCTTTGAATATTGTGCTAAATCTAATAAGATTAATTTCAATATGGTAGGTCTTACACTTGGGTTTGAGAAATAAACTTCAGAGATACTATATAATTAGCAGTTTGTCTGGAAAAAGATCTGAGGGTATTAGTGAACTTGTAATCTCAAGAGAAGCTGCTGGAATGAGGAAGTGATAGTCCCCTGGTCAAAGCCCAAGTATAGTCTAGTGTTCATTTCTGAACCCACATTTTTAGGAGGACATTGATGAGCAGGACAGTATCTAAATAAAGGCAATTTGGATAATAAATACCTTGGAGCACATGCTGCCTAAGGATTGGTTGAACAAACTGGAGTTGTTTATCCTGCAAGATAAGACCAAGGAATAACAGAATAACTATCTTTAAGTACTTCAAAGGCCCAACATATGGAAGAGAAATTAGATTTGTTCTGTTTGACCCTCAAGGATAGACCTGGGAGCAATGTGTTGGTTAAGCCCAAATTTAAGTTTGGTCTAAAGAAAACTGTTCAAGCAATTAGAGCTCTCCAAAAGTGGAATGGCTGCCATTGCGAGTAGTGGAAGGTCTTATTGGAGGTCTTCAAGCAAAGGTTGAGAGTTAAGTTGCAATGGTCATTCTTTTTAAGCATGTAGTTTGGATTAAATGGTCACTAGGTTTCCTTTCAACTCTGAAATTCTATGATTTGGACTTGGCAATAACTGCTCATGACATTGAGCCTGTCAACAACAACATTTTGAGAAGTTCATTAAGGGACGCTCAGTTTCGGGTATCACCCTGTCCTACCCAAGGAATCTTTGAGTCTGTTAGGATATGTCATTGAAGTAATACCACATTGGCAGAGAACTGAGGTGGAGAAATATAGGAGGTTGATTTAAATACTCAGGTGACTAGCTTTTGATCCTGAATAATTTCTGAAAACAGAGCTTCACAAAAATTGTGATGTTGGAATACTTGCAGGAGTGAGATGGAGAATTTGGCTTTTTGGAGAATACTCAGGAATCCCTGTTCAGTTCATCAGTGCTTTTGTGCATAAGGGAGAAGGTGGTTCTGACTTTGTATTACATGTGGAAAGGCTGCTTCAGAAGTTAGTAGTCAAAGATGAATGACTGTGTAGGACATGAATTTATTGCTCAGAAGGCTTGCCATTTCATTATCAATGTATGCTATCACCTGGTAGTGGTGAAAAAGCACTAATTTACTTAAAATAGAAAAACAGTTGAATTGGCATTCAAGGGCTCTTCCCCACTTATTAGTAGCAAATGCTCTCTAAATGGATGCCTCTTTTGGTAAATCAGAGGGGACAGCAACAAAATGACAAAACAAACCATACACAAAATGGACAGATTCGAAACAAAATTTAGTGGGATTAAATTTGGGGGTGTTCAATTAAGCTAGACTAGGTTCGGATTTGGATTCATGCTGGCAATAAGGCACACTCCCAACAGACCAAAGTTTTTATTGAGAGACAGGGGAAATACTCTATTAATCCCACAACCACATTATTTGACAATTCCTACTACACAGTTAATGCAGTGACAAAGACACAGACACAGACACACAGAGGAACACCTGTTCAGAGGAACACTGCTACCCAAGGTTTCTCCAAGCTAGGGAATCCTTCTCTTCTCTACAAACACAGCAACAGCGACAAAGGACACACATGCACAACATACAACATACACTTCATGTTCAGCACCTGCTTCCAAGGCTTTTCCTAAGTTGGAGAACCCCTGTTTACAGCTACCTTAGTTGGTCTTTCTGAACATAGTCCCAGGCAAAGCGTCCTTTCTGTGGATGAAGTTCCAATGTGCCTGTCCCACGTGGTGACTTTTATAGGGCCCTGAACAAAGAAAGCTTTTCCTGCCAGAGAAGGGAGTCACCCTCCCCGCCGCCTCATTCCTAAGAACTGGCCAGGTTAATGTTTCTCCAGTGGGAGTGGAGTTATTTCCTATCCTTTTTCTTAAGAGTTTCCTGTTCTTTGTTCAGGCCTGTCAGTCTCCAAGCGGGAGAGTCCAAAGGTTTAGCTATAGATATAGACATGAATATAGATGTAGATGATATGGATAGAGATACAGATACAGATACGAAATAGATACAGATACAGATTAGGTGTATAGACATGAATAAAGATACCAATACAGATATAGATATAGATAAACATAGGTATACAGATTAGATACAGACATGGAAATAGAAACACATGCAGATTAGACATGGATATAGATAACACAGATATAGATATGGATATGAATATAGATACAGATATCGATATGGATATAAATACAAATATAGATATAGATACAGGTACAGATTAGATATAGATATGGACATGAATACAGATATAGAGATACAGAGATGATATGGATAGAGATACCAATACATGATATAGATACAGATACAGATACAGATTAGATATATAGACATGAATAAAGATATAGATACAGATATAGATATAGATAGACATAGGTATACAGATTAGATATAGATATGTAAATAGAAATATATGCAGATAAGACATGGATATAGACACAAATATAGATATGGATATGAATATAGATATACAAATATAGATATGGAGATAGATATAGATACAGATTAGATATAGATAGGGATATGGATATAGATATGGATAGATATAAATATAATCTGCAAATTAAAAGAGCTAGGTAACAACCAACTAATACAATAGGGTAAATTCAGGAATACACATTAACACCAAACCCTTTCAATGCCCACGTCCCAAGTGAAAACACCAAACCTTCTCTCAGTCTCTAGGTACTGAAGGTTTTGAGTCTAGCCCTGTCCCAGGCCTCAGCTTCAGGGGAACATGGAGGGTTAATAATTTGCTCCTCTGCTGACCACTGAAGTTGGCACACCTTGCTGTCTGGGTCACCTTTGTTGATCATCTCAGGTACACCAAGGGATTGGGGCTTCTGTCACCACCCCTCCCAAAAGTTGCGATCTTCCAGGATGGATGGAAGGTATAACCAAGTCTCAAGCCAGGGTCAGCAGGAGTGAAGGAACCTCCTGGAACTGAGTCAGTCCTTGGTGTTATTCTACTGTCCTCAGCAGGAGGGGAGGAGGACTCTCAAAAGCCACAAAATCTTTCAACACTTAAGAGGCCTCTGGTGGGATGTGAAACACCATGCCATTCTCTTCCCCTGCTTTAACCTGCTCCTCCAAGAATCCCCAGGATCCTTGTAAAACTTTTTCTTCCAAGAGCATCCTTGTAAAAATTCCCAACTCCAAGGATGTCATTGTAAAGACTCCCTCTTCCAAAAGCACCCTCGTGTTCCAAATGCAAACAGGTTCCAGAGAGGCTCTTTGCAACTAAATACCCCTATTCATGCAAGTTTTGCTTCCAAATGGATACCAACATTGACATTTTGCAGGGCTGGCTATTGTGCTAACAGCTTAACAACTGAATTTTTATGTATTTTCCTAAGTAATAAGTTGTATCTAGAACTGACATTTAATTAAAGCAAGAATATAAGCCTCTTCTAAAGCTTTAAAACCAAGAACTTACTTATACAGAGCAGAATACATGGCTGCCAATATCCTGTGACTTAAGAGGATGCTTAAGATACTTCTTAACTCAAAATCCATGCCCCTGTCAGCCAGTTAAAGGACTTCAACCTTTTACCTTTCAAGAGTCACAGAATCAATATTGGAAGGAAAACTCAAAGTTCCCCTGGACTAACTCATATTACTCATCAACAAAGAAAGTCTTCAACAATACCCCCAATCAGTGGTGATCTAGAATGCTTAAAGATCACCACTATAGAAACCCATGATGACCTGAGGAAAACCATTGCTTTTTGGACAGCCCTCATTATTAGAAAGTGTTTTCTATGCATGGAGCTGAAAACTGCCTCTTTACAATTTATTCCCTAAGGTGAGTGGATTTTGTTTCCAGAATGACCCTGTTTATATGCAAGCATGTCTGGGGAAGGGGTGAATACAGTAACACTTGGAGCTTAGTTGAGTTTCTCGGGTTTCCAGTTGTCCCCTGGGAAGGCTATGAGTGACACCCCAAGTGAATGGGACATAGGCCTGGTAAATTTTGATGTGATGAGGCTAGAGGCAGGGAGAAGGGGAAGAAAAAGGGAGGAAAGAAGATAAATAACATCTGAGGATATTGTGACAATCCAGAGCTTCTCTTTTGAAAATGAAGGCATGGCAGCCAGGTGGCTCAGTAGATAAGGGCACTAGGCCTAGAGTCAGGAAGACTTGAGTTCAAATCCTGCCTCAGGCATTGACTAGCTGGGTTACTCTGGACAAATCACTTAACTTCCATTTCCTCAGATGTAAATTAGGGACAATAATTGCACCTACCTCACAGGGCTCTTATGAGCATCAAATGAGATAACATGTACAGTGCTTTGCAAATCTTTAAGCCCTATAGAAATGCTAAATATTATTATTTTCTGTATATAAAATGAATTTTCATAAATCAAATCCTCTTGTCTTATTTACTTGTCTTATTAGCATAATTACTTCAGAAATACTTTGTCCTTGCTTCCATTTTGTGAAGAATTCGTAATTAATATTTTTGTGAACAAACGTTTCGGTGCACTAGGGGAGCCACCAGTTTAAAGAAACCCTGCATTTGTTCCTTTACAAGGGAAGAAATTTCCACTAAATGGCTGGTTTGGTAAGTCCTAGTTTCCTTTAAAGTTTAAGGGGATCTTTAGGGGGTCTTTGATAGAAAATGGTGGCTAACCATTGATTCACCCTTCTCACCAGTCCTTCAATGCTGTCAACAGAGACTGGTAGCCGAAGGCCATCCCTATTAAATAACAACTGATATCAGATGCAGCCAGTGGTGGATGAGGCAGCTGGAGGAAGAATGGGACCATGTTGCATGGCTTTCATCCGGCCTTAATCACTGAGCCGCTCCTGTGCTAAACCTGAGTCATATCTCTAGGGTTCAAAGCCTTTAAGGAAGGTAGAGAACAAAGAATCGATTGTTTTCTAATTAGTGGCAGGGTATCCGAACAGGGGTCCTTCTGGCCAATGTTCTATGCAGGTGAGCTTCTTAATATAGAGCCCTGAGTGTTCCAGTCTGGATTACTCTGTCCCCTCCCTCCAATTATGTTTTGACATTTTATGAACAGTTTCACAAATGAGCAGGGGCTGTTGGCTAGAGGGTGATCGCCTGTACTGGGGGTAGGGGGTATAAATCACTTAGTCCTGACTTTGTTCATAGCCATTATCATCCATCCAGCTGCACTGGAATACGACTATCCAGGTACGCATTTTTTATCAATCTGCTACTCTTGAGTGTGGGTGTGATGGATGGGGGTGGGGGAGTTGAGTGTCATTGAGGAGGAATGGGGACATCTCAATACAGAGATGAGTAAAACACTCACTAAGCTCTTATTACTCTGTGCCAGGCTCTGTGCTTTAACTAAACTTTAATAATGTGGGTGCGGCTCCAAGGAGCTGTAGGTGTCTTATTCTACGGCACCTTGAGCCAACATAAGCTAATAAACTCCCCTTTTCAAATTTATTCACTATGCCCAGATGGATGAAAAGTTCTTGCAGTGTGTCTGTATCTGCATTTGTGTCGCTGTGTGCATATCTGGGCAGAGGCGAACATTCTCAGGGCATTAGGAATCTTATGCTTTCATCTGCTCACAATAGTTTGTCCTTTGGTGATAAGACAGGTTTCATGTCTTAGGAAGTTCTTTGCTTGTCAGTCTCAAAAGATCCAGGAGACATGTCATTATCGGGTTTGAATCTCTGCTGAATACATGAAAATCTCGTCTCTGAAGATTTATCCACATTTTATGGCTATTGAGGTATTATCAGTATATTGTGTCAGAGTGAAATATCCAAGTTCTTGCAATGGTTGACTATAAAAACAAAAAATACTAGAAGCTAGAAGAGACCTTGGGCAAGAGAATATATTACACCTGGAAGAAATTTAACACCATAATGTGGTGAAATGGATCTTAGGGGTTATCTAATCAAACTCTCATTGGAAAAATGAAGACATTTTCTCTGAAAAAACATAAATTTCAACAGCAAATTCAGATTTGCAATTTGTTTGCTTCCCAACAACCATGTGAGCTGCAAATGTCGTTTTCCCCATGTTACAGAAGAGGAAATTGAGGCTTGGTGTCTAAGCCCAAATCCAAGTTCTTCATTTTAGCTCCTAGGGCAGGATGTCTCTGAGCCCCAAAATAGAGAAATGCCTTTCTGAAGGTCACACGGTACCTTAATAGCAGGGAGCCAGAATTGGAGCACAGGTTTCTGATATGCAATCAAGTGCTCTCTTTACTGACCTACATGGTCTTCCACAGACAAAGGCTTCCTGGCTGCATTTAGTTTGCATAATTAGTATTTGTTGAATTGAATAGAGTTGAGCAAATATTCTTTATCGTGTCTTACTTCATTCAACAGGCTGTTGATTCATTTCTATTCCTTGGATGGAAACCATGCGTGCATTTGTCATGATAAGTATGTTGATGTTGCCAATTGCTGGTAAGTGAATACCCTTTCTTCAAATCCAACATGGAGCAAAATATTTATCTAGCTTAAAAGAGGTCCTTTTGAATACACTTTTCTCTAAGCGCAAATGCAGAAAGTATTTTCATATATATTGAAAGTCCACGGTGGGCATAAACGACTTGGGCATTTGTGGCCTGTCTACCTTCCTGAAGGCCCCCACCCTCGGGCCAATAGAGAAATTATACTGGGAACTTCCTCTACTCCTGCATTATAATAAGAGCTCATGATTACATTCTTTAACACTTAAGGAGTATCTGAACTCATTGGTATGGGTTCTCCTTCTCTCCTTCATACCTTAGCAGATGGTTTCATGTGACAGTTTCCTATGAAAAAAAGAAAAAGAAAGAAAAATTATTCTGGTGACCAACCAACATCCTTGTGATGAATCTACCCAAACATAGTTGGGCTGGTCCTCAAACAACAGAAAACACATCATATTCAGAACTCAAGATTTTCCATTTTTGAAAAATGACCTGCCAGTGTAGCCACCAGCTTTGGGGCCTCAGTTTCCTTCTCTGTAACTGAAGACAATAATACTTATCCCGGTCACCACCTACCTTGTAATGAGGATCAAATGGAAAGAATATTCTCTTGAAAGTCAGAAGGCTCAAAACCTACCTTTGTTTGACATTGACTCGGTGACTGACTTTGAGAAAGTCACTTAATTTTCCTGGGCTCCTATTTCCTCACGTGTATAATGAGAGGGTGGGGCTGGGGAGGTGGTTTAACAGATGGGCTCAGGGGTCCCTTATAGCTCGAGAGATATAAAAGGGTGTTGGAAAATATGACAAGACCTACAAATGTAAGATATTGTTGTGTAAAGTATCACTAACTTACAGAGTTTTTAAATTAATTTTTAACTCTACAAATTATTTATCTTTTCTATCCCTTTATCAGTCTATCTAAACTATCTTATTTTTTCTCATCTCTCTCTGACCATATTGTCACCAAAACTGAACTAATTTTATAACTTTTTTCCAGTTGAGCTATTCTTGATGAATAAATACGTTGGATTCAAACCCCTCCAGTGTTCAATGGCACACTCACCATGCCTCCACATAGTATACTCCTTCCCACTTTTCTGCCTTAGGTCATTCTCTCTGCATAGAAAGACCTCTCTTTCTCTGTGCTATCTTAGTTCAATGTGGATTTAGAGCCTTCAAGTCTCACCATCTCTGAAATTCAGTTTGATTCAACAAATACTTGTTAGCATAAGTGCCTACTGCTGAAGTATGAGAACCAGGCTAAGAGTCAGGAAGAACATGGTTCAATTTCCATTTCTGAAATAAGCTGTACAGTCAATTCATTTAAGTTTTCAGTAACAGGCAGTTCTCTAAGTCTACAAGCTATAGATGAGTTGCTATCTCTATCAGTAAAGCATATCTTCTTACTGGGAGATCCCTATGCCACAGGTAAAATCACACGTCCAGACCTTCCAAAAATGTTAAAGGCATTCTTCTTGATGCTGAGTATGCAAAGACAAAATAAATAAACAGTGCTTTCCCTCAAGTAATTTATATTCTACTGAGGACTGAGCAGAGATAATGCATACAAATATAAGGCTCCTCCAAATACTTCAGACTGCACTGATCTCTCCTTCTCTGAACTAGAATGACAGAAATTTCAAATTTCATAGAAGATTTCTTTGAGGTTAAAGGTAAATAATTTAAGCAGCAAGAGATCTGAATAACTTATTGCTACAAACTCTCCAAAACCAGAACATCAAAAGAGAAGAATTATATGCCAAATAATCAAGCCATCACAGCTGAATCCATAAGATAAGAAGGCAGAACTCCTCTGCCTAAGGTAAAACCTCCATGAATTAACTCTGGAGAACTGAGGTTCTTACTCATTGCCCTTACACACACACACACACACACACACACACACACACACAGACTTACCATTAACTCCACATGCCCACTAAAGTGAGCACAAAGGAGTTCACACGCTTATAACTCAGGCTGTTTCCTTAAGGATACCACGTAGCAGGGGACTCTGCCCAAATCCCTCCCCTCCATGAACAGAAGACAGTGAATTTACCTAGTCACAAAGAAAAGAAAAATGATGGCCAGATGAAAGTCTTGGGGGAAGGGCAAGAGATGTGGCACATTTGGTGCGCTGAGTTACAGAGGGATAACATTGCATTGAGCCTGAAAAAGCAGACTAGAAACCAGCTAGGTTTGACAACCAATGGTTGTCAAGGCTGGGTGTCTCATAACCTAGTCTAACGCCTTTTATTGGTTGATTAATAGATATTTAAGCCCACACAGGGAGATGTTCTCACCTGACAATAGCATTTATTTTAAGGGGGCAGTGGGATGATTGGTTGATTGAATGGATTAACCTACATTTTAATTCCAAGTGTCCTCCCCACACTGTACCATGTTGTGCCAACCGATCAATCCAACACTGTTTTCAATCCCATGATTTTTTGCCATTATGGCTCTGCTCTTTTTGTTCCCTATCTTTCTCTACCTCTGATTCTTCTAAGTGAACTAACTCATTCACAGGATCAGAATCTTATGTTTTAGAGCTAGAAGGGACCTCAGAGGTGACCTTATCCAACACCCTCATTTCACAGCTGAGAAGACCGAGGCCCATGGCAGCTAAGTGACTTTCCTAAGCTCATGTAGTCAGCAAGCATCGAGGGATGAATCTGAATCCAGATTCTCTGGCTCCAAAGTCACTCTTTCCACTATGCTTTGTTGCTGTCTTCCAAGTCCTGATGCGATAGAAGCATTTACAACCTATGGTGAGAGTATATGAGAGTTGATCTACTGAAAATAAGCAGGAAGGGAGAAAAAAATAAGTAGCTCATTTAACACCTATTGGTAATAATATCAGCTAGTATTCTGGAATAGAATTTAATTATCAGTCACATGAAGAAAATAAAAATGTAATAATTATCGAGCAGGAGATAATATTTTGCAATTGCTTCACCAGTGGGGAGAAGCCATTCTTACCTCAGTAGCTGTTATGCTAATTAACAGATTGTGAGTAATTGTGCTGCATTTGAAAGATGCCAAAGCTATTACAGAGCCTTTGTGCTACTGACTAGCACCTTACAAGGTTCTTTCTTTCAGAGTCACAATAAAGACCTGCTTTTCATTGGAAAGGTTTATATTTTTCCAAAACATGATGAATGAGCACTCCATGACATTTTTGGCATACAGATGGAATTTTCCTAACTGTAAAGTGTTTTGCTCTCACTGATCATTGAAGTAGGCTCCTATCCAGTTTTTCCAATTTCTGGGGTATCTCATCTCTCAACCATCCTTCACACAGCAGCCAGATTCATCTTCCTAATGAACAGCTCTAATATGTCACTCCCACTATTCACAACCCTTTCATGGACCTCTCTTTCCTGCCAAATCTCCATATACAACTGCTGACCACCCTCTCCTCCTGGATACCCTCTCATCTCTGGGTTTTCATGGCACTGTTCTCTCCTGGTTTTCCTCCTACCAGTCTGATCACTTCTTCACTGGATTATCAACCATATCACACCCAATCTTAGGTTTGGGCGTATCCCAAAACTCTGTCCTGGGTCCTCTTCTCTCCACCCTCAGTGAATGTATCAGCTCCCATGGGTTTAAATAGTATCTCTCTATATGATCTTCCCACTTTATATCTAGTCCCAAACTCTGTCCTGATTTACAGTCCCACATCACTAACTGCCTATTAGTCATTTCAAACTGGCTACTTAGAGACATCTCAAACTGAATATCTCAAGGCTCTAAGGAGAAAGGTCAGTGGGACAAGGGGGCATGTGTGGCCACTGCTTTACATCCTGATATCAGTACAGCCTCCCCATCCATGATATACAAACAGATGTGTTCCCACTCCATTTGTTCTCTTACCTCTTACCTCATTTGACCATCCTTACAAAGTGGGGAGATTTTCATTAACATTTAAAAACCTTTCCTTCCAATCTCTTTGTCATAAATAGGTGGACAAAATGGGGACACACCTGATCTTCCATCAGAAATGACTCAAGGACTTCCAAGAAATATAAGTGAGAATCTTTTGAATTTTTTCGTACTAAGTCTAGCTGAGGATGGAGAGGGGGAGATTTTGACAGAAGGGGAAAAAATGCATCTTCCTATGAGATAGGTAAAGAAGTTTGTTTTCCCTGATGGTAAAGGAGTTAATTTCTGCATTTCAAAAAGATTCAGAGGCTTTTCTTTCTCTTGCAAATCCTTCCTCTTAGAATGTAGCATGCCATGCTTTCCCCCCATATTCATCCCTCAGATTTGATGGGAATATTCTCCCAACTTATTCCACTGGTAGAACTACAAAACTGCCCATAACTCAGGTGTCACAGGATTCTACAGTCTAGTGTCTAACTGTCCCTAAAGGTATGTGTTGGTGGGGCTGGGGTTGCCTAATGACCTTTCTTTTTTTTTTGTTTGAATAGGGAAGTAATTGTCACCATCCTGTCTGCTAAGCCAGTTGTTATAGGAGGCTGAAGAAGCCATCTTAAGCCAAAGTTATCAAGATTATGAATGACTGATTTGACACAGAGAGTATAAATGTTTATCTAGCTATTAAGGGATATATCTTACAGGGCAAAGATACATGATAGTCTTGGTGCTGGTTCTAGTTCTGGTAAGCATCTGAACCCCTTTGTCTCCCTGTTCACCATGGAGATGATGCCAGTAATGGTAGCTGATTAAGCTTTCTCAGGAAAGAGGAAACTTCCTGAAATGTCTGAGGAGGTCCAGAGTTTGGGGGCTGGGTGTTTTTGTCACTATGAAACTGCCAGGCACTGTATAACCAGTACAGAGCCTTCAGCCTACTGGTCAGCAGCAATCCCTAGCTCCCATGGGACTTGAAATTCTATCTGTTCCATATTCTAGAGACTTCCCCTTTGCAGTTCTATCGGCTTTACAGATTCTGCTCCCTCCCTTTTCAAATGTGTAAGCTCGGCCATATGTGTGGTTTTCTTTCTGTTTGTTGGCACTCCATGTTACCAAAATCTATGTAAGAACATACCTCCAGTCAGCTATCCACACTAGGGTTCAGCTGAGGGGCTTAGTATCTCGATTTATTCAAATCTAGCACACTCAAATCTCTGACTTCCTTCTTACCCTTTTCTTGAAGGGCTAGTTAGTGTTAATAGCCATTCCAGTTATTCCCTCTTCCCTCTTTGTACTTTTAGGGTTGTGCCAGAAGGGGTAAATAATGCTTCACCTGACCATTTTCCCATGATGTCCTTACCTGGAGCAGAGACTTATATTCAAAAACCTTGTCCACCCAAGGTTTCCTCTCATCCTCATAAACAAGGACCCTTGGACAGGCATTCATTCTCCCCACATTAACTTATCAAATGGCTCCATATGTTATTCTGGAGAGTCTGGAGTCTTGCCCTTGTGAGCCATAATTAGGAAAAGTGTATTAACCTGAACTCCAAACAAAGCAGCCCAGGAAGTGGTCCTGTGGAGGTCATATTGACCTCTCTCAAAACCAGCTAGCCTCAGTGAACTTGCCAGGTCAGTGGAATAAGTTCCTACCACACCAACCTTCCTCCCAAATGTCTCCCTCAACTTGAACCAGTCACTTTGGGACTACATTCTTCCAAGGCATCATCCCCTACTGTTCTACTAAACTGAGAAGTATATAATTTCATGATCCCCAAACCATTAACACTGCCAGGCTTAGGAGTCAGGGACACCACACATGAAGCACATGGTATGGCACATAATAATGTGAAAATAGTGTATTACAGGGTGTCATGGGGTGTTCAGGGAGCACTATCACCTCTTGAGTGAGGGCTTGCTCATCCACCTTTGGTGTCCACCTGCCACCCAACTCTCACCTGTGGCTCCAAGAAGCTGTAGCATGTGCAAGGGCCACACCCTCATAAACTGTCTCACTAGATGGCTAAACCAGGTTGAGGATAACTGACAGGGCTCAAACCAAATGGTGAGTTAGGGAGATGTCTATCCCAAGCATATGAAGACTTCCCCCAGTGGAGTGGGCAGATGAGAACAATTTGTTCTAATGGCTATGAAGGTGGCTCTGCGGAGTGTTTAGAGCTTGGTCAGACATAGAAGATGCTAAGGTCATCCACTGCCTCCCAGACCATCACCAGTCATCTTGATTTTTGTCTTGCCCACTGGACTTCGATGACTGGAAGAGAGAGTGAGGCTGATGACTTTGTGCAACTCTGCCTCATTTAAATCCAATTCAAGCAAGAGTCATTGGTCCTCTTTGAAAACAAAGAACAACAATATTGTATGACTGGCCCCTTCAGTGACTTGATATCTTTTTCTGGCCCTAAGCCAAACTTCTTTTCTATTTCCCAGGTAGTTATTTAGCTGCACGGTCATTGGCAACAGCTCCCCTCAAACTGTCCCTCAAATCAATTGTCTCACCTTCCTGAGGGTAGGAACAGAAGACAATTATAATACCACTTCCTAAGCCTTCTCAAGGTTCCAGCAAAATGGTGGTCTTACCATGTAACTATATCTTTATACACACATATTATCCCTTTCACAATAATACATTTTTTAAACATCTTTCCTCTCTTCTTAGAAAACATCACATTCTTCAGTGGGGCATTTAAGGATGTGGAAAGTGTAACATTATTTTTTGGTAAGTTGAATCCCTATTTTGTAAGGATAATACTGAGAGAGATATTATCACTGTTGGGGATGCTTGCAGTTCCTATCATTCAAAAACCATTTACAAAGGATGGCCTATATAGATAGGATCATAGAATCACTGATTTAGAGCTAGAATGGATCTTATGGGTTATCTAATCCACCTACCCACAGACACACACATTTTACAAATGAGGAAACTAAATCCCAGAGATGTTAAATGATGGAATACCCGCCTTCTGTGACTCCAAATTCACCATCTCTTCCTCTGCATCACACTTTCTCATCAGGTTTTCATCATCCTAGGCACTGGGGGAGCTATCAGGCAATCTGGATGACTAGAATGACTGCTTTCAGGACTTAGAATCCAACAGAGGAGATAGGACACATACGCATTATGGCTACATTAGAATTCTACAAGAATTGCCACTTCTAGAGTAGAATATCAGAGCATAAAAAATCATGCATCCTTTTTTTGTAGAGGGCCCTCTTACTGAGGGCTAGAGGGGAAAAGTAATTTACCCAACCATACACAGCTCCATAGTTCCAACTTCAAGACCCCTAATTATAGTCCGCTGCCCCATTGTCCCTCTGTAATAGCAAAATTGTTGTTGTCGTTCAGTCATGACCCCATTTCGGGTTTTCTTGACAAAGATACTGCAGTGGTTTGCCATTTCCTTCTCCAGCTCATTTTACAGAAGAGGAAACTGAGGTAAACAGGATTAAGTAATTTGCCCTGGGTTACATAGCCAGTAAGTGTCTGAGGAAGCGTGGAAGGCTCCACGCTCTATCCACTGCAACACTGAGCAGTAGTTAACATTTAGATAGCACTTTACGGTTGCAAAGAATCTTACCTATATATTCTCATGTGGTCTGAACAATAAGCTTCTCAGACTGGCGATAGGGTGCCCCCATTTTATAGATTATACAATCCCTGGTATTATATTCATTTTACAGATGAGAATCAGTAACCTTTCCTGAGGTAATAAAAGTACTGAATGGTAAAACTAAGACTACAACTCAGGTCTTCTCATTCCCACTCCAAGGCTCTTTGCCCTATACCATACAAAACTCTTCTGTATCTCTCACTGTATTTAACACAGTGCTGGGCACATATCAAATAATCTATAAATGCTTGTTGATCTACAACATCGAGGTAGAGAGTGGCGTGGATGAGAACTGCTTGTGGCATTTAGATGAAGCCCTCAGTTTCCATATCCTTACTCCTAAAGAACTTCTTTATTTTTCCCCTCCCCTTGCTGCAGACTGCTTGGGCTCCCACTTTACCTGGCTGCAGGCTATTTTCACCAACTTCCCAGCCTTGCTCCATTTTGTGAACAAGTTGAAGTGTGTGGCTGGGCTCTGCCCCAAGGATTTTGAAGACTATGGCTGCTCCTGCCGCTTTGAAATGGAGGGGGAACCCATGGATGAGACTGACAGGTGAGTTCCTAAAATCAAAGACTTGGGGTGGGGTATTGGCTGCCAGATGTGACAGGAATTATGAATAGCTACATCACCTAGACGGGGCCTAGAGCAATTTAGGGGTCTGTTGACTTCTTAAGGCACACTTCCACTCTGGGAAAGTTCAAACTATTAAGTTCTTTATGGATCTGTGAATAAATCGATACATGAAATACAAGAGAGAGAGAGAGAGAGAGAGAAAGAGAGAGAGAGAGAGAAACATATGCATACACACATGTATATACCAATAGATAGATAGATAGATAGGTAGATAGATAGATAGATAGACAGACAGATAGATAGATAAATAGATAACGTCAGTTAGATCTTGCAATGGATGGAGTGCTAAGCCTGGAGTAGGGAAGACTCATCTCCCTGAGTTCAAATCTGGACTCAGATTCTTACCAGTTGTGTGACCCTGGACAAGTCACTTAACCCTGTTTGCCTCAGTTTCCTCATCTGTAAAGTGAACTAGAATGGGAAATGGCAAACCACTCCTGCATCTTTGCCAAGAACACTGCAAACGGGTTCATGAAAAGTTGTATGTGACTGAAATGGCTAAACGACAAATGGATGTGTGTCTCTATATATACAAACATACACACATGTTGAATATAATGAGATATGTGTACACATGTCATATTAATTCATTCACATATATGTATATATAGAATAAGCTAATATATAGAATTAGAGAGCTATATAGTACCCCAAAAGTTTTAGTGCAATTTTAAGTTTGAATAGATTAAAACTGTACTGAGACATTTTGGAAACCCTGCATATATTCTGTTTTTGGACAGGTCTAATTAAGTTTATATTTACGTGAATGACAAGGGATATAAAAATACATGCATATATCTATATGTATACTCTTATATTTCCTGTACATGTCCTGTATATGCATGTATGTGTGTGTACATACATCCACACAGATATTATATGGGAACACACACAAGGAATATAAGATACACGCATACACACATACACAATACATACGTGTGTGTGGAATATAAGGAAATAAAAACAAGTGCATATATAGGAATATATTTATATCGACAATATAAGGACACACACACATGTACATATGTACATGCGTATACCCACATACACAAGGACAGTGTTGCAATATAAGGACACGTATATGTGCATTTGTGTATACACATATATGCAAGAAACATACAGACAATATAGCAATATAAGGACACCTAAGGAATATGAGATGCACACACATATATACATATTTCATATATATGTGTTATATATGTACATGTATATAGGTCTATGTGTTTTATATTCCTTGTATGTCCTTATGTGACTATAACGTCCTTATATGTGTGTGTGTCTTTACATCCCAAATATATATGTGTGTGTATATATACGTATCTTTATATTCCTACATATGTCCTTGTGTATATATGTGTGTAAATGCACATATACATATATATGCATATATGTGTATATCACAGTTACATATATGCGTATATGTGTATAGGGTGGGGTGTCATTATATTCCACACACACATATATGTATATTATGCACAAGGATATACATGTGTGTACACAATATACATGTACACATACATGTATGCGTATGTATACATGTGTGTGTGGGTTTGTACATGTGTGTGCATGTATACATGGAATATAAGGCACACATATTGCGGTGTGAAGATGCCCCAGGATTCTCAAAAGTGATATTGAGGCAGGATCTACCGAGTTGGAAAAGCTTCAAGTAGAGATCCAGCGATGGACCGTATGTTTGTTGTCCAAGGTGCTCAGTTATCCAAGTTTAGAGATATTCATCATCAGACTGGCTACAGTGATGACTTTTTGGCAACAGCAACTAGGAAGACTTGAGTTCAAATCCAGCCACAGACATTTAGCTGGCTGCATGACCCTGAGCAAGTCACCTAATCTTTGTCTGCCTCAACTTTTTCATCTGGGAAATGGGGATAATAATAGCCCCTACCTCCCAGAGTAAAGATTAAATGACATGTTTGTAAAGTATGACACAAACCTTAAAGCACTATAAAGTGCTAGCTATTATAATTCTATCAAGGCATAGAAGGGTTGCAATCTGTCAGTGGAAGGAGTACCCAGATTGTTGAAATCACAGGCTATCAAAGTATTGAAACAGCAAGCATTTCTTTAATCGTGATCTTTCCCTACTTTACTCACTGTAAACTGCATGGAAGACATGGAGATGTAGTGGAATGAGCACCGTATTTGGAGCCAGAAGACCTGAGTTCAAATCCTCACTCTACCATTTATCTACAGTGTAGCCTTAGGAAAGTTACCTAATGTCTCTGAGCCTCAGTTTCTTTATCTATAAAATGAAAATGATAATTTTTGCACTATTGACCTCACAGGATGTTGAGGATCTAATGAAATGTTTTTAAAAAGGCTTTGTAGAAAGCAAAGTAAATTTGGGTTGTTATTAAACTTCTTAAGGACTGTGGGGTCCAAAATTGTCCAATCTGCCATAAAAGACACTGAGGCAGAGCTCCAAGCCAATAACCATTTATTAAAGGGATCTGGCCCTCTTCAATGAATAGGACCTCAGCTCTTCCTCACTATATGAGATGCCCCCTGTCCCCAAGGCCTTATTTTTATAATTCTTGATATCCAGATGCACAGAACAAGCAAAGTAAAATATAGAGTCTCATTGGTTGATTGACCTTGCTCTTGACCCTCCATCAGCATAGGTGGTCACAAGATGGGCAAGGCTCAAGAGTCATCTCCACCAACAAAGTGGTCATAAGATGGATGCCTCCTCATCTTGCACAAGAGAGGATGGTCCAGGGGTACCAAAATCATTTGGGGAACTTTCCAAATCACATTAGGATGCCCACCCACACTGGGCTTAGTCACCATGATTAAGCAAAAGAGGGCAGAGGTCCAGAGTCCTTTCACCCCCGTTGGCCTTGGTCATGCGCTCATCAGGCCAAAAAGATGGAGGTCCTCTAATCAACATTCTTGTAGTTAGCCAAGTAAACTTTATAACAAGCTAGTGAACTTATAGCTCATAGTTTAGTGTTACCTTGCAGTTTAAAGTTTGAGGCCTATTATAAGGAAGAATCTATCTTATCTAACTATCCTTAAATATGATATATGTAAAATATGTGTTAATGTATGTAGTTTCTATATTAATATTAGTTGACTAAGCTGACTAAATGTATATTAATAAATACATATGACACTAATAATTATGGAATCACACTAAACTGAATAATACAGACTGGAATAAAGTAGGGGTCTAAATAGTTATGTCACAGGGCAAACTGTCTCATTCATCTTTATATTCCTCAACACCTAGCAAAGGCCTATGAATGTAGTAAATATGATACAAGTTTGATATAATCCTGATAAGCCCTTGACATGAGTCAGTAGAGGTACCTGGGCCTCTCCACTCACTTTAGTGTGTCAGGTTATTAAAAGTGAAACCTCCATGTCTTAGGACAGATTAGTGACTTTTGTATTATTTTTTAAAGTACCAAATAAGCCAGAAAACAAACTTTTTTCTGCTTTTGAACCTCCCAATGGCCTTCGCATGTTTTTAAAGACCTCCAGGCAAAAGTTGGTCTCCGTCTCACAAACTCTCAGCAAGAAGGAGTCCTTGAATATACATATTTACATTCTGAAATGAGAGATAGATTCAGCTCAATGAGTTGGTAGGAAGAGGACATCCTTCCCCTGCTCCCTGCTACCTTCTACTACAGCAGGGATAGGGGTGGGAAGCTCACAATTGTATAAGCATCAGAGACTAAGAAGCCAAGCAACAATCCATCAAAGTCATGGCCAGATCAGAATTACTAAATCATTCATGTTGAAAACTGATGGATGGGTGAACACCCAATTTCATTTTCTTCATACCATGTGAGGGGGTACCAGGGGCCAAGAGGGAACTCTGGAGGAGGGGTAGTTTCCTTGGAGATTTGCATTCCAAACCTGAATAAATCTTAGCAGATTTATTCAGAGACCCATTATTTTTCTATCTCGAATGTCATAGGTTTCCTGATTGAAGGCAGCTTTTGCCCTGGACGGATATAAAGTTTTGATTGCCCAGGCCATCAATCAACAAATGTATATTGAGCTCTAGTACTACTGTGCTAATGAATATCCCTTTTTTGGACAGTTCTTAGATTAGAGGGATGCCATATATGTAGTATTCCTGTTTTCAGGAAGGCATTTGGCCCAGCCAACACTGTGTCACCACAAAGATGATGGACTTGAAGTTGGACTGCTGGCTCTGCCACTGTGACCTCAGGCAGTTCTCCTCACTTACAGAACTCAGTTTCCTTTTCTGTTAAATTAAGTGCTTGGATTGGGTGGAAAGACTTCTAGGTTCCTTTCCACCTCTGTATCTATGAGCTGATGATCCTAAATCACCCTCTGGACCTGTAAAGTAAGGACAAAATACCTGTAGAGCCTAGTTCACAGGACTTTTCCAGTGTGTAAAGTACTTTGTCAGTCTTTAAATGCTATGTAAATATCAGTTATTATAAAATCCTTATAGTTAAGATGGAGAGGTGGAAATTAGGTAACCCAGTCAGGTCATACAGGACTATAAGATACACAAGCAATATAATACACATACACATACATATATAATACACATACATGTGGAATATAAGGACACACACATACATATTTGTACTTGGTTAAGCGACTGGACCCAAAAAGTTTTGATTATTGGGTTGATATCAACCTAAACAAAAATCCCTAATGGAGTGTTTTATTGTTATGTCAAGATATGATCCATATTCATGAGGTATCTGATCATGCTGTATAAAAATTAATTGAAAGAACTGGGAATGTTAAGCCTGGAGAGGAGAAGGCTTAGGTAGAACACGATAGTTACCTTTGAATGTTTTAAAGTTTGTCTTATAGAAGAGATATTAGATTTGACCTCCTAGGGCAAAACTAAGGGGACAAGGATGGAATTGAGGATCAGTGTAAGGACAAATATCCTAATAATTAGAGCTAACCAAAGGTCAAATGCACTGTCCCTGGAGAGAATGGGTTCTTTCACGAGGGGCCATCCAGCTTTTGTCTACTTTAGTGAGTCATCAAGGAGACTTGGGCCTGAATCCTGGTACTGCTTTGAGCTTCCTGTGTGACCTCAGACAAAATCATTTCTCTTGTCTGGGCCTCAGTTTCTTCATCTGTTAAACAAAGGGATTGACCTCAATGACCTCTAAGATTCCTTCCGGTTGTAGCATTCCACGTTCTATACTCCAAGGCCCCTTCTATAGTCTAACTATAACTAACACTGTGTTCTAACATTCCATGCTCTTCCTTCAAACTCTGATTCTAAATATAATTTGTCTAGAGGGAGGTAGCTATATGTGATTCTTCTACTGGAGAAAAACATATACTACTCTTGATCCAGAGCTGGAAGTTCCCTTTGATTAATCTAGTCCAACCGCCTTGTTTTACAGATGAGGAAGCAGGCCCGTAAGGTTAGGCAGGTCATACAGTCAGTAAGTATCAGAAGTGGGATTTGAATTCAGGTCCTTTGAGTCTGAATCCAGGGATCTTTCCACCCTAAAGAGCTGCTCTTTATTCTAGTGACAATTAAATAAACAAGGAGTTCTTTCTTCTAACTCCCTAAGTTTTAATTTTCTCCCCAACCATGTGTCCAGTTGTTGTTTCCAGCACCGAAAATGTTATGAAGATGCTGCTGAACTGGAATGCACCCGAGACCTAACCAAACTTTCCACCGATGTCACTTGTGACAACCTAAACATTACTTGTGGTAAGTGAAATTCATTTTACTAAGTCTGAGGTATCCTGGATAGGTACATGATGATTCTAGTGTAACTGGTGTGTTTGGGGATACAAAGTACTTCCCTTCCTTCCCAGGACACCCACTGCCCAGAGGGGCACAGAAGTTGACCCAGAGGATTTCCCGTCCTATTCTATCACCCTTTCTGGGCCTAGGACCAGCTGGAAACACAATTATGACCAATTTGATGGGCACTGTCCTGGTATCCTCCTTACAGCACCCACTCTTCCTTCATAGAACTCAAAGGATATAGAATTGGAAGGGATCAAAGGTCATCTAAAGGGAAGTGAAGTGAGTCGGGGAGTTTTCTCAATCCTCTTCATGTGTTGGTCCATCTCTCCAGATCCCAAGGATCCTTGTGAGCATCTTCTATGCAACTGTGATAAAACTGCCATTGAGTGTTTTCTTCATTCACATATCAACTCCTCCCTCAATGGCCTTGATGTTGCCCTCTGTGTGCCCACGGTCACAGGTAAGAAAAACTAGATGGAGTTTCTCAGTTTCCTCAATGACACTTGCTGTCAATCACTGGCTTTGCCTTCTCTTTCTTGTTAGTTATTCTTTGTCCACTACAATTCAATGACAACTATTCATGAAGGGCCTACTACTTTGCAAGCCCTGTGCTCAGTCCTGGGGGAGATCTTGGTCCTCACCTTTAAGAAGCTTAAACTCTAATGGGGACAAGAACACAAATAACTGTGATAGAAGATAAGGTTAGGAAAAGAGATAGATCTAGGCAAAGTATGAGATAATTTTCTTTTAAATAGGTAGGTAGGTAGGTAGGGGGAGAGGGAGAGAGAGAAAGAGAGAGAGAGAGAGAGAGAGAGAGAGAGAGAGAGAGAGAGAGTTAGTTTTTATTAAATACTTATACCATGCACTATCCTAAAGTCTGGGAATACAAATAAAAGAAAAAAAATACAGTCCTTCCCTTCAAGGAGCTTACGTTTCAATGGAGGAAGATAATGCATGAAAGGGAACTGAAAAGGGGGAGAAGAGGGGAAAATGAGGTTGGAAAGATGGGGATACAGGAGGGATGAAATAAGAAAATGTGTCCTTGTGGGAAAGCCTTTTGTTTGAGCAAAAGGGGAGAGATAAAAGGCTGTTTATAGGCTGTCTCTGTAGAGTGTGTAAGGGCAAATAATGTATAATCAGCCTATAAAAATATGTTGGACCCATAGTGTGAAAATCAGAAAATGCCATTTAAATATAAGCCATTATTATCATGACGTGTCTTGCGAATAATAGCCCCTCACCTACTGGCCCAGGATGAGTAGCCATTTGTGGCCAATAAATAGGAAATAAAAATGTTCGTTTCATTTATTTTACTTCCAGTGGGGACTATGGGCCAACAAAGTTGTTTTATTTTTTGAAATTACAGTCTCAACAATTCTTTTAATAAGTGGACTAGTTAAAATAATTTTGTCCACATCCTATGCTCTGTTCTCAAAGGGTGATTTCTTGCCCTCTAGCTGGGCTGCTGCATTCAAGTGACTTTTCCAGAAAGTTTAGACTAGGCAGCATTAGTATAACAGGAGGAGGACTGAATCTGGGGTCAGGAGGACCTGGCTCTGAATCCTAGCTCTACTTAGCGGTTCTGGGACCATGAACAAATCACCTCTGTGTTGTTGTTGTTCAGTCATTACAATCATGTCTAACTCTTCATGACCCCATTTGGGGTTTTCTTGGCAAAGATACTGGTGTGCTTTGCCATTTCCTTCTCCAGCTCATTTTACAGATGAGGAAACTGAGGTAAGCATGGCTAAGTGACTTGCCCCGGGTCACACAGCTAGTCATTGTCTGAGGATGGATTTGAACTCAGGTCTTCCTGATTTCAGGCCCTGACTTACTTCTGTGAGTCTCCTTTAGAACATGGAAATACTGGTTCTCACACTATCTATTTCTCAGGGCTTTTGTAAAGAAAGAGCTCTCAAGTACTAGAGCAGTGGGAGCTCTTTCCGCCTGGCTCCTATGTTGCCATCACCCCGTGCCTCTGCGAGGAGTCGCATCCTTCCCTTTTGATAGAATTCTTTTGGAGATGTGAATGCCTTAACCCAAAGGTGTTTCAATATGAGCTGAACTGAATTCTTATGGCCTTTTCATCTTCTTTCATTTTCAAAGCTTGTCCTGTCTCCCAATTCTATAGTTCCGTGATTTGTCCCTGGAGGGACTTTATGCCTTGGTTCTGAATCTGAGCTTGAGAGATTGCAAGCTCATCTCTCTAATGTTCTCTCCCAACATGTTAATTTTTCAGATACGAACAGCAAGGAAGAGGTCATGACCCTCCCAAATGACCGTAAGTCTTTCTCATTATATCATGTTTCATTCATATACTGGAGGATTAAAATGGGGAGGTGTAGATGGGTAGGTACAGATGATATTCTCTTAAGCTTTAAGATTTTACTTTCCTGACAGCAATCCCATGAGCTACTTGCTCATTGTGGGACTTTGAATGAGTCTCTGGACCTCAGTCTAGTTATCTGAAAAATGAGAATGGCTAGACTGGCCTATCTGGTCAAGTCAAGTATTCATTGAGAGCTGACTATGTGCCTGTACTGTGCTATGCACTAGAGATACAAAGACACGTAAAAATAGTCCTTGCACTCAAGAAACAAACGATCTAACAAGGGAAGTGACATACAGACAAATATGCACAAACAAGATTAATTGGAGGTAGCCTATGAAAGAAGGCACTAGCACTGAGGGGCACCAGGAGAGACTTCTTGAAGAAGGTAGGATCTTGGCTGAGAACTGAAGGAAGCCAAAAGGTTTCCAACAACAACCCACTTCCATGGCTGTTTCATCAGCAAATATCATTTAAATGTAATACATTTTTATCATGAGGTTTGCAAATAGCCCCTCACCTCCTGGTCCAGGTTGAGGAGCCATTTGTGGCCAATGAATAAGAAACATAAAGCTCGTTTCATTTACTTTACTCCCAGTAGGGATTGTGGATGAAATAAGAAAATGTGTGAATATGGGAAATCATAAAATGCCATTCAAATAGAAACTGCAATTATCAATAGGCTTGTAAATTGCCCCTCACCTACCGGCTCAGTCCGAGGAACCATTTGAGCCAAATGAATAGGAAAAAACATGTTCATTCATTTTATAATGTTGTAGCTGTTGTTCAGTTATTTCAGTTATGTCTGACTATTCATGACCCCATTTGGGATTTTCTTGGCAGAAGTGCTGGAGTAGTTTGCCATTTCCTTCTCCAGCTCATTTTATAGATGAGGAAACTGAGACCAAAAAGGTGGAGTGACTTGTTTAGGGTCACACAGCTAATAAGTATCTCAAGCTGGATTTGAACTCAGGTCTTGCTGACTCCAGGCCTGGTGCCCTATTCACTGCATCATCCAGCTATCTGATTCATTTCATAATATTCAAGTATTATTAAACCTACTTTATAGATAAGGAAATAAGCTCAGAGCATTTAAGGGACTTGCCTATTACTATACAGCTTGGATAAGAGCCAGGATTCATAGGATGTAGATTAAGAACTAGAAAGGATCATTAAGACCACCCAGTGCAGTCCCTTCATTTTACAGAGGAGATCCAGAACAGTAAATCCACCTAGGTTATAAATAGCAGAGCCAATATTTGAACCCAGGTCTTCCTAACTCCAGGACTGGTACTCTATCCGCGGCACCACCTAGCTGCCCAACCCTTTTATAAATGAGGCCAAGAAAAGTTAAATGACTTTCCCAAATCCACATAGGTTATTAATGGCAGAGCTAAGATTCGAACCTAGCTCCTCTGGCTCCAAGTCCAACACGGTACACACTATAAGAAGCTTCCTCCTGGATAAAAGCATCTTCCAGTGGGCATTGTTGGGTTAAACTGGAAGTATCTATGGCAGCAGATGTGCTAAAATTCCCAAACTCAGCTATTCCTCTGTTCCCAACAACAGGAAACATTAATTACCTTCCATAATGAGACTAATTCAAACATCCAAGTGCAAAACAGGTCCCCATGCTGTACTTAACAGATGTGAATTTGCATTTGTTAGGATGTAGACCATTAAGTACCCTTTTTCTCCTGCCCTCACTGCTGCCTCCCTTGAATAATTAAGCTGGTCTATGGGCTGCCTCATGATATTATTGAGGTAGAGGGCTCAGCAGTGCTCAGAAAATGCACACAGACCAGGCAGAAAACTGTGAAAAACATCTGTTCCCAATCACTCCTCACCAAGGTAATGCTGGGCTCATCTCACTGCGACTGAGTGCGGAAGCTCATCACTAGCTGGGGCCTCAAAGGGATTCCACCCCCATCCTTCTCCCCGGTTCAGGGGGATGCAGGGGAATGGGGCTACACTTAGCTCCCTTCCTTTCTGGAAGCTGCCTGGCAGTTTCAGGGCAAGTTGGATGGTGAGTTCCCCGCTGCTTCAAAGAGAAGTTACAGAAGGGACTCTTGGTGTGGTAGGAATTGAGGTCCCTTCTAACTCAAAGATTCTATGATTCAAAGAGATCAGATAATGAGCTCCAGGGTTCCATTATCTAGTCCTTGCTGGGTAGTTTCTAAAAAGTATCATGACCTCTCTGGTCCTGGCTATCACAGACTTGGCCAAGGGATGATCAGCATGGCAAAGAGTGGAAAGAGCATGACCTGGTAGTCAGGAGGTCCTGGCTCTGCTAATAGCTAGCAGAGTGACCTTGGGCAAATCTCTTAAAACCTCACAGAGCATCAGGCTCCCCATTAGATTATAAGTTCCTTGGGGGTAGGGACTGTCTTTTGCCTCTTTCTGTCCCCAGTGCTTACACAGTGCCTGGTACCTCGCAGGTGCTTAATAGATGTTTCTTGACTGATTGACTGTAGAATAAGAGGATCGTAGGATCACAGGTTGGATTGGATGATCACTGAATTGTCCTCCAATGCTAAAATACTATCATTTCTATGAACTGAGAAATTTTTGGGTAATAAATGATGGAAAAGCACTGTGACTGATGAATGAGAGACCCTAGGGTACCACTGTGTATCAGAAGTTGGTATCAATGACTGCTTATGTGATTTAGAGCAAGGCAGTCCCCTTCAAATGAGATAATATATGTAAAGCACTCTGTAAAGAATGGAGCTGGTATAATTTTAGATGCTGGCCATCATTCCTTATATGTGTTTCTTTCTTCAATTAGAATGTAATTTTGTGGAGGACAGAGATTTGATAACTTTTGTAATTTTAATCCCCAGTGTACTTAGCACATATTAAGCACTTAATAAATTAATTTTATTCAAAATGGTAGTGAAGATAAGGATGATTGTGGTGGGGAGGGGGGAGCCCAGCAATGACACATGGGCTCATCCTTGACTGTCCAAGGTCTATCCTATGAGCCAGAGGGAAAATGATGTGTGGGATCCTCTGGGAGTCATGGAGTGTGGGACAAAGCGACGTGTAAACACTTGAATGTGGAAATTCTATTCAGAGGCCATGTTCCTTTTTGGCACACTTTCCTCATTTTGATAGGGAACTGATTGTGCTGCTACTAAAGCCAAGGCTAAGGGCATCACCGGGGCCAAGGGGAGTTGGTGAAGAAGGTGGTCCCATTCTGCATCATACTCCAACTTCATAGCATCAAGGGATTTGAGACATGAAAGAGACTGGGACCTTCAAGATCATCTAGGCCAACTCTCTCTTGGAAAGAAAAGGGAATTAAGAGCCAGATAAGTCAATGGACTTGATCACAAGCCTTCACTGGGTCACCAGTAGTACCAGGATTCAAACCCAGTTCCTTTTATTCTACTGTCAGTTTCAAAAAGCTCATGAAATTATACCTACATCACCAGATGGGGTATAAGTGGAGCGTAGCAGGAAAAAAAAAGATTATACATAGCACAAACTCTGGGACAGAACTAGGCCAATCATGGTTCACAGAAACACACAAACCTGTATCATGCATCCCTTCCCATCATCTTGGCAAGGCCCTCCTCTCAGGGTCTCAGTTGTCTCATATCTATCATCTTATTTTAGAGACATAGACCTTACCTGTGAAAATCCCCAAAGGCTAGGAGAACCTATAATGTAGAGGGGTAGACCTTTCTTGATAACTGCTGCTATGGTGTTTTGCATTCAAATGGGCTTTGATAATAAGGGGTCTTTTGTTTGTTTGCTTGTTTTTGAAGCATCCTCTTTCCTTCCATAGAGCTTCTTGCCCACAAGAGCTCTCTGGCACCAAGGACAATCACTGAACTAACAGAAGGTATTGTACGAGGAAAATACAAAAGAACCACCACAAAAGATAATATATTGTTGCTCAGTGACTTCCTGTGACTCATGGCATCCCAGAATTATAGAACCTCAGAGTTGCAAGAGACCTCAGAGGCCTCCTAGTCCAATCTCCCTGTCTTACCGATGAAGCCCCAGGGAAAACGTGACTTGCCCAAGGTCACATAGAGTAATTGGCAGAAGTGGTATTTGAGCGAATTTGTTTGAATTCCAAGTCCAGTCTTCTTTCTGCTTTAACACGCCTTTTGTGAGCCTTAGTTTCATCATCTATAAAATGGGAGGAATAATTTCTACCTTACATGCTTCACAGGGTAGTTATGAATAAGTCACTCTTGTAAATGGTAGAGAGATATATACCATGTAAACTTGGTTTTTATAGCTTTTAATATTCCTACCCTGTTAACATCTAATCCCTCTCTGTTTTTTCCCATTTCCTGATGCTCATCTACACCCTCCAAACACCCAGATCACTGGCTAAGGACTCATTTGAGTTTTCTCTTTGGGGTAACTGGTACACAAATAGGTTTAATAATAGTCATGAAGATAACTCAGGTGGGAATTGCTAGCAGAGAACTTTGGTGATGTCAGACTGAGACTTTGGGAAGGTAAACATTTCCAAACCTCTAAAGAAGAGAAATCCCACCTTCTACAGGAAGCCTTCCTTAACACCGCACCCCCCATCCCCTGCCTTATTTCTATTTATTGTCTATATAGCTTACTTGAGGCTTTACTTGAAGCTCCTTGAAGGCAGGGACTGTCTTTTGCCTCTTGTATCTCCAGCACTTAGCACAGTGCCTGGCACATGGTAGACACTTAACAAATTCCTATGGATTGATTGATTGAAGGTAACTGGGGTTCTGAGATGACTAACTGGAAGGCTCTAGGCTAAACATCTTCCTGTCACCATAGAAATGTTGCTGACTTTGCCAGTGGTGACCTCCCATGACACTGTGATGAGCTAAGCCCTAAACCAGGACTGAAATGGTCCTGAAAACGAGGAGGGCATTGTTTGGAGGCACCTCAGAAAAACTGAGAAGTGGAATAATAGGTCAATGCGATATGAAAGCTAGAAAGGGCCATTGAGGTAATCTGGCCCAACTCTCATTTTAAAGATGAGCAAACTAAAGCCCATACTCTCTGCAGTCTTCAAGAATTTCCCCTCTCTTCCCAGAGTAAGTAGGGTTAGTGGTAAGAGCCCTGGATTTGGGTCAGCCATTGCATGAACTATGTGACTGCTTTAGGCAAGGTATTTCACTTCAGTAGCATTCTCAGTTATATCCTTTGTTAAATGAGGGGATTGGACTAGATGGCCTTTAAAGGTCTAATTCCTCTGAGTCTATGAGAAAGTAGCTTGGGTAAGTAATCTATGAATTACTTGCCCAAGGTCATACCTCTAGATCAAGTTATTATGATTCTAGGATCAAAGACATAGATCTGGAAGGGACCTCAGAGGCCATATAGTCCAATACCTTCATATTACAGATGAAGAAACTGTGACCCAGGCAGGCCCAACATCACAATGAAACCACTATAATAGGTAGAATTTTGAATATGGTTCTCCTGACTCTATAGCCTTTCCATTGTACTGTATTACTTCTCCACTTTTAAGTTCAAATTTTTCCTTTTGTTGAGTCTGTTGCCCCTCCTGAGAAAACCTAGTGTAGTTCCAAGACTGGCCATGTGGGAATCATCCATACCTGGCCCTTAAAAAGGCTGGCTGCTTCTAAGCTTTCTTGGATACTTTAACCCCATAATGGAAACGGAATTTCAGAGCTGGAAGAGATCTTGGAGATCAGCCCTCTAAACCACACACAGCTAACTCAGAATCTCCTCTATAGTACCCTCAACAAACTGTCATTCAGTGTTTGATTAAATATTCCAATGAGGGGGAACCCACAGCCTGCCATAAAAGTTCATTTGACTTCTGAATAGCTCAAATTAATATTATTTCTGACACTGTTTAAATCTGTCTCTGCTTCTAGTTCTGCCTTCTAGAGTTCTGCCTTCTCTCGGACAAGTGTAATTCCTTTTCTGGGGCAGCTAGAGGGTGCATTGGATAGAGTGCTGGGCCTGGAGTCAGGAAAACTCATCTTCCTGAGTTCCAATCTGGCCTCAGACACATGCTAGTTGTGTGACCCTGGCCAAGTCACTTCACTCTGTTTGCCTCAGTTTCCTCATCTGTAAAATGAGCTGGAAAAGCAAATGGCAAACCATTCCAGTATCTTTGCCAAGAACACCCCAAATGGGGTTATGAAGAATTGGGTACAACAACAACAAAACCCTCATCCTTATGATCGTTCTTCAACTATACAGAGTCAGCTAGGACGCCCCTGCCTAAGTCTTCTTCAGTCTAAACATCTCTAGTTCCTTTCACCAGTCTTCATATAGCATTATCTTGAAGCCTTTCATCATTCTCATTGCCCTCTTCTGGATACATTCATCTAAAGCATGGAGGTGGAGGAGGAGGAGGAAGAGGAGGAGGAGGAGGCAAAGGAGGAAAAAAAGGAAGGGAAGAGTTGTAGTGGGTGAGGCCATGGTAGTAATAGCCACCATTTATTTACACCTCAGAGTTCACAAAGCAATTTCCACACGTTATCTCCTCTGACCCTCATAACAACTATGTGAGTAGGTATTATCATCGCCATTTTACAGATGGAAGAAATTGAACCTAAGAGAGGTTGTGACTTGCGCAGGATCTCACAGCTAACATGTTTCTGGGATAGGATTCAAACTCAGGTTTTCCTGATTCTGAGCAAAGCCCTCTAAGCACTTCACCAGACATTACACTCGGTGCTGGTGACACAAAGGAAAGACCCAAACAGTCCTCACCTCCAAGGGGCTTACATTCTATTGGGGAAAAGCAACAACCACCACAACATGAATACAGTTAAGTCCATACAACAGACATAAAAAGCCATTACAAAGTAATTTCCTGCAATGGGGAAGGGTACTAGCATCTGGGAAGATGAGGAGAGGCCTCAAGTAATAGGTGAAACTTCAGCGGAGCCTTGAAGGAAATGAGGGGTTCAATGAGGCAGAGGTGCAGAGGGAGAACATCTCAAGCATGGGGGAGTCTGGACAAAGGCATGGAGTGTTCTGTCCTGGGGAAAGCAAGGAGGCCTGTTTATTTAGAATATAGAGTGCGTCAAAGAGAGTAAGGTAGAACAGAACCAGCCTGTTTATTTAGAATATAGAGTGCGTCAAAGAGAGTAAGGTAGAACAGAACCAGATTATAGCAGACTTTCAAAACCAACCAGAGGAGTTCATTAAAACACTTCTATCTTGGGAGCATTGCACGCCCTCTGGATTCTGCTCTCTTCTCTACCAGTCTGATAAACTCCCCTGTGCAAGGAGATTAATGAGTGTTAAGGAGGTATTACAACCCAGGAAACAGATTTTTATTTTCATAACGATAATTCCTACGTGTCAGAAAGAACATCCGACTAGTCGTCGGGAGACCTGTGTTGTTTGCCTGGCTCTACTGCTAACAAGGGGCATGATCTTAGAAGCCATCTCACTTTTCTTGGCTAGTTTGTTTACTCATAAGATTATGGGGTTGTTCTATAATAGGAGTTCTAAACATTTTGTGTATATATGTGTGTGTCCCTTTGGGTACTCATGGCTCTCCCAAGGGGTATGGTGAACCCTAGGGACCATTTTTAAAATAATGTTTTGAAATGAAATAAAATACATAGGATTACAAAGGAAATTTGATCACATTGAAATAGTTATCAAAATATATTTTTAAAAAATAAAATGTCAAAGTATATATCAATATGGGGAAACTAGGTGGCAGTAGATAGAGTGCTAGGCCTGGAGTCAGGAAGACTCATCACCTGGAGTTCAAATCTGGCCTCAGACACTTAGTAGCTGTGTGGCTCTGGGCTGGTCACTTAACCCTGTTTGCCTCAGTTTCCTCATCTGTAAAATGAGCTGTAGAAGGAAATGACAAACAACTCCATATCTTTGCCAAGAAAACCCCAAATAGGGTCAGGAAGAGTTAGACACAACTGAACAACAACAAATATATATCAATATACTAAAAACACATTTTTTAAAAAGTTCACTGACCCCAGTTTAAGAATCCCTGGACAAAAGCTATTCCCTAAGGTCTCTTCCAGCCCTAACATTCAGTGGTCTATCTTGGCATTTACATCAATATTGCATTATTAATTCAAGTTATGGGATCTCTTTTCACAGTCATTCCTGAAGTACCTACAGACAGCAACTTAAAGGATTCCTCTGTGGAAGGTACGTAGAAGGGATTTTCTTCAACATTATTTATCAAGTCCTGTAGGGAGATGAGAGGGGGGGCCCTTCTCACAGAAGGAGGAAGTGGACAGTAGATTGCCAGAGAGATCCTACAAAGTTAGAAAGGCTTTAGGTATAGCCCAGTGATAGATTGTGCCATTCTTCCCAGCACCTGAATAAGTTCTGAAGGTCTTAGTGAACTTGCAAGCTCAAGATGAATCATGAATGTGATAACAATGTAGTCTAAGGCTTCATGGAAATTACAATTGAAACAGGAGGCCTGGCCACACTTGGAGCAGGCAGGGCCACAGCCCAAGCTCTGGCGGCACAGGATACGGTCACAGGCCTGGGGGTTGGTGTACCAGGTCGCACAGCCCTCCCTCACTCGAATTAAAATCAATTGCAAGTCATGTCATCATTTCCCTGATGTCATGGTCCTCTTTGAGAATGAAGGGCTGTAATAACAAGCAGGGTGGGACTTTTTGTTGTGTTTTGTTTTGGAGTGCTTCTCAGCACTAAGGCAATCAAGTACCTTTGAGTCTGTCTTTGTTTGGAAACAGTATATGTGTGGTGCTAATGATTAAAGATCTTTCCCACACCCTTTTGCTAAGTAGATGCTAAGCCTCAGGTCTATACCCTTTTGCTAAGTAGGCGTTAAGCCGTAGGGCCCTAAACAGGGTATATATCCTCTGAGGTTGGCATTTTGCTTGGGGGGGGCACACTCATTGGAAGAGTGTTGGTGTGGTGACTCTGGGTAGCCATTAAGGAGCACACTCCCCGCCCCTCCCCATCCCCGGCTTTGAGAACCCAAACGTTGGTGCTTCTTGCTCTGGTAACTATGTATGTATTGCTATGGTCAGACAGAAATCTGTTGATCTGTTTATATTCTCTCTAGTTGTAATGTCTGTTTGTATTTGCTCTGAAGTTCAGGATGCTGCCTTTTTCCCCTGAACTAAGTGAATGATATATGTACATTTAATTAAAGTAAGATCATTAACCCCTTAAAGTTGCTTTCCTTAGAAAAGCAGATCAAGAAACTATGCTAGCAGCCCTCCTGTGTGCTGGTGTAATTGGCCTTATACAGCCGTAGTAGCTACAAGTAACCTTGTTACAAGGACAAACACAACAACATGTTGAAACAGTTTTCCACATGCCCCGCAGAAGGGCTTTCTCATACTTGGCAGTGACTTAAAAGACGGATAGCGTCTGTGTCTCTAGAACTAGGAAGACAGCAGCCGCAATGTACTCAGCCCTAGTCAGACCCCAAATGAAAGAGTTGTGTTCATTTGTGCGTGTCATATTTTGGTAAAGCCATTGATGAATTAGGAAGCATTCAATGAGGAGGAATGGGATTGTAAAAGGCTAGGAAATCATGCTATTTGAGGATTGACTAAATAAATTACAAAATTTAGCCTGCCAGGGATCAGGGAAACTTCCTGCTTGGGGTGACACTTGCACTGGCCTTTTAAAGATGGGTAGGAATTCAACAGGTGAGGAAGGGAAAGAAGAGCATCTGGGAACAGGGAAGAATCTGTGCAAAGGCAAGGAGATAGGAGAGCCCTGGTTGTGTTTGAGAGGCAGTGAGTCATCCAGGTTAGTTGGAGCGTGGAGCACACAGAGAGGCAGGGTTCTACCATGTTGTAAAGGGCCTTGAACACCATGTAGAAGAGTCTGAACTCTTCTCCATATGGCCCCATTTAACATTTGCTACATCAGAAAATCTGATGAGTAGACAAGAGCACATGTTGTCATTATTTTGGCAGAAACCACCAGATGTGTGATCTTTTTGATGTAATCAACTCCTGGTGGGAAACTCTCCATCAATGCAGATGAGCACCTTTTTGGCAACATATAGTCTTAGATGATTGCTTCAGGTACTACACGATTAAGTGACTTACCTAGGGTCACCCAGTTAGTATGTGTCAGAGACAGCACCAACAACCTTTAACCAAAAATGAGTAACGTTAGTCTGGGTTTTCCTGATGCACATTATGCTGCATAGAGTGCAGTATATGATGCTGCATATTATCATCATTTTACAGAAGGAGAAATTGAAACTCAGCAAGGTTAGCTAGATCATATGATCAGCAGTGACCCTCTCTCCCCACCAGACTCCATTTTTCATGGTGTGCCTTTCCACTTGATTCAAAGATCTTTATACATTTGGAGAGGGAAGTGCCTGCTTCCTCATTTTAAGACAGATGAATTTTACCCAAGCCTTTCACTTCAGCTGGTTTAAAGACAAGCTAGTTCTTGCTGCTCTTAATCAATAAACACTTGTTTGGATTTATAGTCCTGTGCTTTCAACTGGCCCTATTCTCCCCAGTTCATGGAAACCCACAAGTGATGGGAGCCCAGGAAGAGGTGACAAGGTCTCTAATTGGCTTTCTGGTCTATTGTAATGGATTCTACCATCTGAGAACAGAGGTGAGGTGGAAGGGAAGAATCAGCTTTCACGGTGTTTGTTTCTTTCCTCTTTTGTTCAGCTGTTGTCAGAGGCCATGAAGGCACAATAAGCCCAGGGACTGTAGCACCGCTAGGTAAGTGGTCCATGGATTTTTTGTCTCAGATATTTTTATTCCCTGCCTAGGGAACAGATTAATAAAGCCAAGTACACTGGGGTGTGAGGGCCAGGGAAGAGATAATACAACACAGACAATACCATAGAGAGAACAATTGAAATAATTAAGGTGGTCAGGAGAATTGATATCAAATCAGGATATATTAATTGAGCGATTACTATGAGCAGGGCACACAGTGATTACTATCCTTAGCACTTGGGAGGGGGAACTGGGGGGGTATAAAGCAGCAACAAGGACCGGGAACTGCATGAAGAAAGGTCCAGAGTTGCTGAGATGGCCAGCTATTGTGAATCCTATCAGATTGGAGCAATATTTCATTTCATTCCTTAGATTAATTTGTCTGGCTATCAGGGAAATGATATGGCACAATGCCTGGCATGCTGATTAGCACCAACCCTGTATTGGGTTCGCCAGTGGTAGAAACAACCTAGGGGATTACAACAGCTAATAATTATAATAGCATTTAGATAGCGTTTTAAGGTTTGTGAAGCACTTTACAATTCTCTCATTATAATTATTCTTATCATCTCATTTTATCCTCATTACCACCTTGAGAGGTAAGTGCTAGTATTACCACCATTTTTACAGGTGGGGAAACTAAGGCAAGCAGGTTTTTTTAAAGTAGCTTGTACAGAATCACAGAGCTATTAAATGTCTAAGGCAGAATTTGAAAAGGCTTTAGGTCTACAATTCTATTCATTAAGGGGGATACTAGAGCCTTTAGGAACTGAGCTAATGAGTGAAGTAGGGTGTCAACTCGTGAGCACTTTTGTTGTTGTACTCATAACTAATACAGTGTGATATGTACCCTACCACGATGACATATCTAGCACTTGGCACAATGCCTGGCATAGAAATGAATACTCATTGGTTGAATGACGTGATTTTCTTTGTTTGGTTCGTTTTCGTTTTTGTTTTGTGAGGCAAAAAGAAGTTAAGTGACTTTCCCAGAACCACACAGGTGGTAAATGTCAAGTATCTGAGGACAGATTTGAACTCAGTTTCTCTTGACTCCAGAACTGGTGCTCTATCCGTTTGCGGCTCAGCCCATTATCTTTTACAAGACTAAGCAAGGTGGCACTTAAGCCATAAAGCTTAAGACAGAGGGTAAATATTTAACAACCACCTATATAGGAAAAAAAAGTACCCAGGACACATTTTTAAGTTTAATCTGCTTCATTAAGATTTTCTCCATTACTTTCCAGATAATCAACAAAACAATAAGCCCTGATTTGTATTTTTTGCTGATTTCCAAGGCGTAAATACTTACACTGAAAATTGAACAACCAGCTCTCATGAGCCAATTTGAGCTAGCTCCGGCACACCCCTCGTCCCAAGTAGGGGAAAGAAGGAAGAGCGAGGGTCACATGAACAGCATTGTTTCTGCTTTAGATCGTGTCTTTGTGATCCCAGGTGGAAAGAACTGAAGTACCCTGGATGAGAGTCTATATTATCATGCTCTATGCCCTGTCCAAATGTGAAAAATAGTAACCTTTCAAAAACTCTACTCTGGTCCCCCATCATGGCACAAGGGCAACCCTGGGTTCTCAATGTCCATGAATACAGAGTACAAGATTTGGCAAATTCTGTCATACTAAAAAATGGATTTTAGTAGGGTCACAATGACACAGTATAGGCAGCTGGATTAAGTAGACCAGTAGGCCCCTTGGGAATGGACACGCATGAAGAAAAGTTATGTATAAAGTTGTCTTCAGTCTTATGGGGCCCCCTTCTGGTTCTACAGTGATAATAGATGTTAAAAAACAAAAGGCAAAGGATGCTAAGAAGCATACGAATGTTAGACTTTCTATTAATTTTAACAGCTCTTGATAAAGGTGAGATCCTTGCCTAGTGATCGATATATTAGAGGAACTGAATCATATCAGTCTTGACATATTCGCTATAAATGATGCTAGAAGACAAAAGGAAATTGTAGCTAAATGGAAGGAGGACTCACATGTATTTCTCCTTGGAGAAGCAAATAATAGTTGATGTATTTAGTTGACTTTATTGAACTAGGCTCGGAATCAGGAGGACCCAAGTTCAAATCCAGTCTCAGATGCTTACTAACTGTATGACCCTAGGCAAGTCACTTAACTTCTATTTGCCTCAATTTCCTTAACTGTAAAATGGGGATAATAATAGCACCTACCTCCTAGGGTTGTTGTGAGAAATGAATGATATAATATTTATAAAACGATTAAATACTTGGCATGTAGCAGGCGCTCTATAAATGCTTATTCCCTTCCTAGTCCCCTCCCTGCTCATCAAAAACATCATTTCATGGATCATTTCTTATTGTATTACTTATGAGAAGCATTTGCAAACAGACAACCATAAAGATAATTACAGCTTTTTTCCATATGTTGCAAATAACAAGGAGGTAAAGAAGTCCTAACAAGAACTCAGGAAGACCCACGAAATTAAATCAACATACCCTCTAATGGAAGCCAGTTAGGTGGAATGATGGATAAAGTGCTGAACCTTGAAGCAGAAAGACTTGAGTTTAAATCCTGATTTACTAGATGTGTGACCCTAGGCAAGTCACTTCACCCATGTCTGTAACCCATGCATGCCTGTCTGCCTCAATAACACCTGCTTCCCAGGGCTGTCATGAAGATAAAATTAGATAACATTTGTAAAACACTCTGTAAAACTTAAAGTGCTATATAGGTTCTAGCTATTATTATTAGATCTCTCCCCATCTTATCCAAAGGGGAAAGTGGCAAAAAAAGGTGGGAGACATGGAGGAAAGAAGAAAAACTAAAGCCTTGAAGGCTATATAGAAGCCTGATGCCTATTTATCATAAGTACTTTGAGAAGAGTGAGGAGACTTTGGACATGGTGAACACCACATACCATTTTTTAAAATGAAACTTAATGTATTTTAATACACAAGAAAATTTTGGCTACTATTATGACAATAATTTCCAATGCAGGGAAAGGCGAGTTTACAGGAAATGTGGCAAGACCCAATTAAGTTAGATCATGCTATATTTAAAGATAAAAACCAGGAAAACAGGAGACAAAAAAATGGAAAAGACCTGTGAAGATTTATGTTACTAACTCTTTTCTCCATCAATGACAGAGAAGCCACTATGTTGGGACTCTCATATCACAATCTCCAATGTATAACATGTGGAAGTAGAAATATCTCAAAAGAAAACAAAATTGGGAAGGGAATTCAGAGTAGACCAGAACTGTCCATAGAGGAGATATATGCCAGAGTTAACACAGTTTGGAGAGAATTGGGGGATTCTTAAGATGTCTGAAAGAGGGGATGATACCAAATGCTTAGAAAAATCAAGAACTTTATTATCATATGCCCCCACTCCCCACAAATTCCCAAAAGGCAGCAGAGAAAATAGCAACAACTATCCAGTCCCCAAACCTACTTTTCCAAGTCAACAAAAATTGTATGTGAATAATATGGACACGCATCAAAGGATACAGTCTCCTACAGAGATGAGGAAGAAGCTGAGCAGAAGTATAAGTGTTTTTGAAGGAGGACCTAGAGTAGTCTGGTTTGACTGGAGCAAAACGTGCATAAATGGGGAGAGGAGCATGAGATAAGACAAGAAAGGTAAGATGGTACCAGATTGTGGTAGGCCTTGAATGCCAGGCAAAAGATGTTGAACTTGACAGGATATACTGATCACTGAAGATTTTTGGTCAGTGAAGCTACATGGCCAGATCTAAACATAAGATTATTAGACTGGACTAGACTGGAGAACATCATTGAAGATGGTATAAGGAGGTAATAATAGATAGACTTTGGCAAAGTATCCTACACATTTGCAGTCACACTGTTGGCTGAAAAATGCAGAAACTACAAAATCCCACTGTACTCATTTTTTTAAACTATTAATTATTTGATTCAAAAGAGCAAACTGCCCCTTTGTTAGTCCTCCTCCAATAAGATCTCTCCTGTACCTGCTCTAAAACTCACAACAGTCTTTGAAAGATGTAACAACAGGGATGACTTTGTAAGAAAACTAGTTATCATATCAAATGAGGCTTAAAACAGAACAATGGGTCGCCACCAAAGGTCTTTGCTCTTGTCATAAAGGATGCCCAGATCTGAGTCTCAATGGAAGAGGGATTTCCTGTAAATGCTGAATCCTTCCAGATGTTCCTGTTTACAGATGACATTGTACTGATAGGTTAAAGCCCCAGAGCTTCATCAATGAGATTCATAGTCACTGAAAAGAGTTCAGATGAATGCAGGAAAAACCAAGAGGAGGAAGAATGTGGTCCAGATTGAGTCTTGTAGTTAATGAGATCATAAAATCTTATATTTAGAGCTAAAAGGGGACCTGAGAGGTCTTCAAGTCTGACCTCATTTTGTAGATGAGGATACGGAACCTCAGAGAGGTGAAGGGGCTTAGTCAAGGTCACACAACAGTTCAGGGTCTGGGGCAGGATTGGAATCAAGATCTCACTAACTCCAAGTCTAGTTTCATACACACACACACACACACACACACACATACATCTTTGTGTACATACTGGTACATACATAAAACTAAGTGGCATAGCGGATTCCTGGAGCCAGGAAGAACTGAGTTTAAATCCAGCCTTAGATACTCATTAACTGTATGACCCTGAGCAAGTCACATATGTGCCTGTGTGTGACCATGTATGTGTGTACCATGTGCATGTATGTGTATTCAATGCATACTCACAATCAATATTGACACATTACATGTGTTAGGTGGAGACCTGGTATATATGTACATATGTAAGTACGTTTACACACAATCTTTTTGGCATCAGTATTCTTCCAGTGATGATATATGTTTCTGAATCATAGAATACCATGGTCTCCAAAAGATTTATATTTGAGGGTAAGCCAAAGAGCAATGAAGAGTTAATCAGAAGTGGTTATGAAGAACTATGCATAGGGGTATAGATCATCTGAAAAGGAGATGGTCACAGAAAGAGTGAGAGACAATCAATGGACAACCCACCTGCTCCACTTACATAACAATGTAAGGAGAACTAGGGAGAGACTCCCAGCAGGGTAGGTAGAGCTCTTCTTCAGTGGAATTTATGGGAGGTCCTTGGACAAGAGCAACATAGAATGAGAAGGTATGGTTTACCTGCATAACTTACATCCTATGCACTGAACTGAATTACCCATATTGATGAAATCATTAAAGTATCAAATAAGAACACTAACCCATATATATATATATAATTTTTTTCTCTTATTTCAAAGTGGTTTACACGTATACAGGCAAACAAGTACTTATTAAGCACCTAGTACGTGCCAGGCACTGTGCTGGGTGTGGAGATACAAAGATAAAAATGAAATATCACCTCCCCTAATCTGTAGGGGAAAGAGGGCGCCACACGTATATCTATAAGTATATGCAGAATAAATGTAAGGCGATTCAGAAGAAAGCACTAGCAGCTAGGCAAATCAGAAAGACGCCTCATGTGGAAGGTGGCATTTAAGTGGACTTTGGAGGGAAGGAAAGATTCTACGAAGTGGGAGGTCAGGAGGGAGTGTGTTCCAGGCTTGGCGGGGTGGGGGGGCAGTCTTTGAAAGGTGCAGAGATGGTTGATGGAAGGGATTGTGTGATTGATTAAAAAGCAAAAAACACCTGTTTGGTCAGACTGGTCGAATGAGTTAGGAGGAGTAATAGTACTGTCTTGTGAAGTTCAGATGTAATGTTGCTATCTCCATTTTATAGATGGGGAAATGAGAGCTTAGCAACATGCTATTTGTCAAAGGGAATGCAGCTAGTAAGGGTTAGAACTCAACCCCAGTTTACCTGACTCCAAACAGGCTGCTCTTCCTGCTGGAGTCATTCTAAACCCTCTCATCGTTCTAATTGCAACACTCATTGAATGAAGGCCATTAGCATTGCACATGAGTAACCTCCTACAAATAAGGACAAGAAAAGAAACAACAAAACCCACTAGAGGGCAAAGAAGAGACATTGACCTTTTGAGAACTTGGTTCTAATGAATTCTCATGGGTGAGTACTTGAGATTTGCCTGCCCAGCATATGTGAAGTCAGAAGGAAGGATATCTATCTTTTGGATAGACCTTGCTTATGTCTCTGCATTTAGGCAGGGCCCGCTGACTAATCTGCCTAATGAACGGTTTCTACATTCTGAACTGTCATCTATGTGTCTTTAGGACCCATGCAGCTTGTGTCCTTAATGAAGGGAGTAACGAATGCCTTGTCTGGCCTTAAATCTGGGGACTCAGATGTGCAAGCTTTGGAACTGATCCCTAAGGAGACAAGAGGAAAAGGTGAGTAGGAATACCAGCACTGTCCTTGGATCCAACTAGGGAGAGCCCCTCCTGCCCGTATAGATATGAGAAGGCCGTTAAGTCACTGGAAGGACCGTTTTGGTTCTGAGCTCCAAACTGGCAGTACTGTAATATTGAATCCAAGGCAGAGAGACAGAGACAGAAAGAGAATATCTTGGTAGGCCCTCACCTGGTCAGTAAGGCAAACTCAGGAAATAAGATAAAAGGAGTTTATTAGCACAAAAAGGCAGCAGCATTGGGTGTGTCCAACTTTTATTTAAACTGGTACTAATTTTTATAGACAGGAATAAGCAACTTTCATGGAGGGGCAAAAGTATTTGTGATTGGTATGTGTAATTATGAGGAGATTAGTGGACGCGCACAAGACATCTTATGAAGGTTAACTGCTACATACAAAAAGTCTAAATAAGGTTTTAAAATGGAGTCACTCAGGCGGACTCATCACAAGTAGCTGACTTTACACATATATATGTATATGAATATGTTAATATACATGTATATATATATATGTACGTATATCTATGCGCATGCATTTTTAATTCAGTTCATTTCAATAAACATTTAATAAGCACCTACTATATGCCAGGCACTTTGCTAAATGCTGGGAATGCAAGTAAGAAAAAGACATTCTCTGCCCTCAAGGAGTTTATAATCGAATAGAGGAAGAAATCACCAAAAGGAAACTGAAAAGAGGGGAAGACCAACAGGATGTATTATAAACACATTATATACATAACCAAAAAGTACACACATACACACGCATATAATAACAAATAATGCATATTTATTACAAGAGGAGGTGTTGGGAGGTCAAAAGAGAGGCTAGCTATAGAATTGTTCCCCCTCAAAAAACAAAATGGTGGTCATTGCAGCTTTTTTTTAAATGCATAGAAGAGAACAGAAGGAAATTCAGAAGGAAACAAGAGAAGCAGGACATTTTTGAAAGTAAAATAGTGTATTTATTATATTCTTTTTAAGAATTAAATCTTATTTTTTCAATCAATGAAAATTTACCTTCCTTCTCTCCCCACCTCCTCTGTCTCTCCTGAAAAAAGAAAGCAAAACATACCCCAGTACAAACACTTATAGTAAAGCAAAAACAAATTACTATATTGGCTATGTAAAAAAAAAAGTCCCAATCTGCACCTGAATCCATCATCTTTCTATCAGGAGGCAGAGACTCTGCAGTCATGGCTGGTCATTGTATCAATCACTCCTAAATCTTTCAAAGCTGTTTGCTTTTACTGTTGTTGTATAAATTGTCTTGATTCTGTTCACTTCACTCTGGATCAGTTCATACAAATCTTTCCAGGTTTCTTTGAAACCAGCCTCTTCATCATTTCTTAAAATATAATAGTATTCCATCACATTCATATTCCATAACTTGTTTAGACATTCCCCAATTAATGGGCACCTTCTTCGTTTCCAATTCTTTACCACCAAAATAAATAAGTAAATAAATAAGCTGCCATAAATATATTTTTCATGTACTCTTAGAGTTCATTTTGTTTAGAACTAACCCTTCCCTTAATCTACCTTCTCTCCTATTCCTCCCTCTTTTTTCTTTTGCTTGCTTCCTATTTCCCTATTGGAAGATGTATTTCTGTGCCCAACTGAGTGTGTATTCTTCCACCATTTTATATGAAAATTTCACCTGTTCCCCTCACCCCTTCTCCCTTAGTTGCATAGATTACTACTTCTACAACCTGGTTATGTGAGATAGTTTCCTCTATACTTCTCCCCTTTTCCTCCCTAATGTATGCTTCTTCCCTTCCCTTTCTACTTTTCTTTTAAGATCATCAAAACTATTCTTAGTACCTCGATTTAGACTCCCTCTATGACCCCTGATGATGAGAGGATGCTGAGGAGACACATGTATCATGACCTCATATTAGAACATAGACAATTCAGTTTATCCTTGTTTCAGCCCTTACAATTGTTTGCTCATGTTTATGTTGTTAGGTTTCTCTTGACTCCTGTGTTTGCGCCTCATAGTTTCTATGTAGCTCTGGTCTTTTTGTAAAAGATGATTTGAAAGTCCTCTATCTCATTTAAAGGTCTATTTTCTTCCCTATTATATGATACTCAATTTTTCTGGCTAAGTTGTTCTTGATTGTAAGCCTGTATCTTTTACCTCCAGGAATATAGTATCCCAAGCTCTCCATTTCTATAATAGCGGTAGCTGCAAAATTGTATGTGATCCTGACTGTGGTTCTTCAGTATTTCAATTCTTGCTTCCTAGCTACTTGTAGTATTTGGTATTTTTTTTCCCTTGACCTGGAAGCTCTGGATTATTATGTTCCTGAGAGCTTTTATTTGGGGGCTTTTCTGAAGGTGACCTGTGGTGTCTTTCTACTTTCACTTTTCCCTCTGCTTTTAAGAGACCTGTGCAGTTTTATGATTTGTTGAAATATGCCTAGACACAATTTTTTTCCTTCTCATCATGGCTTTTAGGTAGTTTATTGTTGTTGTTGTTCAGTCATTTCAGTCATGTCCAACTCTTCGTGACCTCATTTGGGATTTTCTTGGCAAAGATACTGGAGTGGTTTGCCATTTCCTTCTCCAGCTCATTTTACTAATGCGGAACTGAGACAAACAGGGTTAAGTGCTCAGGGTCACACAGTTACTAAGTGTCTGAGGCCATATTTGAACTTAACCCAGCTTGTCTCAGTTTTTTCATCTGTAAAATGAGCTGGAGAAGGAAATGGCAAACCATTCAGGTATCTTTCCCAAGAAAACCCCAAATGGGGTCACAAGGTATCAGACACAACTGAAATAACTGAACAACTATATATGTGTGCATGTGCATAGACATATATTCATGTATACATATACATACATATACACTTATACATATGCACATATACATACATATGTATATATGCTTCATCATGAGTTCTCTGGAATTGTGGTTGTTTGCTATCTTGACATTCTTCTCACAGGACTCTGCCCTGCTTTTGTATTCATCCTCTATTACCTGCTCTTGCTTCCATCTTCTTTATCCTTTTTCAAACCTTGGTTGGTGAGTTCCCAGTGCATCTACATTGGTATATTTAGACAATTCCCCTTTTTCTTCTCATTGAAGTTTTTGCTCTTTGTGTCTTGAAAATATCATCCTTGGGGCAGTGAGGTGGTACAGTGAGTAGAGCACCAGCCCTGGAGTCAGGAGGACCTGAGTTCAAATGTGGCCTCAGACACTTGACACACTTACTAGCTGTGTGACCTTGGGCAAGCCACCTAACCCCAATTGCCCTGCCTCCCCCCTCCAAAAGAAAAAAGAAAAGGAAAGAAAATCTTTGACAGCTTCTCATCCCTCCTAGGCTAACTTCTATAGAGTTTCAGCCTTCATCTGAAACCTATAAAATACATTTGACCCAAATCTAGAGTTCATGTCAAACTCTTTCTTGCCTTCCTCTCCTCTATGGTAAACTCAGTGACTGGTCATTTTCTCTTTAAGGTTTCTATCATTTCTACCCCAGCAACCAGTTTCTCCTCACAAAATATTTAGATAAATTGATGCATTACAGTGCTATAAAAGGAGGTTAGGAACTTGTGGGCACCAGCCTAAACTTTGATGCTGTTTGAACTGTTTTGTTTACATTCCTACATGGAAAGATGATGTGCATAACTCATGAAACCTCAATCTTAGGGTAGCTGAAGGGAATATACATGTGTGTGCATATATATATATATATGTGTGTGTGTGTGTGTGTGTGTGTGTGTGTGTGTGTATGTATATGTGTGTATGTATACATATATATATATACATATATATATATATATATAGACAGAGGGCACAGGGTGAGTTGAATATGAAGGGATGATATCTAAAAACATAAAATCAAATTAAGGGATGAAAGAGGAATAAGAGAGGGAGAAAGGGAGAGATAGAATGGAGTAAATTATCTCACATAAAACTGGCAAGAAAAAGCAGTTCTGTTGGGAGAGAAGAGGGGGCAGGGGAGAGGGAATGAGTGAATCTTGTTTTCATCAGATTTGATCTGAGGAGGGAATAACATACACACTCAATTGGGTATCTTACCCCACAGGAAAGAAGGAAGAAGGAGATAAAAAAGGGGGGACAATAGAAGGGAGGGCAGGTAGGGGGAGGAGGTATTCAAAAACAAACACTTTCGAAAAGGGACAGGGTCAAGGGAGAAAATTGGATAAAGGGAGAAAGGATAGGAAGGAGCAAAATATAGTTAGTCTTTCACAACATGAGTATTGTGGAAGGGTTTTGCATAATGATACACATGTGGCCTATGTTTAATTGCTTGCTTTCTTAGGGAGGGATGGTGGGGAGGGAAGAGGGGAGAGAATTTGGAACTCAAAGTTTTAAAAGAAGATGTTCAAAAAAAAGTTTTTGCATGCAACTAGGAAATAAGATATACAGGCAATGGGGCATAGAAATCTATCCTTGCCGTATTTGAAAGCAAGGGAAAAGGGGATGAGGGGGAGTGGGGTGACAGAAGGGAGGGCTGACTGGGGAACTGGGCAATCAGAATATATGCCACCTTAGAGTGGGGGAGAGGGTAGAAATGGGGAGAAAATTTGTAATTCAAACTCTTGTGAAAATTAATGCTGAAAACTAAAAATATTAAAAATATATTCTTAAAAAAAAGAAGTTCTAAAAAAAAAAAGAATTTCAAAGATGGAAGCAGCCATAAGGATTGTGTATTCTGACTCCCTTATTTTATAGATAAGGCAACAGACATACCAGAGGTTAGATACTGGAAGAATAAGGAGGCCTGGTTTCCCTACCTTGCCTACGCTATTGAATTGTTCATTCAAATTATTGGATCTCTCCATAGTTTCTCATTGAGAAGATATGAAACCTGCAATTCCAAGGTCTACTAATAAACATATTAAAGCACTGAGCATGTATATACACAGAAGCCTGCTGTATCTAGGCATCTTTTCTTAGAATCTGGTTTTAAACCTATGTCCATTCCATCACTATAGCAGAGAAAAACATCAGCAATGATCTCAGCTGGACTCCAAGGCTAATTGTCTCATTTGGATGATTGAAAGAAACTTTTTTGACTCTCTGAAAGCTAATTGACTTTAGATATGACTAGAGCTTCTTTTAGGGTGATGTGAACAGGTTTAACTCAAATATTCTTTTGCTGAAAGGCAGTTAGCTGTCCTTTCTGACCTTCTGCTCCTCCAACTTTTAATGAGAAGTCCTCTGGAGAAAAGATGAGCTTGGAATCCAGCATTGCTTACTGGTTCATTACACATTTGGAGGCTCATCTGTATCTCCCCATGGCAGAAAGACTGACTAGAAATATTCTCTGCAGCCTTAAGGGGAAAATGTTATTGTTAGTAGCCAAGTCAGTCAAAATCCCAAGCTGGTGACGCCATCCCATACCCATACTGCAGGGTCGAGGTCCATGCCCAACCCCCTTCACATCAGGCAAATGAGGCATAATGGAAAAACCACTCTATTAAGGACCAAGACACCTAGATTTGTATGCCATTTCTGTCATTTTGGTTCTGTGAGTCACTTTACCCAACATTCAGTTTTCTCATCTGAAGAATGGAAACATATAGCCTACTTACTTCATAGCATTTCTATAAGGATCAAATGAGATAATGTATATAAAGTGCTTTTTTAGTATAGAGAGCTACATGAAGGTCAGCTAGCCTTAACAGCAGCAATGATAGAAATACTAATGACAACATTAATAGTAGTCACCTAGGGTTACCAGGAAATGGGAGCAACATTGTAGTATGGGAATAGAGATAATGAGTCTTCAGCTAGACACAGAGGAGGTAGGAGTGGGCTTCCCCAGAGGAGGGGGGCAAAGCATCAACAAAGCAGAGATTCAAGAGCAGAAGGCTAAACCTTGCCTTGAAAGGACATTTCAGATCAGCGCACAGGCCTGGAAGTCACAGGCAGAAAGAGAACTGAGGAAGAGAGGCGTAGGTTCTTAGACATTTACAGCTAGAAAGAACGTTAGATGTCATCTGGTGCAACCACCTTATTTTACAGAGGAAGAAACTGAGGCCCAGAGAGGAACTGAACACTCCTTCTTATGTTCTTTGAAAGGAAAGTGCCACAAAATATGGGGACCACACATGGGGGACAAGGCAAAGTAGAACAAGAAGATGCTCACCACTTGAACCTTGTGATTCTCCAGCTCCTTCATCCCCAACAGAGCTACTGTTGTTGTCAGTCTATGCTTAGGATGTATAAGCCCCAAAAGTATGAACTTGGTATATATATATACCTTTTATATATATATATATACATATATATATATATATATATGGGTCCTTTTGCTTTTCCTTTGATCTCTTTTTTGAGGTATGTACCTAGCAATAGTATCCTTAAGAGTATGTACACTTCAGTGGATCTACAACTTGTTTTTAACCTAATCACCTTTTGCCTTTTAATGGATTTTTAAAATAGTTTTTAATTAATATCTTTTGGTCAGACTGTAAGTTCGTTGAGAGCAGGGATCTTTTTTTGTCTTTCTTTGTATACTCAGTCCTTAGTACAGTTTCTGGTACATAGTTGGTGCTTAATATATGCTTATTGATTTGACTGATTTTTACATTATTTAGATTTCCCCTACATCCCTCCTCCTCCCCCACTCCACAACCTTTTGAGGAAAGAGAGCTATTTCTCATTTCCCTAAAGACTGGAAATCATTCCAGGGCTCAAAATAAGTAAAAGTAAGGGTAGTCTGGCCTTGGCATGATGGGGGAGGGGAGAAAGGTATCCTGGTGGTAACCAGTTTGGAAGCCTTCTCTGATCCTGTTTCAACAATTCAGCTAGCAGCTACTGTGGCTGTGTAAAACCAACAACAACCAGCACACAGAATGCTGCAAGGCCTGGTTCTTTTGACCTGCTTTACTAAGGAAAGCAACGTTAAGGGGTTCACAATCTCAATTTAATCCAGCATACAAATATCATTCACTCAGCTCAGGAGGAAAAGCCAGCACCCTGAGCTTCAGAGCAAATACAAACAAATTACAAACATCAATAGACAGACCTTGTCTGACTCAAATCTCAGTGCATAGTTACCAGGATTTAACAAAGTCCAAACGTCTGGGTTTACAAGCTGGAGGGCTCTTAACTACAGCTGCCCAGAGTCTCCACATCAGCATACCACCAAGAGTGAGAGCCCTAAGCAAATAGCTCTGTTTTCTCTTTTTATGCACTCTTTAGCCATCATCAAACCTCATCTGAGTGACCAGAACTTAGGCTCTTACTATTGGCTCTGTTCTTAGCAACTCCCCTTAGGACCCTGAGGGCTTCACACCCACATAGGCTTAACACCTGGTAGATAGGGATCTGGACCTGGGGCTTAGCACCTAATAAGACTCAATCAAAGACACCCAACTTAATTGATATTACAGATCCCTGTCAGTAACAATTTTGGGGATATAATGTTTAGACGAGATACTATCCCTGGACTCATGGTAGATAAAGGGAAAATTTATGACTATTGTACATACAATCAGAACTTCTATACAAATCTTTCCAGAAGAATGTTAATATCATGTGACTTTTCTTTCAAGGCTGCTCTCGATGTCCATTTTAACTCAATTTGGCCTAGATGCAAATGTTGGTGGGGAAAGACACAGACTACTCAGTATGATTTAATCCTGGTTTAAATCTATAGACACCCCTAGATGTAGGAGTTGCCATCCCAACAAATAGTTTAACAGGTGGAGGAGGGAAGGTAGTAAGGTGAGCAGTTCAGGTCAGGGGATTTTAAAAGACAGGTAAAGGGACAAACCTGGGAAACATACTTGGTGACATTCACATCCACACTGATGGTAGATGTACTGAACAAACAAACAGTGGTCACCATGTACCAGGTGATAGTCAAAAAAAAATACGTAGTCCTTGACTACTCAGAGCTTCTTAATTCAGTAGAGGGATGAAACATGTTCATAAATAACCTTAGTACAAGTTAGGATGTGGTAAGTGAGCTGGAGAAGTCAGTGCTGTTCCTAGGTAATGACTTCATCATCCCCAGAAATGTTCATGAGCAGTAAGGAATGATAATATATTTTATTTATTAAAGGTTTTGCATGTCTCTTCAAAGTACTTTCATGTGAATTATCTAATTAGATCCCCACAAATGACAAAAGGGATGTTTTCAGAGAAACCTCACCAGATCTAATGCAAGGTGAAGGGAGCAGAACCTGGAGAGTAATTTATACCATAGCAACAACAACGTAAATAAAAAATAACTCTGAAATACTTAAGATTTTTTGATCAATAGATAGATAAGGCAAATGTTATCTACATTAGACTGTAAATTCCTCACTGTACGCAGTAACAGCCATATGATCAACTTGGAAAGACTTAACTGCTCTGATCAATACAATAATCCAAGTAAATTCCAAAGGATTTATGATAAAAATGCTCTCCACCTCCAGAGACAGATCTGATAGTCTGAGTGCAAATTGAAGTGCAATTTTTTTTCTTTTCCTTTACATTTCTTTTTTTATTTAATATATTTAGTTTTCAGCATTGATTTTCACAAGAGTTTGAATTACAAATTTTCTCCCCATTTCTACCCTCCGCCCCACTCCAAGATGGTGTATATTCTGGTTGCCCTGTTCCCCAGTCAGCCCTCCCTTCTGTCACCCCACTCCCCTCCCATCCCCTTTTCCCTTCCTTTCTTATAGGGCAAGAAATTTCTATGCCCCATTGCCTGTGTATTTTATTTTCTAGTTGCATGCAAAAACTTTTTTTTGTTGTTTTTGAACGTCTGTTTTTAAAACTTTGAGTTCCAAATTCTCTCCCCTCTTCCCTTCCCACCCACCCTCCCTAAGAAGTCAAGCAATTCAACATAGGCCGCATGTGTATCATTATGTATAACCCTTCCACAATACTCATGTTGTGAAAGACTCACTATATTTTGCTCCTTCCTAACCTATCCCCGTTTATTGAATTTTCTCCCTTGACCCTGTCCCCTTTTGAAAGTGTTTGTTTTTGATTACCTCTACCCCCATCTGCCCTCCCCTCCACCATCCTCCCTTTTTTTTTATCTTCTTCCTTCTTCTTTCCTGTGGGGTAAGATACCCAATTGAGTGTGTATGGTATTCTGTCCTCAGGTCAAATCTGATGAGAGCAAGATTCACTCATTCCCCCTCACCTGCCTTCTCTTCTCTTCCTACAGAACTGCTTTTTCTTGCCACTTTTATGCGAGATAATTTACCCCATTCTATCTCTCCCTATCTCCCTCTCTCAGTATGTTGCTCTCTAGTCCCTTAATTTCATTTTATTTCTTTTAGATATCTTCCCTTCATCTTCAACTCACCCTGTGCCCGCTCTTTCTCTCTCTCTCTATATATATATACACACACACATACATACATACACATTTACTTATACATATATATACATAAACATATATATACAAATGCATATTCCCTTTATCTACCCTAATACTGAGAAGGGTCTCATGAATCATACACATCATCTTTCCATGTAGGAATGTAAACAAAACAGTTCCACTTTAGTAAGTCCCTTGCAATTTCTTTTTCTTGTTCTTTTTCTTGATTACCTTTTCATGCTTCTCTTATGTCTTGTGTTTGAAAGTCAATTCCTTTACATTTCTTGCTTTTTTTTCAACCTGGCTAATATGGGAATATGCTTTATGTGATTTTATATGTATAATTGATATTGCATTGCTTGCTCTCTCAGTGGGTGGGGGAGGGGCAGAAAAGAAGGGAGAGAATTTGGAACTCAAACTTTTTAAAAAATTAATGTTAAAAATAAAAAAAAATAGTAAAAAGATCATATCCTCCTTGAAGGCAGAGGTTGTCTTTCTACCTCTCTTTGTAGCCCCGGTACTTAGCACAGTGCCAGATACATAGTAGGTGCTTGACAAATGTCTGTTGACTGATTATTGCTTTTGACTCCAGGTCCTATCACCTTCCAAAGGTCTTCCTTGAGGGTTCAAAAGTCACTCTTATAGACTGCCAAGGATTTCACTGTCTTTAAGCTCAGATCCTGTGATGTCCTGAATAGCTAAATGTTTGATTTTCTTTTTCTTTTTAAATTAGATTGTGACAGATTCACCTTTGTGCAACTGGGAGACAGTGGAGAAGTCAAGCAGGAGATGGCCCAGATTGGAGAAATGCTCTTTTGTCTGACAGCTCGGTGCCCAGAGGACTTTGAATCTTATGGTTGTTACTGTGGTCAAGAAGGAAGGGGAGACCCTGTTGATCCCTTGGATAGGTATGGGGAAATTACAGCTATGTGATATGGTTGCAGTGTCAGGACACATATTGGCACAAGGTCAACCGGCATTGGTTTATTACAATTAAGCCCTGACTCATCAAGATAACCAGGGTCAGGAATAGTTTTAGATCAGAGCTCCATAACCATGTGTGGTGGGGGGAGGGAGGGAAGGAGGGAGGGAGAGAGAGAGAGAGAGAGAGAAAGAGAGATATTGAGAGAGAGAGAGAGAGAGAGAGAGAGAGAGAAATGGCAAACGGCTCTGTGGCAGTGTGGTAAAGCCTATGCATCCCTTCTCAGAACAACGTTTTTGAATGCATAAAGTAAAATACATAGTGCTACAAAGGAAACCAACTATATTGAAATAAAGATATAATTTTTTCCCCATCCAAGTTCACAGGCCCCCTGAAATCTATCCATGGATCTCTTGGGGATCTATCGACTCCATGTTAAGATCCCCTCCTATGAATGATGCTAAACTTGTCTTATCAGCAAAGACCATCATGAAGGACAGAGATACCCCCTAGATTTATTTACAAATGGAGGGAAAAGGAATACTAATGGGCTAAACAGCTTATGTTTATATAGAACTAGATAGTTGCAAAGTATGTGAAGTAGATCACATAAGAAGTGATCAAATCCAGCAGATCTGTGCCAGTCCTTTTGTACCTACCCCAAGTACCATCTCCCCCTCCTCTATCCTGGTTCTTTATTTTTAAGATTACCTCCTATCTACACTGCATATGATTTCTACGTGCATGGTTATTTACTGATTTTCTTTCCCATTAGAATGTGAGCGCCTAGAGGACGATCTGTGTTTCTGCCTTTCTTTTTGTCCCAGGTCCTTAGTGTTTTTATATTGCCTGGTTATAGATATCAGGCTGCTCCTGGTCTCTGCTGGAAAAAAAGGCAAAACAAAAACATGTAAGCCTGAACTTATTGGGAAAACAAAGTTGTTGTTCAGTGGCTTTCAATCGTGTGCAATTCTTCACGATCCTACTTAGGGTTTTCTTGGCCAAGATACTTAAAGCGGTTTGTCACTTCCTTCTCTAGATAATTTTGCAGATGAAGAAACTGAAGCAAAGAGGGTTAAACATCTGTTAACCCTGTTAACTGTTAATTAGTTCAGGATCACACAGCTAGTAAAAGTCTGAGGCCATATTTGAACTCAGGTCCTCCTGACTCCAAGGCTGCTACTCTATCCACAGAATCAGAAACTCTTAGAGCTGGAAGAATCTTTAATTGAATGGAGTTCATTTTACATTTATTGTCTACTAAGTGCCAGGCCCTGGACCAAGTGACTATTAAAGCTAGCATGGGCCACAGAGCTTGTGTAGTCCAAAGGTTGTCTAATCCAACATCTTCATTTTACAGATGAAAAAACTGAGGTTCAGAGACATGAATGTGACTGTATATATAGTGAGATTTTAAGAGTGTAGCAAGGGCCACTAACTCCCCTAGGAGTTCAGTTTCACATTTGATTCTTGATTTAGGTGCAGGAACATCTGCAGCAGTATCGGAACTTGGGTTATTACCTTTTATCGTGCTCATTTTGTTCATCTGTAATGGACATTGGTACAATAACATTCACAAATCTTATGCCTATGTGGCTAGCATAGCTCAAGGTTCTCTCCTGGGTTTTCTCCCCTTTTCAATCTATAGCGTCACACTGGGGATGTCATCATCAGCTTCCAAGGGTTTAGTCATCATCTCTATGCAGAGATCTCTCTCTTGCTTTGAGTCCCACATCACCAGCTGCCTATTGGACATTTCAAATGTATTGTTCCATGGACATCTCAAACTTGAAGCTCTTCACAACCTGGTCCCAGCCTACCTTCCCAACCTCATTACACTTTATTCCCTTCTATGTGCTCTAAATCCAGCCACACTGATCCACTTGCTGCTTCTCACACATAGCACTCCATCTACCTTTGCACTTACTACTCTCCAAGTTTAGAGTGTTCTCCTTCCTCATCCCCAACTTTGAGTTTCCATGGCTTCCTTCATGTCTCCTATCCAATGAACACCTTGGTAAGAAACCTTTCCTGGGCACTACAGCTGTTAGTGCTTTCTCCATTAAGATTACCTTCTATTTATTCCATTTGTAACTTGTGCGCACCTGATTTTTGACACTGCCCTCATTAGAATTTAAGTTTCTTGATATTAGGGACTGGTTTGGTTTTTTTTACCTTACTTTGCATCCCTAGCACTTAGCATAGTGTTTGGCAATACTAAGCGTCAGAAATGTCGAATGATTGACAAAACCCTCTGAGTATAAATGGACACTGATTATCCTACTTAAACTCTGCTAAGGCAAACCAACAATTATTTTGTTGGTTGCGTCACATTCTAGTTGAAAGTGTTCAATAATTTGCTCCTCATTCGTAGGGAGTCCAGTAAATTTCCCGGCAATATCTGCATCAGCATATTACACAAATTGTGCACTCCTGGCACAGAAGGCAGAATATAAGAACTTGATGAGGGGGTTTTTGCCACCATTACAACTTTGTTTCCCCAAAGAATTACTTGACTGGTTTCACCTGACCTGGGGGATTCACAGAATATGGTTTTAGGGATGTTGCTGTGGTATGCCTGGTTTACAAGAGAGCATTGTTAATATACTGCTTTTTTTTTCTTAAAGGAGGAGGCATAAGAGTTTGTTTTTAAAGAGAAAGCAAAGTTGTGCTTGGATGATTTGTATCTTTGGATAACAAATGTTTTGCTTTGTTGTAGATGTTGCTTTTCACATCATTGTTGCTTGGAACAAGTGGAGAAATTTGGCTGTGAATTGGAGAAGAGTTCAAGATCCAAAGCAACGTGTGAGGATCACAAAATAAAATGTAAGTGATTCCATGGAGGTTATTGCTCAGGTCAAGTCAGCAGGGAATCATTGAGTGCCTGCTACATGTCCACACAGCCCTTCCCTCCAAACAGCTTAATAATCTGGTTAGAGATAGGAAATAAACACAAGAATATATATATATATATATATGTATATGCGTGTATGTGTGTATATATGTACAAATATACAATAAAGTAAGTATAAAGTGTTTTTATAAAGTAATTATACAATAAGAAAAATACAAGAAAAATTAACAAGGTAAGAGAAAATACAAGAGCCATAATAAAACTATAAATAATTCAAATTTTAACAAAACTGAATTTTTAAAAGTTCTAGTGGTGCTTTTGTTTTTTACACCATTGTTATTCCCTATCCACCCCAATTCTCTATAGCAACAACAAAGTTAATTCATATCCATTGACATAACAATTGTCCAATAATATATGCATATTCTACCCCCATAGTCCCTTACCTTTCTGCCAGATGTATTTCATTATGTACTTTCCAAAGACTGACTATTGTGACTAATCTGAGTCTGACTGCCTTATTTATGTTGTAACAATTGTACTTGTTATTCTCCTCATTCTATTTATTTTGCTCTGAATTTTGATCTTCAAATGGATGCTGGATGGTCAGCGTCATCACTTGGGGATGAGATTTATGCTTTGCTTAGGAATAAGACTAGATGGCTCTAAAGTTCCTTAATTCCATGAAATTGTTATTTTAAATGGCATTAGCTCAAACTGAAAGCACTATTTCTCAATGCATCAAGCAAAGAATGTTGATTGAACATCTGTTACCGTATTTCCCCATGTATAAGACGCTCCCATGTACAAGATGCACCTTAATTTTGGGGCCCGAGATTTGAAAAAAAAATGTATTACCTAAAGTGATTGAACTCAAATTTTATTCATCATAAAATTCATACAATAATACAACGAAATTCAAGGACCTTCTGCTCATAGCTTTCAGGCATCTTTTGGGCAAGTCTGGTGCGTGTACGCATGCTTAGTCCATTCCGTTTCATGAACCTGAAGCACCAATTGTGTCCATCTTTGAAATAAGTGACTTCTTCTTGCCTCATGCTGAACCATCTTTGTGGGCACAGGAATTCCAATTACCCTTTGCTCTTCAATCCATGTCTTCAATTCCCTCTCTAAATCAGGCCATTTTGCTGACTTGCCTCTCATGTCCTTCTTCTGCCATGGCATTTTCAGTAGGGTTCATTCTTCCCGTAGTCAGTCTCGGATTGTTTTCTCAGTTGGAGGAGGACCAAACTTACATTCAACAGTACAATTTCCATTCACTTTTGCAAACTGGATCACTTTTAACATGAATTTAGCATTGTACAAAAATCTTTTCTGAGCCATTTCTGGGCAGAATGTGGCAAAACGTAACCTAATATGCCAGTAACAAATGTGAAACAATGAGCACAAAGACAACAAGTGCAAAAATAGTGGGAAATGCAAGTAAAAAAATCTACAACCACTGTGTAAGATGCACCCAATTTTTAGACTCCAAATTTTTTGGAAAAGGGGAAATACGGTATATAGGCCTATTAAGAAGTATACAATGGAAGCATTAGGGTACCCAGAGATAAAATTAAATAAAGACAGTTGAAGGAAGTGGGAGCAGAGAAGGCTTATGTGGAGCATGAGAGCTGTCATCAAATACATGAAGAATTGTAAGGTGGAAGTGTTATACTTACTTTGCTTGGTTTAAGAAGATAGAACTAAACACAACTGAAAGAAATTGTAAACAAGAAGATTTAGGCTAAATATGAGGGAAATTTTATTAGAAATTTAAGCTGCCTAAAAGTAGAATGAGTTGCCTTCTGAGGATATTACAAATTCCCTGTTAATGGAAGCATTTAAGTAGAAATTGGATGACCGCTTCCTGGGGAATCTACAGATGCAATAGAATAGGCTGCTCAGGGGTAGAGTGGATGAGGCTACCTCTGTGATGCCTTCCAATTTTACGAGTCTCTTCTTCCAAGAAGGCAGAGCTCCTGTCCATAAGTCACTTACTATCTAGCAGAGGACATAATCAACCAATAAACATTCCTTCGGTGCCTATCATGCACTTTACACAGTGCTCAACTCTGAGCATAAAAAGAAAAACAATGGGCCCTGCTTTCAAGGAGCATACATACACAAATAAGGAGAATTAACAATACAAAGCATCATATTCTAAGGGTCAAATGGGTGGCATTGACAGTGTTTCCAACAGAGTAGGTACTTAGTGAAGGCTTGTAGAATTGTATTCAGGGGATCAAAGGAAGGAGAGATCACTTTCAGCTGAGATCATCAGAGAAGTCTTCATGGAAGAAGTAAAATATGAGTTGGGTCTGATATAAAAAAAAAATTATCTTAGTTTCATTTGAATGACAAGGTTAGAAGCCAGGTAGCAAAAGGTGAAAATTGAGGATCAGACTTGAAAAGTTCCACTGGGGAAAATCTTCATGAAGGAGATGAGATTCAAGCTGACTCTTGAAAAGTGGATAGGATTTACAAATGCAAAGATTTTGGGGTACTGGAAAAGAATGTTTTGCTAGTGAAGAAGACGCAGAGTAGAGAAAATACAAAGGGATGGCCAGTGAAAAAATATGGCTAAAGCTCAGGCTGTATGTAAGAGAGATGGAAGCCTGGAATGGCTACTTGATGAATACTGAGAACCAGGATCTGGGCAAAGAACTGATAGATCAAGGGCAGCTTAGGCTGCCACTAGGTGAAATAATATGATGAACAATATGATTGGTAACTATAATTTACATTTCTGTAACTCTTTAAAGAGAAGACAGACAGATAGACAGATGGATAGATAAATGATAGAGAGATAGATAGATGATTGGATAGATAGATGACGGATAGATAGATAGATGATGGATAGATAGATACATAGATGATGGATAGATAGATACATAGATAGATGATGGATAGATAGATAGATAGATAAATGATAGATACATAGATAGATAGATAGACAATGGATAGATAGATATAGTATTAATAGCTTAATAAAGCACTTGATATATACCAGTCACTGTGCTAAGTGCTAGGGATGCAAATACAATCAAAGAAGATGGCCTCTGCCTTCAAAGGGTTTACATTCTAATGTCTGAAGACAACTCATAAAAGAGTGCTAAAAAGTGGAGGAGAGGAGCGTACACGCATGTGGGGTGGGGAGAGACTTTATAGTTAGAAAGTACTTTCACACTTGTCTTTCTCATCTGAGCCTTGTAACAACTCCATGAATTCTATAAAGAAAGGGGAATTATCTCCATTTGATGTATAGGGAACCCCTGAGACATGACTATGTCCTAACAGGACAATTACCATTCCTACACCACCTTGAAATTCAATAAATTCAATTCATTAACTATTTATTCAGTGCCTGTTGTATAAAGATTACTGCACTTGCTTCTAGAGCAGATACAAATTACAAAAGACCAACATGCAGAATAAGGGAGGAGGTCTTTCTGTCTTCCTTCACACCAGTCATACCACAGCTGGTATATTGTGTCTAGTTGTCAGTATCACATAACAGAAAGAGCTCAGATGAGTTGGGCTATGTCCAGAGAAATGTGACTAGGACGGTAGGGAACTGAAAACCCTACTACATGAGGACTGGCTAAAGGAGTTGGAGTTGTTTAGACCCCAGTAAAGAAGACCAGATTAGATGAAGGTAAAGGTATCTTCAAATCTATGAAGGGCTGTCACATGGAACAGAAATCAAACGTTTGTTTTACTTGACCCTACAAGGCAAAACTAGGACTAAGGAGTAGAATTTACAAGGAAGAATACGTTGGAAAAATGTAAGAAAAAAAAATTCCTAAATGTAGGAGTCACGCTGACGTGGACTAAGATGCTTTGTAAGTTAGTATGGGAATTCTCCATGTCTGGGAGTGTTCAAGCAGAGGCTGTATGCCCATCTATTAAGGCTGCTATAGATGATAGCCTTGCTTTAGGCAGAGACTAGACAACACTGTCTCCAAAGTCTCTTCCAACTCCTCAAGGAGTTTATAATCTAGCAGAGGATTCTATTTCCACAGATTACTATAATACAGTATTGTGCTTGATAGAAGCATTATGGTTAACAAATTTCTATGTAAGAGGTAACAAAGGAGAAAAAGTGCTCAACTTAAAATTTGATAAGATCTGAGTTTGAATCCAGATACTGCCAGTTATTTTTAACAATGGGCAAGTCATGTAACTCTCTGAGCCTCAGTTTCCTCATCTTTAAAATGGGGGCGATAATATCCTACCACTTGTGTTCCAAGGTTATTGTAAGGAAAGCCTTGGTAAAATGTAAAGTTTTACTATATACACATGAATTATCCTCGGTGACAAGGATGTAACATTCTGAGTTGTCCATTGTTTTCCCTTTGCTTCTTTAGGTAGAGGGCAGAGTCTGTGTGAGACGCTTCTGTGCTCCTGTGATCAGACTGCTGCCGAGTGCATGGCTGCTGCAACATTCAATGAGAGTCACAGATTCTGGAGCAGATCCAGGTGCCAGGAGAATGGAACACTGTGTGAAGACAGTAACCATGAATGGCCTTTGGCTCCCACCGGTTTAGGAACCGGGAGCTCAAGCTCTGATGAGAACAGCAGTGAAGAGTCTGTTGCTTCCCTCGCAGGGGGTTTCAGAAGAAAGAAAAGATTCTTGGGAAAGCCATTTGGCAATGCTGGTTCCAGGCCAGCCCATGGACAATAATTTGAGTTTCTTTCATCAGTGAAAAATACCAAAAGTAGGTCTTCTAGATCTATATTATTCCAAATTTAAGCTTTCTGAAGCCTTGGATGCCTCACCTGCTGAATCATCATAATAATGACTCTTCTACACTACCCCCCCCCACCCCAAGGTGTGATGGGAAGATTGATTGAGAAAATAAAGAAGGTGCTTTGAAAGTTAGCACACATATAGCATTATTATTGCCAGACTTGTTAGAATGAAAGAGCAGAAGGGTCTGGATATACCTCTTGTCTGATTTGTACTGCATGTATTGTATCATGGAAATTAAATAAACATTCAAATTAATTGTGTTTTTAGAACTCCACCACTTTAGATAGCAATGTACAAGTACTACTGGGGGTGTATATGGGAGAAGGAATGAGAGGATCACTACCTGAACTCTTAGTCTTTGAATGCCATTCCCAGCAAAGTTGAGCAATGATAAAACCAAAATTAACAGTTCAGGTAAAGGAAGGTTTTATACCACTTACTTTCAGGTAACTAGGTAGCGCAGTAGATAGAGAGCTGGGTCTGAAGTCAGGATGCTCATCTTCCTGAGTTCAAATCTGACCTCAACTCAGACACTTACTGTGTGACCCTGGGCAAGTCTCTTAACCCTGTTTGCCTCAGTTTTCTCATGTGTAAAATGAACTGGAGAAGGAAATAGCACATCATTCCCATATCCTTGCCAAGAAAACCCTAAATAGGGTCACAAAGAGTCAGACACAACTGAAAAACAACTGAACAAAAAAAAAAACTTATATAGCAGCATGCGTGTGACTGGGTAGTCATTTCCCAGTCCCAGAGGTAGAAAGGTAATGTAGTGCCCTGGGAAGAACTGACCTGGAGGCAGAAGACATACCTCTGCTACTGACTCATGGGGCAGTCACTGAGCAAATTGCTTTCCCTTCCTGCGCCTCTATTTCTTCCTCTGTAAAATGAGGGGAATGGATTCTGCCCGTTTTCTAGCTCTCACAATCTATGAGCACAAGTCTACTCAGTTCGACTTTGATTCACCACCTGCTTCAAGATCTTTCTTTCATGGAGTTGTATATGAGAAGCACAATACAGTCAGTGCAACGAAAGCCGTTTCTTAAACAAAGTACATTCTCAACAACAGTTTGAAAAGAGAAGAAATCTCACACTGCATATGACCATGCTTTTTTTGAGAGGATGCAGGCTTTCAGAGGCTTTGTGTAATTATAAACTGTATGCTTCTATTTGGTAGCTTAAAGTCTACAAACTTTAATCTTTGTAGCTAGGAAAAATTTTTAGCCCCTTATATTCTTTACTTATCATATCTTGCAGTGGGTAAAAAAATATAGAATCAGAAAATACAACAGAGTTAGAAGGAACTTCAGAGTCCCATCCCTATTTTATTCAGGAGTCTTTATATCTTTGACTGGTGGGTCATCCAAAATCTGCTCCAACGTTCTTCGTGATGGAGACCTCATTGCCTCTTAAGGCAACCTTGTTGGATCGCTTTGTTAGGAAAGTCTTACTTATCTTGAGCAAAACCTTCCCCTTCCCCTTCAGTAATCCCATTAATTCTGCACTCTATGCCAAGGCATGCCATGAAGTAACTTTAAGTACTTTAAGTAACTTCCAAGGCAACCAACTTTCTTCCATTTCGAACACTATCATTTCACTCTGCTGTTATTCGGAAGCCCCCAAATACCTCCCCCTCAACCTCAGCAAGTGCAGGACTCAGATTCTACTTAGGATTCTATTTCTTTCGGTAAAGGCTGTGTCAGCCTATTAAATTAGGAAAAAAACCCTCATCCCCTTTCCCTCTGAAAAAAGAAAGATTTTTAAATGTCAATCCTTTATATTTAATAGAAATGTATTCTTTCCTGAGATCAGGTTTTGAAAGATGTGGAAGTAAGGAGTATACAGCATGAACTTTTTAGATGTCTGAAGTGGACAGAGAGGGACCAATGCTGAAAAGAATGGGGGAGGATTGAGGTGCTGAATATCCATGAATTGATAATATATGAAATTATGAAATGGGAGTAGGCATGTCCAGTATTTTGGGTACTTGCCAGAAAAGACTACAATTGGCAGTGGGAAAGGAAGTGGCAATCACACTTTAATTAAACAGAGAGTAGGGGAGCAAAAAAGCCTGTAAAGGCAGAGACAAATGGTGAAAAGTGATACAAAGGTAGATCTCATGGAAATGGATAGGGTGGTGAAGGAAGGCAGGCAGTGTGGGGAAGAGGATGCTAAGGGGAAGAGGCAGAGAGTATCACTCATGTAACTTTGGATTAGAATTCGGCAGCATGGACCTGATGGAAGAGTACTGGAGGGGTGGTAGAGGAACAAGAGTTTGAGGTATCGTTTTTATAATTTTGGTGGGGTTTTTTTTGGTGGAAACAGCCCAACTCCTATTTATGATGCTTTGGGGCTAGTTCATTGACATATTCAAATTATCTCAAAGTTCTCATCAAAACCTTAAACATATCACCTCATCTCAAAGTTATCAGCACCCTTTGGATATTCTGCTGGTTTGGAACTGTGGAGGTCGGGATTTTGTCTGGAATTCACACACCACAGAATCAGAACCTTGACATCAGTGCCTAGATGGTTTCTCCTGATCCAGCACATATTACCAAGATATGAATTTTGGTTAATATGTGATACAGTTTGTAAATCATGCTCCTTTGATCTTTGAGACAGTTTGTACATGACTTTCAGGCTTCTCTTTACAATCATTTCCTGCTATTGCCCGTTTATACCAGCTACCTATAAATTTACTGACTATACTGACTAGAAGGAGGGGTGGTGGTTAGGGGAACCAGAATAAGGTACAATTTTAACACAGTCCACTTCATCTATTGCCTAACTTTACCACAGCTATGCCCTGCTTAAATACATTTCTAGCTGGGGCCTAAGTAGTTAGGAACTCAATTTTCCCTAGGTTTGCATGGCTTAACATCAATCCTTTAATCAAATACTTTTTTTAAGTTATATATAGGTATGCTGAAACAAAAAGCTTGGTTACTTTGCCAAGAGCTCCATTGAAACTTCTTGACCAGCTGAAAGTTAAAAGGGCATAGAAGATCTTAATACCATGACTACTTACCTTCAGATGAGTAGGACATAACTTAGAAGGTGATGGTTTGGATGGGGGGAGAGAAGGGAAAGGAGGAAGGATGGTGAGGGGATAAAAAGGGAGACGATAGACTTCTATTTCAGGGGGGAAAAATAATAGGATTACACCTTAAGAAGTAGAAAGGACTTTAGAGATCATCAAATTCAACTCATTTACAGATGAGAAACTGGTTAAGTGCTTCCAGGGTGGCATCTGAAGCCAGATCTTCCTGGCTCCATTTCAAGCTCTCTGTACTACACTATACTGACTCAGTATTCTGTTACTGAGATGAGAGTGTTCTTGGAAATGGGAATCAGCCTAAGAATCATGTCAAAGTTTATAAAGAAATGGTGGTTTTAACTGTCATTCAGTCAAATCTAGACTCACAGAATGTAAGAAATGGGATGGACCTTAGAGGTGATGTAGACAAGGGGTCAGTAAACTACAGCCCAAGGGCCAACTCTAATCCATTTTCTAAGTGCAGCCCAAGATAAGAATGGCTTCTACATTTTTAAATACAATTATTATTTTTTTAATGTAAAAGCCATTTTTAACTGATGGGCGGTACAAAAATAGGCAAAAGATCAGATTTGCTCCTTAGACCATGGTTTGCTGATTACAGATCTAGAAGAACCAATTTACCTCTTTTGGAGATGAGGAAACTGGGGCCCAGAGAAGAAATTGCCTGAGGTCATGAAGTTAGCAAGTGTTTCTTCTAACTCCAAGTCTGGTGCTCTTTCGGTGGGTTTAGGCAGAGAGGTCAGACAAGTTAAGTCAACAAACACATTTTATATGTGCTAAGTCCAGGTGATATGAAGAAAGATGAAAAATAGACCTTGTTCTCAAGGACTTCAGAGTCTAATTGGGAAGCAACATTCAAAGAACTATGGGCAAACAAAATATAATCAAGAAATTTGGAGATAATCAACAAAGGCAAGTTACTAACATTAAGAGGGATTGAGAAAGACTTCTTGCAGAAGATGAGGTTTTAGTTGGGACACAAAGTCTGGGAAGCCTGCAAACAGAGATGGGAAGGGAGAGAATTGCAGGCAAGAATAGTCAGTGAAAATGACAGGAATTAGGAATGGAGTCACATGTTCAAAGAACATAGAAGAGGCCAGTGCCACATGGCTTTTAAAACTAGCATCATTCTTTGTATATTGTTTTACTTGACCTGGAACTTGAACTTTACAGATAGGATGAAAAAGCCAGTTCTGGCTGTAGATTTTTAATTAGAGAATGTAGGGTTCAGAAGGAATCCAGTTGCTATCTAGTAAAATCCATACCTGGAAGAATTCCCACTTATAATATAGTCTACGGGAGGTTATTTGGCCTTTGGAAAAAAAAACTACTTCATACAAGGCAGATCATTTCACTTTTGAAGAGTTCAAATTTATTTTTTCCTGACTTCAAGTCCAAATTTGTCTCTGAGACTTCTACCCACTTCTTTTAATTCTGCCCTCTGGAGCCAAACAGAACAAATCTAAACCCTTTCCCACATGACAGAGTTTTAAATAGTTGAAGACAACTACTATGTTCCAGTTTTCTCTTCTACAGATTAAATATCTCCAGTTCAAGTAACATTCATATGATGGAAACAATACCATTTACAATCCTGGATGCCCTCCTTCAGGTGCTAACTTACTGATGGCCTTTTAAAAAAGCAGGACTCAGAATGGAACCCAATACTCCAGATGTCATCTGACATGGGCAGAGTACATTGGCACTACTACACTCCTTTTTACTAAAAGCTATGCTTCCCTAATGCAGCTCAAGCATGTTGGCTTTTGGATTGCCACAACACAGTGTTGACTCAGGTTGGCCTTAAACTCTGCTAAACCACATGCCACCCTCAAATGACCACTACTCATGTCTACTCAACTTGTACTTGTAGAGTTGATTTTTTTGAAGCAAAGTGAAAATTGTTACAAATTTATTAAATTCGGGGGCAGAGCCAAGATGGCAGCTGGAAAGCAGGGACTTGCCTAAAGCTCTCCCCCAGGACCCTTCATAAAAATGGCTCTGAACAAATTCTAGAGCTGCAGAACCAATGAAATAACAGAGGGAAGCAGGGTTCCAGCCCAGGAAAGCCTGGGTGGTCCCTGGGTAAGGTCTATCGCACAGAGCTGGGAGCAGAGAGGAACAGAGCCCAGTATGAGTGCAATAGGCCCTAGTGCCCTGAATCAGTCAGCCATGGCAGTTACCAGACTTCTCAACCCACAAACAACAAAGACAACAGAGAAGGTTAGTGGGAAAAACTGCAGGCACAGAGTGAAAGCAGTTCCCAGTTTGGCCACTGCCCCAGGGGCAGCGGAGGTGGTGCAGCTACAGAACTACAGCTGCAGTTGCTTCCAGCCCCAGGCCCACCTGGCAGGAGGAATTAAGTGGTGGATCAGAGCAGGAGTGCAGAGCCCACTTAGATCTTGGGGGAGGAGGAGCACTGGTGTGGCAGATCTTGCTGTGTAGAAATAGCTCTGAAAACAACAGCACAGCCCCTCAAGCTTGGGACAAAGTACTCTCTACTCTACAAGCAGTCACACCCCACCAAAAACTCAAGGGTCAAATAGTTGGCTGGGAACATGGCCAAGCAGCAAAAATGGATTCAGATTCTGACTCAGACTTTGGAATCTTTCTTTGGTGACAAAGAAGACCAAAACATACAGCCAGAAGAAGTCAACAAAGTCAAAGAGCCTACATCAAAAGCCTACAAGAAAAACATGAACTGGTCTCAGGCCATGGAAGAGCTCAAAGAGGAGTTGGAAAAGCAATTTAGAGAAGTAGAGGAAAAATTGGGAAGAGAGATGAGAGTGATGCAGGAAAACCATGAAAAACAAGACAACGAGTTGCTAAAGGAGACCCAAAAAATACTGAAGAAAACAACACCTTAAAAAATAGACTAACTCAAATGGCAAAAGAGCTCCAAAAAGCCAATGAGGAGAAGAATATCTTGAAAGGCAGAGTTGGCCAAATGGAAAAGGAGGTCCAAAAGACCACTGAAGAAAATGCTATCTTAAAAATTAGATTGAAGCAAGTGGAAGCTAGTGACTTTATGAGAAATTAAGATATTATAAAGCAGAACCAAAGGAATGAAAAAGTGGAAGACGATGTGAAATATCTCATTGGAAAAACCACTGACCTGGAAAATAGATCCAGGAGAGATCATTTAAAAATTATTGGACTACGTGAAAGCCATGATCAAAAAAAGAGCCTAGATATCATCTTTCAAGAAATTATCAAGGAGAACTGCCCTGATACTCTAGAGCCAGAGGGTAAAGTAGAAATTGAAAGAATCCACAGATTGCTTCCTCCAAAAGATCCCAAAAAGAAAACTCCTAGGAACGTTGTTGCCAAATTCCAGAGCTCCCAGGTCAAGGAGAAAATACTACAAGTAGCAAGAAAGAAACAATTTGAGTATTGTGGAAACACAATCAGGATAACACAGGATCTAGCAGCTTCCACATTAAGGGACCGAAGGGCTTAGAATATGATATTCTGGAGGTCAATGGAGCTAGGATTAAAACCAAGAATCACCTACCCAGCAAAACTGAGCATCACGCTCCAAGGCAAAATATGGATTTTCAATAAAATAGAGAACTTTCAAGCTTTCTCAGTGAAAAGACCAGAGCTGAATAGAAAATTTGACTTTCAAACACAAGAATCAAGAGAAGGATGAAAAGGTACACAAGAAAGAGAAATCATAAGGGACTTACTAAAGCTGAACTGTTTTGTTTACATTCATACATGGAAAGATGATATGTATAATTCATGAGACCTCGATATTAGGGTAGCTGAAGGGAATATACATGTATGTATGTATGTGTATATGTATATGTGTATGTACACACACATATACACATGTAGACAGAGGGCACAGGGTGAGTTGAATATGAAGGGATGATATCTAAAAAAAATAAAGGGATGGGAGAGGAATATATTGAGAGAGGGAGAAAGGGAGAGATAGAATGTGGTAAATTCTCTCTCATAAAAGTGGCAAGAAAAAGCAGTTCTGTAGGAAGGGAAGAGGGGGCAGGGGAGGGGGAATGAGTGAATCTTCCTCTCATTGGATTTGACCTGAGGAGGGAATAACATACACACTCAATTGGGTATCTTAGCCCACAGGAAAGAAGGAGGAAGGAGATAAAAAGGGGGCATGATAGAAGGGAGGGCAGATAGGGGGAGGAGGTAATCAAAAACAAACACTTTCTAAAAGGGATAGGGTCAAGGCAGAAAATTGAATAAAGGGGGATAGGATAGGAAGGAGCAAAATATAGTTAGCCTTTCACAACATGAGCATTGTGGAAGTGTTTTGCATAATGATACACATGTGGCCTATGTTGAATTGTTTGCCTTCTTAGGGAGGGTGGATGGGGAGGGAAGAGGGGAGAGGAATTTGGAAGCCAAAGTTCTAAAAGAAGATGTTCAAAAAAAAAGTTTTTGCATGCAACTAGGAAATAAGATATACAGACAATGGGGCATAGAAATCTATCTTGCCCTACAAGAAAGTAAGGGAAAAGGGGATGGGGGGGAGTGGGGTGACAGAAGGGAGGGCTGACTGGAGAATGGGGCAATCAGAATATATGCCATCTTGGAGTGTGGGGGAGGGTAGAAATGGGGAGAAAATTTGTAATTCAAACTCTTGTGAAAATCAATGCTGAAAACTAAAAATATTAAATAAATAATAATTTAAAAAATAAATTTATTAAATTTCCACCAAATTTCATTAAAAAAGCTTATTCATTCCACGTATTATTCTACCCTGTTAAGATCTATTTTGGATGAAGGTTTTATCATACATTATGTTAGTTATACTTCACAGTTTGGAATAATCTAAAAATTAATTATATGCTATCTATGTCTTTATCTAAATCTTTGATAAAAATATTAAACAGACCAAGTAGAGATCCATGAGACATGCTAATAGAGACTTCTCTCTAAGTTGACATCAGCTCATTAATAAATGTTCTTTGAGTGATGCCATTCAGCCAGTTCCAAACTTACCTATGCTATTTGATTATATTATGGCTTTAGATCATCTCCATAAGAATAGCTTGAGTTAGTTTATCAAACTCTTCACCAAAATCCAGTGTAACAGGGTGTGGGTTCTTTTTTGTTGGCCCCTTGTAGGTTATGAGTGCCTACGTGGGTCTCTGTAGATGTAACTTTCAGGGAGGCAAAAACAGATATTTCTAGAATCTCTTCCTCCACCTTTCTCCAAGGGAAACTTTGATTCCTGCCAGGAAGGAAAGCAAGAGATTGGGGGCAGTGGCTGGCCACTCTTCTCTCCTTAGAAAGGGGCAAGAATTATAGCTTCTCCCTTCAATAGTTAGTCTAGGGGATATAATTTTTAGGTTCAAGCTACACCCTTTTTAAAAAATAATATTTTGAGTTAAAAGTTTTCTCCCTCCCTTCAGCCCCTCCCCATCCATTGAGAAGGCAATATCATGCCCATTATATATGTGAAATCATGAAAAAAAAAATTTCATATTAGCTATGTTGCAAAAAAGCAAGAAAAAGTGAAAAAATATATACTTCAATCTTCATTCAGCATTAATCAGTTCTCACTCTGGAGGCAGACCCCGTTTTTTCATCATGGGTCCTTTGGAATTGTCTTGGATCACTGTATTAGAGTAGCTAAGTCTTTCACAGTTGATTAGTTACAATATTGCTATTACTATATACAGTATTCTAGTTTTGCTCACTTCATTTTTCATCAGTTCATATAAGTCTTCCCAGATTTTTCTAAAATGATCTTGCTCATCATTTCTGATAGCACAATAGTATTCCATCACAAACATATACTACAACTTGTTCAGTCATTCCTCAACTAATGATCATCTTCCCAATTTCCAATTCTTTGCCACTTTATTTTAGAGCAGCTATAAATATTTTTGTGTATATGAATCATTTTCCTTTTCCTTTGATCTCTTTGTAATATAGAACTAGTAGTGGTACTTCTGGGTCAAAGAGTATGTACAATATGATAGCACAATTCCAAATTGCTCTCCAGAATGGTTGGACCATTTCATAACTCCACCAATAGTGCCTTAGTGTACCTATTTTTCCACATCCCCTCCAACATCTATCATTTTTATTTTCTTTCATGTTAGCCAATCTGGTAAGCATCTAAGAGTTGTTCCAATTTGCATTTCTCAGATTATTAGTGATTTAAAGAATTTTTTCATATGACTATTGATAGTTTTGATTTATTCTTCTGAAAACTGTCCATATCCTTTGACCATTTATCAATTGGAGAATGGCTCTTTTTTCTATAAATTTAGATGAGTTCCCCAAATATTTGAGAAATGAAATTTTTATCTGAAGCAACTTACTGTAAAATATTTTTCCTAGTTTCCTGCTTTAACTCTAATTTGAACTACATTAGTTTTGTTTGTTTAAATAAACATGATTATTGCACGTAATCAAAGTTAGCCATTTTACTTTTCATCCTACCTACCACTTGTTTGGTCACAAAATTTTCCCTTATCTGGAAGGTAATTTTTTCCATGTTCCCCTAATTTGCCTATTATATCACCCTTTATGTCTAAATCATGTACCTATTTTATACTGGTACACAGTTATTATTCTGTCTAGCTTCTGCCAAACAGCTTTCCAGTTTTCTCAGCATTTTTTTTTTTTTGTCAAATAGTGAGTTTCTGTCCGCAAGGTTTGGATCTTCGGGTTTATCAAATACTAGATTACAATGCTCATTTACTTGCCTATATTGCGTACGTAATCTTTTCCACTGATTTACCACTCTATTTCTTACCCAGTACCAGATTGTTTTGATGATTACCACTTTGGAATATATTACAAAACTACCTTCTGTCTAGGCTACCTTCTGTTATGTATTTTCTATCGATTCCCTTGATATTCTTCATCCTTTGTTCTTCTGGATAAATTTTATTATTTTTTTCTAGCTCTATAAAATTATGTGGTAATTTGATTGGTATGGCACTGAATAAGTAAATTAATTTTGGTTGAATTGTCATTTTAGCTATATTGGTTCAGCCTACCCATAAGCAATGAACATTTCCCCGGCTATTTAGATCTTTTTATGTGAAAAGTGTTCTAAAATTGTATTTGTATAGTTTGTGTTTCTTGTCGAGTAGACTCCAAGTATTTTATACCATCTGTAGTTATTTGAAATGGAATTTCTCTTTGTTGGTAATATTTAGAAATGCTGACGATTTGGGTTAATTTTATATCCTGAAATTTGCTGAAGTTGTGTAGCACCAATGCAATAGTTTAATGGCAGCTATGAATATGTTGGTGTAGTGAATTGCAAAATATAACAGACTCTCTTCATTGAAAGCAGAACTAAAACATTTATTCAAACACCAGAAAGCCAAATCCATCATAGCAACAAAGAAATCTATACACATTAGCAATGCAGGAGGCGCCACCATGCCCAAGCCTTCCCACTATTAGGGCCTTCCCACAACAAGGGCAAAATCACTTCCTCTCTCACTCATGCCAGTTCCTGTGCCTGCTCTCTCTCTCCCAGTTCTGACTGCTCTGACCAACTTTCTCTCAGCTCTACTCCACCCTTTCTGCTCTACCCGTTTAACAAGCTCCTCCCACCACAGGCTTCATGTAACTCAAACTTATGTGACTTAGGCTTCCATGTGACTTAAGCAGATCATGTGGGCCTATTAATAGATGGGAAAGATCTTCCCATTGCATTAACAATACATTAACAATACAAGTTGTTAATTGTTTCAATTAGTTTTTTAGTTGATTATCTAGGGTTCCCACCATATTATCCACAAAGAATGATAGTTTTGTTTCCTCATCACCTATTTTTATTCCTTCAATTTCTTTTTTCTGGTTTTATTAGTATACCTAGCATTTCTAGTACAATAACGAAGTAATGGCGGTGATAATGGACATTTTTGCTTTACTCCTGATCTTCTTGGGAAGGCTTCTAGTTTATCTCGATTACAAATGTTTGCTCTTGGTTTTAGACAGATACTATTCACCATTTTAAGAAAGATTCCATTTATTCCTATGCTTTCTGATGTTTTTTTAATAGGAATGATGTATTTTGTTTAAAGCTTTTTCTGTATCTATTGATATAATCATTCGTTTTTTGTTGCTTTTGTTATTGATATGGTCAATTATACTTATAGCTCTCCAAACATAGAACCAGTGCTGCATTCCTGGTATAAATCCCACCTGGTCACAGTGTTATGATCTTTGTGATATATTGCTGTAGTCTCCTTGCTGTTATTTAAAAAAAAATCATCAATATTCATTAGGGAAATTGTCTTTTGTTTTATTTCCCTGCTTTTTCTCTCACTGGTTTAGGTATCAAGACCATGTTTATACCATAGAAGGAGTTTGGCAGGAATTCCTTATCATATTTTTTCTAGTATTAGAATTGTTCTTTATATGTTTGGTAGAATTCATTTGTAAATCCATCTGATCCTGGCTTGTTCAATCTCTTTTTCTAAAATATGTTTGTTTAAGCAATCTATTTCCTCTTCTGATAAAGGCAATTTATATATTTTTGTAAATATTCATCTATTTCACTTAGATTGTCAGTTTTGCTGACATATAATTGGAAAAATAGCTCCTAATAATTACTTTAACTTCCTCTTCATTGTTGGTACCTTTGTCCCTTTCATTTTTGATACTGGTAATGTGCTTTTTTTTCCTATTTAAAATGTAAATTCAGTGATGGTTGATTTCATTATTTTTAAAAATAAAACCAATTTCTAATTTTATTATTTCAATTTTTTTTTTTTGCTTTCAATTTTATTCATCTAACCTTTGATTTTCAGGATTTCTATTTCTTTTTATTTTATTTAGTTTTATTTTAGACTCAAGGGCCAGAACACAAATACAGAATAGAGAAAAGAAACAAAACATATCGTAAATTTAAATATTGAAACTCAAATACAAAGAAAAAAAAAGCATGTTGTATGCATAGCAGAATGTAAGAGAGGATTCAAAATATGTAACAATAGATTTTCATTTCAAGAAAGCCTATATATAATAAATAATGCACGTTTTGAGAATTGTCCACCTTTTCTTTGCTTCCTTGTGAGTTTTCTTTTGTTCTCTGCTGTGCATTTTACTTCGTTCTTTTTTCCCCTCCCCCTCCCCCACCCCTGAAGGCTACAATAAACTTTAGATGTTTCTCTATAGCTATAGATATATACATATACATATGCATACATATATAGACATATATTTTCCCAAACATACTCTACTCCTAATCTGTTTTTTATATTTGTACATGTTTCTTGTTTCCTATCCCTCCTGATTCCTCTACTTTACTTGACTGACTACCTTGCCCTCCTATTACTTCCCTATGCCCCTCCAAGGATCCCTCCTGTATCCTCTCATTCCCATAAATCTAAACACCCTTCTATAGCCCACTAACCTTTGATTTTCAGGATTTCTATTTTGATATTTAGTTGGGGAATTAAAATTTGTTCTTTTTTTTTAGTTGTGTGCACACTTCATTGATTTGCTTTATTGCTAAGTTTAGAAAGAAAAAAATTTCCCCTAAGCAGTGCTTTGACTGCATCCAACAAATTTTTGTATATTTTCTCATTGCTGTAATTATTTTAATGAAGTTATCAATTGATTCTATGATTTATTCTTTGATCCAATCATTCTTTAAGATTATTTAATTTTATTTAGTTTAGTGTATATCAGCCTATACTCCTAGGACCTTTATTGAATGTAATTTTTATTGTATTATGATCCCAAAGGGATATTTAATGTTTTTGCTTTTCTGAATCTGTGAGGTTTTTATGCCCAATATATGGTTAATTTTTGTGAAGGTGCAATATACAGTTGTAAAAAAGGTATACTCCTTTCTATTCCCACTCAATTTTTTTTCCAGAGCTTTATCAAATCTAACTTTTCTAAAATTCTATTTATCTCCTTAACCTTTTTAATTTTATGGTTAAATTTATCTAGTTCTGAGAGGAGAAAATTGAGGTCCCCCACCAGTATAGTTTTACCCTCTATTTCCTCCGGTAACTCATTTAACTTTTCCTTTAAAAATCTGGGTGCTTTGCTTACTATTTAGATTACTTCATTATGAATGATAACCTTTTAGCAAAATGTAGTTCCCTGAATATCTCTTTTAATTAGGTCTATTTTTGCTTTTGCTTTGTATCAGATTATGATTGCCACCCTTGCCCTTTTAATTTCAGCTGAAGCATAATATCGTTCTCTAGCCCCTTATTTTAACTTTTAACTGTGTGTATCTTTCTACTTGAAGTGTTTCTTGTAAACACAATATTGTTGGATTCTGGTTTCCAATAAATTCTATCCACTTCTGTTTTATGGATGTTTATCCCACTCACATTCATAGTTATGATTACTAAGTACTAATTTCCCTCCATCTTTCTTCTCTTTATCCTTCTGTTTACTATCTCTCCTCAAAAAGTCTATTTTGCTTCTGACTTTTGCCTCCCTTAGTCCACCCTCCCTCTTATCATATCCCCCTTTCTAGCCACATCTTCTCCCCTTCCCATTGAATAAAATTGTTTCCTATATTCGACTGAGATCTTATATAATTCTTCCCTCTTCGAAGTAGTTCAGATGAGAATGAGGTTTGAGTATTGCCTCCCCTGTTACCCATCTCACTGTCCATTGTAACTCTTCCTTGCATGTCTATTTTATATGAGATAATTTCTCCCATACTTCCTTCTCCCAGTGCATCCCTCTTTCTTACCTTTCCATTTTTGAGATCATCCCAAAATAACAGACTCATACCCATGTCTTTATCAATGTAAGGCCCCTTCTAACTGCCCAACTAATTCTTCAGAGTTACATGCAGGAATGTAAAGAGTTTAACTTTATTAAATCCCTTAAGATTTCTCTTTCATGTCTACTTTTTTATGCCTGAATGTCGAATTTTCAATTCATCTCTGTGTTTTCATCAGGAATGCTAAAAAGTCCTCTAGTTCGTTAAATATCTATTTCCCTCCCTGAAGGATGATACCTAGTTTTGCTGAGCAGGGTATTCTTCATTCTAATTTTAGCTCATTTATCTTCTGGAATATTGTATATTCCCAGCCCTCTGCTTCTTTATGATGCTAACTGCTAAGTCTTGTATGATACTGACAGTGGGTCCATGATACGGACTGGCTTCTTTCTGGCCATTTGCAACTTTTTTCCTTGATCTAGGAGTTCTGGAATTTGTATATAATATTTCTGGGAGTTTTCATTTTCATATTTAAGAGATGATTGGTTAGTTTTTTTCAATTTCTACTTTGCCTTTTGATTCTAGGATATCAGGGTACTTTTTCTTTATAATTTCTTGAAATATGCCTAAGCTCTTTTTAAAAGTTATCTCTCCTTGATCTACTTTTCAGGTCAGTTGTTTTTCCAATGAAATATTCTTTGTTTTGGGAGGGATATATTTTCATTCTTTTAGCTTTGTTTCTTGATGTCTCATGGAGCTATTAGCTTTTATTTGTCCAATTATAATTTTTTTGGGAAGCAATTAGGTTTTTGTTAAGTGACCTGTCCAGGGTCACAGAGCTAGAAACGTCTGAGGCTGACTTTGAACTCAGGTCCTCCAGACTCCAGGAGAAGTGTTTTATCCACTGAATCACCTAGCTGCTCCTTAATTCTAATTTTTAATGAATTATTTTCTTCAGTGAGGTTTTGAAACTTTTTCCATTTGGACAACTTTGCTTCTTAAAAGCTTTTTCATCAGCCTAGTTTTGTACCTTTTTTACCGTTTGGCCAATTCGGTTAATGTATCATTTTTTCCAGTGCTTTTTTTGTCCATCTTTTACCAAGATGTTTGTATCTTCATAATTGTCTTGCACTGCTCTCATTTCTTTTCCTGATTTTTCCTCTACCATTCTTACTTGATTTTTAAAATAACTTTTTTTTGCTCTTTCTTTGGCTTCCCCAGAAATTATTTTTGGGTTTGTGTCAAACCTGCATTTTTCTTTGAGGCTTTGCTTCTAAATCTTTTCATGTCATTATCTTCTTCTGAGTTTGTTCTTGATCTTAACCACTGCCAAAGTAACTTTTTATGATCAGGGTCTTTATTTGTTGTTTGCTCGTTTTCCCAGCTTTTCTCTTGGCTTTGAACTTTATATCAAACTGTAACCCAGAACTGGTACAGGAATGGAGTTATCAGACAGCAATAGGTCCTACACCTAGTGCTAGCACAGGAGTCCCCTGTAATCTTTTTGCTGATCATTTGTCTGAAGAGTTCTAGTAGCTGCCACTGTCACTGCTACAGCCTTCAAAGCCAATAGCTGGTGTTGTCACTGCACTCCTGCCAGCCACCCACCCCAGTGTCACAGAGCTTTTCTTCATACCTCTTAACCTGTCTTGTACTGGAAAAATATTGTACTGACCTTTTGTTGGCTGCGCCACCCCAAAATTTTATTTGAGGTGTTATTTTAAAGTTGTTTGGAGAGGAATGTTAGGAGAGTTCAGCAGGAATGCTCCTTTTACTCCACCATCTTGGCTCCACCCTCCAAGCTTCACTTTTGATGACTATTCCTTAATGGGAAAGGAGGGCCCCAAGCACTCCCTCTCACATACACGTACATGTACGCATGCATGTATGTATGTATATTGGGCATACAGTCTATACACATGTATGTATAATAACAATACATAATGTGTAGGTGCGTGCATAAGCATAAGATATGCTTATGTATACCTACACATACACACGTTTGTGCACGTGTTTGTGCACATGTGTGTGCACACAAACATATACATATCTCCAAGGCTTGAACTCATTCCTACCAAATGCCAGTTTCACAATGGACAAGACAGCATAACAAATAAACCCATTCAGCAAAGTTAGCAAAATGGAAATCAGAGAAAGTTTATATAGAATATATACCAAACAATACATAGAGTAAATGATTCCTCCCATTGGGATTAAAATAATTCAACTCAACCAAGAGTCTCAGATCTCACCTAAAGAGAAATTCCTTAGGTCTCTACTGCGTCAAGCTAAGTATAAGGACATGAAACAGACTGACACCTCCTTTACCTATCAGCTTCTTCTCAGTCTTTCTCTCCCTTCATAGACCTGAAAAGAGTTTGGAATGTCACATCTTCTCTCAAAGCTGGAAGTTCAAAGATTACAGATTTCTCTTCACTCCCACTTTTACCAACTCTGCTTTTCCAACTTCTGACATTGAGCAATCTCAACCAATGAGAAGAGGGTCCCATACAACAGCCCTTTTGCACCAAGGATTACACTAACTATACTATTTCCCTGTTCTACTAGTTTAGTAAAACTGTCAAAAAAAAGTCACTAACACTAGTTTGACAAGCTATTTTCATTGATTTCCTCTCATTACTCAAGCCTTTGCAATCTGGCTTCTGAATTCATTACAAAATGAAACTGCTCTCTCCAAAATGACCAATGATCTCTTAACTGCCAAATCTGATGGTCATTTAAGGTCCTCATTCATCTTGTCCTCTCTGCTGCGTTTGATAATCTTGACCATCCTTTCCTCCTGGATGCTCTTTTCTTGGTTTTCCTGTTTCACCACTCCTTTTAGGTCTTCTTTTCATCATCCATATCATGCCTCCTAACTGTAGGTCTTTCATAAGGTGCTGTCCTAGGGCTTCTCTCTCTACATTTTCTCTTTTGGTGAACATTCAACTCCCATGAGAGCTGACTTAATTATCATTTCTTTGAAGATGACGCCCAGATCTATATACTCAGACCCAGCCTGTTTCTGTCTCTCTCCCCCGAGCTTTTCTATCATATCACCAATTGCCTAGTAGATATTTCAAACTGGATGTCTTGAAGACATTTCAAACCCAACATGGCTAACACAGAACTCATCTTTCCCTCAAATCTCACTTATCCATCACCATTAGTCCACTCTCACAGGCTCATAAACTAGCATTATCCTCCTCACTCTCCTTCATTTCACATAACCAATCAATTGCCAAATCTTGCCATTTTCATCTCTGCAACATATCTAATATTTGAACTCTTGGCTCCAGTTACCTAGCCACCATATTAAGCCTTCATCACCTAGTCAATACTATTTCAATGACCTCCTTGTTGCCCTCCCTGTTTCTAGTCTCTTCCCACTCAACTGTCAAATGATTTTACTAAAGTGCAAGTTTGACCATCACTGGAGTTTATTGACCAGTAACGGTCAATAAACTCCAGTGACTCATCAGCTCCAGAACAAACATAAAATTTGGCAAATACCTTCATGACCTTCCTCCCTACTCTTCTCAGTCTTTACACCTTTCTTCTCACCATATATTCTGTGATCTAGTGACATTAGCCTCCTTGCTGCTCCTTACCTAATAATCACATCTCCAAACTTCAAACATTTTCACTGTCTCTCACTCCTAGAATTATTCCCTTCTCATCTGTCTCCTGGCCTCCCTAAAGTCTCTGCTAAAATCCCACCCTCAAGAAAACTTTCCAGATGTCCCTTAATGTACTTTCCATCTCCCTTAATGTGAGTACTTTCCGTCAAATATCTCCAATTTATCCTGCACTTTGTGTATTGTGTTCATGTGTCCTCCATTAGACTGTGAGGTTCTTGAGAGCAGGGAATACTTTGTTTTGTCTTTGTATCACCAGTACTTCATATACTGCCTAGTATACTGGTCACATAATAGGCACTTAACCAATGCTTCTTGACTTCACTGCTCCACCACAATCCATCCTCCACAGAACTGCCCAAGCAACTTTCCTTGAGCTCAGATTTGACTGTATCACTCCATTACTCGACAAACTCCAGTGACTCCCTATTGACTCTAGGATAAAATAGAATCTCATCCATTTGGCTTTAAAGTTTACAACCTGGCTTCTTGCTTTACTACAGATTTCTTCTGTCATGTTATAGCCTGGCTAAATCCTCACACGACATTACCTATTAGCTATCATTATACCCCCTCTTCACTTTTACCTCATAAAATTCCTCTTCCTTAAAGATGTAAGTCAAATACCACCTTCAAAACAAAGCATTAGAAGATGGTGGCTGGAAAGCAGGGACTTGCATGAGCTCCCCAGCCAGGTCCCTCCAAAAACCTATAAAAAATGGCTCTGAACAAATTCTAGAACTGCAGAACTGACAAAATAGCAGAGGGAAGCAGGGATCCAGCCCAGGACGGCCTGGATGGTCCCTGGATGAGGTCTATCGTGCACAGAGCAGAGGGGAGCGGAGCTCAGCGTGGGCGGCGGCAGGACTAACCAGACCAGAAACCAGGCGGAACAGGCCCTAGCGCCCTGAATCAGTGAGCTGTGGCAGTTACCAGACTTCTCAACATACAAACACCAAAAACAACAGAGAAGGTTAGTGGGAAAAGCTGTGGGGGACAGGGTTCCAGGTTTGGCCACCGCCCCAGGGGCAGCGGGGGTGGTGCAGCTACAGAACTACGGCCCACCTGGTGGGAGGAATTAAGTGGTGGATCAGAGCAGAAGTGCAGAGTCTGCTTAAGATTTGCATCAGGTCCAGGTTGGTGGGTTTTTGGGGAAGGAGTGCTGGTGTGGCAGAGCTGGCTGTATAGAAATAGCTCTGAAATCAACAGCGCATCCCCTCAAGCTTAGAACAAAGCACTCTTTGCTCTACAAGCAGCCATACCCTGATGAAAAACTCAAGGGTCAAGTAAGTTGGCTAGGAGCATGGCCAGGCAGCAAAAACGGATTCACATTCAGACTCAGACTTTGGAATCTTTCTTTGGTGACAAAGAAGACCAAAACATACAGCCAGAAGATGTCAACAAAGTCAAAGAGCCTACATCAAAAGCCTCCAAGAAAAACATGAACTGGTCTCAGGCCATGGAAGAGCTCAAAAAGGAGTTGGAAAAGCAAGTTAGAGAAATAGAGGAAAAATTGGGAGAAGAAATGAGAGTGATGCAAGAAAACCATGAAAAACAAGTCAATGAGTTGCTAAAGGAGACCCAAAAAATACTGAAGAAAACAACACCTTAAAAAATAGACTAACTCAAATGGCAAAAGAGCTCCAAAAAGCCAATGAGGAGAAGAATATCTTGAAAGGCAGAATTAGCCAAATGGAAAAGGAGGTCCAAAAGACCACTGAAGAAAATACTACCTTAAAAATGAGATTGAAGCAAGTGGATGCTAGTGACTTGATGAGAAATCAAGATATTATAAAACAGAACCAAAGGAATGAAAAAGTGGAAGACGATGTGAAATATCTCATTGGAAAAACCACTGACCTGGAAAATAGATCCAGGAGAGATCATTTAAAAATTATTGGACTACGTGAAAGCCATGATCAAAAAAAGAGCCTAGACATCATCTTTCAAGAAATTATCAAGGAGAACTGCCCTGATATTCTAGAGCCAGAGGGTAAAATAGAAATTGAAAGAATCCACAGATTGCCTCCTCAAAAAGATCCCAAAAAGTAAACTCCTAGGAACATTGTTGCCAAATTCCAGAGCTCCCAGGTCAAGGAAAAAATACTATAAGCAGCCAGAAAGAAACAATATAAGTACTGTGGAAACACAATCAGGATAACACAGGATCTAGCAGCTTCCACATTAAGGGACTGAAGGGATTAGAATATGATATTCTGGAGGTCAATGGAGCTAGGATTAAAACCAAGAATCACCTACCCAGCAAAACTGAGTATCATGCTCCAAGGCAAAATATGGATTTTCAATAAAATAGAGAACTTTCAAGCTTTCTCAGTGAAAAGACCAGAGCTGAAGTTGAACTGTTTTGTTTACATTCCTACATGGGAAGATGATGTGTATGATTCATAAGACCTCAGTATCATAGTAGCTGAAAGGAATATGCATATATATATGTGTGTGTGTGTGTGTGTGTATGCATACATATATACATATGTGTGTGTCTATGTATGTATATATGTAGGTGTATATATATATAGACAGAGGGCACAGGGTGAGTTGAATATGAAGGGATGATATCTAAAAAAATAAAATCAAATTAAGGGATAAGAGAGGAATGTATTGAGAGAGGGAGAAAGGGATAGATAGAATGGGGTAAACTATCTAGCATAAAAGTGGGAAGAAAAAGCTGTTCTCTAGGAAAGGAAGAGGGGGCAGGTGAGGAGGAATGAATAAATCTTGCTCTCATCAGATTTGACCTGAGGAGGGAATACCATACACACTCAATTGGGTATCTTACCCCACAGGAAAGGAGGAGGAAGGAGATAAAAAAGGGGAGACAATAGAAGGGAGGGCAGACAGGGGGAGGAGGTAATCAAAAACAAACACTTTCGAAAAGGGACAGGGTCAAGGGAGAAAATTCAAGAAAAGGGGATAGGTTAGGAAGGAGTAAAACATAGTTAATCTTTCACAACATGAGTATTGTGGAAGGGTTTTACATAATGATACATGCGTGATCTACGTTGAATTGCCTGCCTTCTTAGGGAGGGTTGGTGGGGAGAGAAGAGGGGAGAGAATTTGGAACTCAAAGTTTTAAAAACAGACATTCAAAAACAACAACAAAAAAATGTTTTTGCATGGAACTAGGAAATAAGATACACAGGCAATGGAGCATAGAAATTTATCTTGACCTACAAGAGAAGAAGGGAAAGGGGGATGGGAGGGGAGTGGGGTGACAGATGGGAGGGCTCACTGGGGAACGGAGCAACCAGAATATACACCATCTTGGAGTGGGCAGGAGGGTAGAAATGGGGAGAAAATTTGTAATTCAAACTCTTGTGAACAATGCTGAAAACTAAATATATTAAATAAATTTAAAAAATTTAAAAAAAAAAGCATTTTCTGATTCCAACTGCTAGTACCATTTCTCCCTACCTTATATTTGTTTTGAAAAATTCCTATATAAACCTGTATGTACATGTTGTATCTATCCTGACATAACAAACTCCTGGAGTAGGGTTTTGGGGGCAGAGAGTATATTTTGTATCCCCAGAACCTGAGATTGTGCCTGACATATAGTAGAAGCCTGAAAAATGTTGATGAAGCCATGTCAGGTCTTTGTGATCATCACTTCCATTTTTAGGAGTTCACAGCTATCTCTTTAAATAATGTTTCATAAGTTTTCTAGTAATTGGAGTCAAGTTCGCTGGTTTGTATTGGAATGAATGGAAGAGACTCCATTCTTTTCCCTTTAAAAAAATTGGGCATGTTTTCCATTCCGTATTCTTGTGATTCCTCCATAATTTCTCAAAGATCACTGATACTGATCAAGCAATCACTTTTTTCCCCAGTATCTGAGAATGTACGTGAATCAATACTTGGATTCATTAAAGGCAACAAAGTGACCTTATTATCTTAGGCCTCAAATCCCTAGTAGCCATTTTTGTTCTGTCTTTTCTAATTCAAGTCATTATCCTTAGCAGAGAAAACAGAAGCAAAATAAACATTTTAGAAACACTTCAGACACAGCATTATCTGCATTCTCTTGCCAGTTATTGTCTCATCCATCTGAAATAGCTGCCTTACACCTACTTCCATTGATCCTCTTTCCTCTCATACGTCATTAAAAACAAACCAAAAAAAAACTTCTCGTTGTCTTGTCCTTAGCTTTCCTTGTCTAACTTGCTTCTGATTAAGCAAGCATTCCTAAGCATTCTTCTTACAACTTCTGTATTTTATATTTTATACATCTTTTTAAAAAAAAATCTAAGGTACAAGCTTCCTAAGCATTCCTAAGCATTCTTCTTACAACTTTTGTATTTTATATTTTATACATTTTTTTAAAAAAAAATTAAGTTGCCTGAATTGTCTGTGCATTCAAACAAGCTTCACCTTCTACATTTGTAAAATAAGGGAAATAAGCCGAATGCTAAGGTTTCATCTATCTTTAAATGCTGTGATTTAGGTGAATACCATAATTTCTCAGCGAGGAGAGGGCCACGTCTGTGGAGTACCTACCTCTATTGACTGTCTACAAGGTTATAAGGTTCATTTGATAACATTATTTGCTTATGAGGAAGCTAGGTGGTATACTAGATAGAATCAGGAAGACTTAAGTTCAAGCCCTGTCTCAGACACTTCATAGCTGTGTGACCCTGGGTAAGTCAACCTCTGTTTCCCTCATTTTCCTTATCCCTGAAATTAAGATAGCACCTACCCCCCACAGTTGTTGTGAGAATAAAATAACTAAAAAGTGTTTATTTAGCACACTACCTGGCACATAGCAAGCACTATATAAAATGTTCATTATAACTAACAATCTCTTCAACTCCATTTCCTCAGTTGTAAAATGGGGAAAGTAGCATCTACTTCAGAGAACTGTTGTGAGGATCAAGTAAGATCATAATATGCAAGGTGCCTTGCAAAATTTCAAGCTATCCATACAAATATTCACTATTATTATAGCATCTATTATGGATCACTGTGGCAAGAAAAGGTGCTAGAGCGTACTTCAACATGACAGAATAGGAGAACGATACCTCACCACCTTGCCCAAACCACTGGCCAAGGGATGTGTCTCATAGCTTTTGGTTTCTTTAGATCTTTTTCCATGAATTCTGTTGGGATACAATGGCTCCCAAGTTCTACAGAATCCTTCTTGATGAAAAATTGTGCTGTTTGTCTATAAAGTTCTAGGTACTGCTGTATTCTTTACATCAGATCTTTTCAAATCATTTCATCAAAACCCTATTTCCCTTCCAGTATGAGACTAAGTGGGGGAAACTGTGATGTGGTAGTGACCACTTGAACTTCCTGGCAGACCAGATCTGTTGGAAGGTGAAGCACAGAAACTGGTATCGATTGCTGTATTCAGACTTCTAATTCAAAGGGCAGTTGGCAGCCTGCTGAAGTGGAAGGAACAAATGGATGTGAAAGACTTCACTGTGATCACTGAAGAAATAAGAGCTTCACAAAACTGATGAAGAACTGTTTCCCACTTCTTGGCAGAGAGGGGTTAGTCCAAAATGCAGAAAGACATTTACAGTCGTGGACAAGGTATGGATTTGTTCTGTTTGACCATAGTGGTTACAAGAAAGGTTTCTGGGAGGAGAGGCATGTATGAATGTATCACGGGAGGGATTCTACATGTGCCTTTTCTGCTCCCAGAAACACCTATTTAGGCATCTGGTTGCCAATGGATAGGAGAGACCATAAAATCTGAACTGAAAGGGACCTCGGGAGTCACCTGGCCCAATCCATGCTCCAAGAAGAATCCCCTTTCACAAGATACTCAAAAAGACATCATCCAAAAAAAAAAAAAAAAAGATGTCATCCAGCTCCAGCTTAAAGATCTAGGGAATCCACCATCTTTTAACTTTCAGCTCTAGCTCTTCTACAAACTATCTAATTCAGGATAACAACAAATAGCTTATATTTGCAAAGCACTTTACATACACTATTTCCTTTGAGCTTTACAACAACCCTGTGAAGGAGGTACTGAGTCTCCAAGAAGTTAAGTGACATGTCCCTCCCTGTTCATACAACTATTGAAATTTTAGACATAGAATTTGAACCCAGATTTCTTCCTAATTCCAAATCCAACATTGTTTCCACATTAACACACTAATGAGGTTCATTCTGGGTTTACAGACTTTACTCTTCCATGACTTGTCATAAAAATGTTATCCTTTAGATGAAATTCATAAATAGAATCACGGATGCTACCGGGCTATGGGGAGTGTCAGGGATGTGAAGGAGGAGATTTCGATAATCTAAAAAGCCAAGTGATTAAGCCCCAGCTTAGAACCTATCAGTGAACAAATTCAAAATCATAAATCAGATATATCCAGATTTAGGTCTGTGCTCAGATGACAAGACTACATGCAATCCCCCTGTGGTTCCATTCAAAGATTTAAGTGAAAGACTTTCTAATGTAAAAACACATTTCTGAAATGTGGCTAGAATGATGCTCCATTTTAGTTCAGATTGCTCTTTCAAGCTTAGCACTTAAGGGCTTTCAAATAGTGTTATAAAAAAGTGACACCAGTAAGACTCATAGTAAAGTCAAACATACATCATCTATAATTTAAAAATAAAACAGAATATTACAATACGATGTAACTTTTAACAAAAGGTAGGCTACAACTTACATAAAAATACTTTTAACTATAGTTCAGAATATTTTTAAGTATGTAAGTACAGATTCTGATGACAATAAAGTCATTTGGCTCTCACCTGAAAATATCATTTTCCAAATACACAGTCACAGCAATACCTCCTATAAAACTACACATAACATGACTACTTGCTTTTTTTTGTTTGTTTTATTGCTTACACGTGAATCACACAGTGTATCCTTATATTTCATGAAACTGGATTCATTACATTTAGAACAGAATATGCCAGCATGGATAAAACAAGATAAAATAGTCTCATTTCCATATCTACAATAGCAAGAGATGAGTCTTACTTCTGGAAATGGGGCTTATCTTGCACTAACAAGCAAAATTTACTATTAACATAAGATACAGTAAGTTCAGAAAAATTTCAAAGCAAAGCTCAAACACATACAAAATTCGCTGGACTCCAAGTGACAGTCAAACTTTAATGACACAGCCACCAGTTAATAGAGGCCAAGCATACACACTGCATAGTCTAAGTATTAAAACTGTTCAAGAAAAAATGAAATGATACAAAACAACTGTGTACATTAAAATAGAATACTTAACAGTTTATTTGACTTAATACCTACAGAAAAAAAAATCAACACAATCAGATGGTAGATAAATCCCATACTCTCAGTCTCTCCAAAAGCCTAAGAGATGCATGCAAATGCATCTGTGGTGTTCCTATGACACAAGAAGTAAATCAAAGAAAATATCCATTCTCAGAACTTATAGTCAACAGAGTCAGGTCAGTAATCAAGGATGTACAGGATCTACTGTAGTTAAACCGAGGAAAACTCAAACCAACAATTTATGAACAGATGAAGTGAAATGTGCAATAAAAGCCAATTAATTTCCCAGGGTACATGCAATCAAGACATGCGGTAAATTTAAATTTCCCAAAACAAGAAAATATGTACAGCAGTTTGTATATTGCATGAGTGCAAATGAAAATACATTCTTAATTTCTTATTTTCATAGATTACTAAATTATATATTTTTTTCATACAAAAGCACACAGTGTTAATTTATAAAATGGCATCCGAGTGGATGATGATTGTTCTGCATTCTGTCCCCCCATTTAAATTCTTAAAAAAAGGAATGTAGGTCAAAAAATATCTTACCTTAAAAAGAAAATCAAAGTGGGAAAACAGGACAAAAGTAGGCATATTGATGCAAAGATTCTTGTTTGAGTAGGGTGTCAAGCTGTAGCAGCAAAAACCCCAAAAGTATATCAAACAGGCTATTTTGTTGTCTACAACTGTGAGCGCCCTGTTAACTGCAAAACGGTTAGTTTTGAGAACATTCCATCTTGCTTCAAAGTGTCATTTCATAGGTTTAATTGATTAAGACATGGAGCATGCACTATTATACTTGCAAAAAGCATCATGGGAAACCATTATTTTGGTTTACATATTGAAAAGATTTACAGTGACTTTGCTCATACCTCTTCAGCTTTTCTGTTTCAAGCAGAGCCTAAATAATACACACAAATTCACATGAACACTTTATTACAATTTTCTAAATGAAAATATTAAGTTCCTTTTAGCTTTTGAGATGCTTATGCTGCTTCATGTAAATGGCAATGTAGGCTGAAAAATCTTCCACTCAAGGTACTGGACTGTGGAACAGATGATTTTTAATCTTCTGAAGAGAATTTCAAAACAGACCATGAAGAAAAAAAGTGTTTATTAACACCTAGTGCCGAGGAATTCACCAAAATACATACCATTTTAAGAAAACACTATCAAAAACATGTCAGTATGCACAAACTGTAGCACTGATATTAGCAGACTTATAAACCTATGAAATTCAGCACACCTGTTCTCTAAAACCATAGGGTAGTCTAAGGTAGCTCTAAAAAAAAAACCAGATATACGTGGGTACATTTGGTTCAAATCTTACAAAATGAACTTAATATCAACGTTTAGGAATGTTGAAACTATAGGATTGATTAAAAAATAATCGATATGTAAAATGGTACCAAAAATTTTAAATAATATACTATTTAGAGAAATGCATAGAATTCTCATTTTTTATATTTATGAATTCACAAGAGAACAATTAATGTCTTAAAAATGTCTTTCTATACTAAATATATCTCTCTCAATTAGTAGAGCCACAGCAAAATATGACTGCAATTTCAAAGCATGGCCCAAAGACTATATATACAACTATGATGTGAAAAATATTGCACAATTTGGTGCTCTATGAGGAAGCTTCACACTTCTCAAGCAGAACAGTTAAACTTTTAGCAGAAAACACAGTATAGCAGTACCAGATTTGTAAAAGTATGTTATTTTTTAGATCACAGTCTTTGAACACTATCACACAAATGTAATTTGTTACTGTGAATAAGCAATGGTGGTTTTTTTTTACAACTTATTCTAAAGCACAGAAGAAAAAGCCACCAAATATGAGCCTCTAGCATTGCAAGCAAATATTGCTATTTTATGCGACAAGAAGCTAAAGCCATTCTTGCTAAAACAGTTCTGTATAAGCTTATGAAATACACCATATACACTCCGTATGTTTGTAAATGTCCTTTAAGGACTTGAAAAAAATACTTGCTTTTGAAATAGGCATTTATGAAAAGTTTAAAATGTGCTATAGAACAACATGAAAAAAATCTTACTATTTTCAAAACCAATAGGGAATTCAAACAAACTGACATGACAAATCTGTATGCTCCAATGTACTTAAGAGAATACAGTTTAAATGTCTAATTTGCTCTGGCAATCAATCAATTGGTTCAACTTTAGTTTCATAATTATTCTGAATAAATATGTTAACTTGGATGAAGCAAATTAACCCTAAAAACTGATTTTAGCCTTGATTTTCAACTTTAAACTAAATATGATTCAGCAGACTCCATAAGACTCAATACACACAGAGATCTGGAAACTTCATCTCATAAACTGGGACAGAGTGGTACTGGGCATGTCCAGATGTAAAGGTCAGTGTTCCTGATGGACTTGGAGGTGGACTGTAAAAGAAAAAAAAAAAGGCATCAGCAGTAGGTAGATTTCAAATTGGCTTTCTCTTTTTTCAGAGAATTGTATTTTCAAATATATCACTGACATGGCCTCCCCAATTAAGTTACAGGGAATGTAATGTCTGCCAGAAAAAAAAGAGATAGTATTACTTGCCAACTTATCATACTAAACTTCAGTTCTAATATTCAAGTTCTTAACACTTGATAATTCAAAAGCTACTGTACTCTGAGTGAACCAGGTCAGAACTGAAGAATGACTTATGTTTAAAAAAAAATAGCATTTTGGCTTGCTGATTTTTAGCAATACTGGAACAGATGTATTATTTACTAGACAATGAAACAAAAAAAAAAGTTACTTATTCCATTAAAGCCAGAAGCCCAAGTCGGTCCTTTAACAACTTACAAGAATGTCTGCCACAGAAGAGCAAGAAAAGGGCAATGGAAAATACAGGAATATGGTTATTATGCAAAGTAGGAAGGTAACAGAAAATGTGAATAAAAGATAAATGAGCAACAAAGAAAAATTGTTGAACTTCTGTTATAGGCTAGCATGCAGTTTGTAATTTCAAAGAATTCTGGAATGCTACAGGACCTTAAAAAACTACACCAGGTATGAAGGAGTTGTGCTATACAGCACCTAGAAGGATGAGATAATAGTTAACAACCACAGTCACACTTCTGACTCATTGAATTTGAAATCAACTAAAAGGAAGCTAAAGTTGATTTTCTCATGTTAAGTCATATCTCCTCTATTCTGTCCTTGAGCACTTGATTTTCTGGAATCCTATTGTGTAGAAAAAAATGAGATAACACATATAAAACACTCTGCAAAACTCATGAAACTGGGTTGTTCGCTAGGCCTTTTAGCTCTGTGATATCTGCAAACTTGATAAGTATGCCATTTATATAAAAGAAACAAAAACTATCAAAAGTAGACATAAACGGTATGTAAGATATCTGAGGCTATTTTAGCATAAGAACAAACAGCTTTACACATCACAACAGGCCAGGGAGTGACAAGGTTATATGAACTATAAATCTTATGATTTTATTTCATCCCCCTCAATCTAAGAACATACTAATCAATCTGTAATGTCTATTTGGTGCTAATTTATTTCCCTTCCACCTTTTTTTAATTGATCTGTGTAGTTTATGGTTATCTATAAGTGAATAACTGCTGCAAGAGATCTATTTATATTAAATTATGATTTCTGTACGTATCCAATAGATCAAGTCTCTGCTACTATTTAAGTCCAAAGTCAATCAGCAGTTAGCTAAACTTAACATTACATTATTTTGGCATAAGCACTATTTTTAAATGATATATTTCAGAAGTTTGTGGGTAAACAGACAGCATGTTAAAGAACAATGAAAAAGTTAAAATAAACATGTTCCAAATGGTACACCAATTAAGGCAATGCTAGATAAGGTACCATTCCTCAAAGATTGGTTATTTGAATCACAATATTTACTCTGAACATGCTAAAGCCCTGCAGTGGGTAATGTGACACTATGGTCCTTGGTAACAATCACCTTTACAACCTCCTGAGAGTCCCCCAAGCCTTTTCAATAAGCAAGAAAAAGAAAATAAAAATCACAGAGGCAATCTCCAGAACTCTGCTGGTTTGTTTCTTCAAGATAACAATTTTGTACATAAGAAAGTGGGACAATGGAACAGAAAAAAGAAATATTTACTCTATAAGAAAATGCTGACTTTCATGTCCTTAAAACTTGTTACCACAACTGTTTAAAATCAGCTTGCCACAATTTCTCTCAAAGAAGAATTAATCAATCCCACCGAGGTTTTACATTCATAAATCCTTACCGTATGGTAAGCTCCAGTATTTGTGCAAGCCTGTCATGAAGAAAATTTGCCTATGAGGGGAAAGAGAATAATGGAGAAAAGAACATTAAAAATGCTAAACAGAGCTGAACATTTTTCCAAGGATTTGCATCATTAAGCCTAATACAAAACGGTAAGATTTAGTCACTAAGCCCATCAGTCAAAATACTGATTTGTAAATAATGAATCATTGAGTTTTCTGAAGTCTTTTCTGGTTTCTCTACATATACAGGTATTGAAACATTCAGCACCGCTGTGAACCAATGTAAGTTGAGGATTATTCAACCCAACCAGAATAAAGAAATAACCAAGTCCACACTTTACTATGGTTACCAATAAGCTGATGAGTATCCACAGAAGGGCATTCAGGAAGGTACAGAGCTCTGTGATCATGTGATGGGAGGACTGGTTAAAGTAATTGAAATTATTTAGCTCAGGAAACAGAAGACAATGAAAACATGATAGCTATTTTCTAGAATTTGCAGGGCTATCACGGGTAACAGTGCTGCATAGCAGAGTGCTGACCTTGCAGATAGGAAGACCTGGGTTTGAATCTTACCTCCAATACCCTGTGCTCATGGCTGCAAGTAAGTTAATCTCCCTGAGTCTCAGTTTTCTCATCTGTAAAACAGTACCTATAGTACCTACACCTCAGTGTTATTAGGAAACACATTATCTACCATATAAATGTTTTGATGATAACAATTACGCTTGGCCCCACAAGGCACAACTAGGAGCAATAGTTATGATTTGCAAAGAGACAAATTCAGCCTTGTATCAGTACAGGGAAAACTTCATTAAAAGTAGATATTTATAAAAGTGGAATTGGTTCTCTCGTAATGTTGAGAATTTCCTCCAAAATAGTGGTAACTGAGCAAAGGCCACACATAACTACTTATCAGGGATATTGTAAAAAGAATTCTCGTTCAGGCATGGATTTGTACCCTCTGAATTTCATTTCAATTTGAATTCTGTAAATTAAACTACAGTAGTATCAGTCAAATAAAATCTTTATAATTGATGTGTATAATGCCTAACTTAACAAGTAAATTACTACATGAAAATAGAAGTTGCTTTCATTAAATAGGTTTAAAGCAAAAAAAAAAATTAGGAAATTTCCTTTCCTTTCCTCCCTTCAAGTATGCAATAATGTCAAGCAATCACTTCAAGAAAGATAATTAAAAATACATTAGAACACTTGGTTGGGAATCAGGTGACTTGAATTCTAGTCAAGTAAAACACTCTAGTTTTAGTCTATGTAAGAAATTAGTTATATTATCTTAAGCAAGTTATCTGACCTCATTAGGATTCAATTACCTTAATTCTATCTAGTGCCAGAAGGAACCCTACAAATCTTGTATAATCCCTATTTTTCAATTAAGAAACTGAGACCCAAAGAGTAAATTGGACAGTAAACTGGACAAAGTCTCATACAGAATAAAGAACAAGTCATCTGAACACTACCATTCTACCTACACATTCCCTGTTCTCTTACCACACATGTACCTTGCACATGATAGGCATTTCATGTTTGTTGATTTAAGTATACCATGCTCGCTGTAATTAATCTGCAAAATCAAGGGTTTGAACTATATTACATATAAAATTCCTATGATCTACAAATGTTTAAAATTTGGGGGCATTTTGCACAGCAAAATGTTGTACATAGAATATTACTTCACGATATAAAAGTGAAAATACACATTTTGTGACATAAAAATGAAACTTACACATTCAAATCTGCTTGATCTATGCAAGAAACAACTTAAGTGTGGCAATTTGACCTTTCAAATGCGCATCTTTCTGTTGTTGTTCACACCCTATGAACTATGCATATCACATCAGGTTCTTCTATCCTCCACTCTCTCTCAAAGTCTGTTCAAATTCATGTTTGTTGTTTCCATAACACTATCTGTCCCTCTCATCCTCTTCAATCCCTCCCAACATCGGGGTCTTTTCTAATGAGCCCTGTCTTCTCATTATGTGGCCAAAGTATTTAAGCTTCAGTATTTGTCCTTCCAAAGAAGTCTGAATTAATTTCTTTAAGTACTGACTAACTTGATCTCCTTGCTGTCCAAGGAATTCTCCAAAGTCTTCTCTAGTACCACAAATTGAAAGCATCAATTCTGCAGCATTCGGCTTTCATTACAGTCCAACTCTCACAGCTATACGCTGCTACTGGAAAAACCACAGCTTTGACCATATGAACATTTGTTGGCATGGTGATGTCTATGCTTTTTACTGCGCTGTCCAGATTTGCTATAGCTTTCTTTCCAAGGAGCAAATGTCTTTTAATTTCATGACTGTAGTCACTATCTGCAGTGATGATTGAACTCAAGAACAGAAAATCTGATACTGCTTCCATTTCTTCTCTCCCTACCAAGAAGTGATGGGACTAGTTGCTAAGATCTTAGATTTTTTTTTGTTAACCTTTAAGCCAGTTTTTGCACTCCTTTTTCACCCTCATCAAGAGGCTTTTCAATACTCATATGGATCTGTAATCTCATCATCTGAGATGGTTTCTTCAGTGAAGCAGATCGTGGTCTACAAATGTAATTCTTGTCTATGTTCCCTCATAAGTTCACAACAAGGGATCCACTCATATCCTTGATTTTTCCTTGCATTGTGAGGGTACCAATGGAGCACTACGACTGCCAACTTTTAATCATTTGGTTATCACCATTAATCCAGCCTCTTTCCTTCCTTCCAAAATTCCCTGATGACATCTTTAATTCTGGCTTTTTTCAGTCAAGCATTGTTTATATGTTTTATATATGTGTATACACATACACACACACACGCATGTTTAGAGGTGTGTATGTGTATATATGTATACATATACACACACACACACATGCACATAAACACATGTATAATGTACACACATATGCCTTCACCTCTCAATTGTTCTCTAAATAATATTTATTTTTACTTCTTCAGAAACAGCTGTCTTCCCATTCACTGTTATGGAGCAATGTAGATAGCATGTTAGTATTTTTTTTTAAAGACCTCTTTTTTCATTTTGTCATTTTTATTTAATATTTTAGTTTTCAACATTGATTTCCACAACGTTTTGAGTTACAAATTTTCTCCCCATTTCTACCCTCCCCCCCCATTCCAACATGGCATATATTCTGATTGCCTCGTTCCCCAGTCAGCCATCCCTTCTGTCACCCCACTCCACCTCCCCCATCCCCTTTCCCCTTACTTTCTTGTAGGGCAGGATAGATTTCTATGCCCCATTCCCTATATATCCAGTTTCCCAGGTGCATGCAAAAAAACCTTTTTTTTGAGCATCTACTTTTAAAACCTTGAGTTCCAAATTCTCTCCCCTCTTCCCTTCCCACCCACCCTCCCTAGGAAGGCAAGCAATTCAGCATAGATCAAACATGCATCATTATTTAAAACACTTCCACAATGCTCATGTTTTCCTTCCATCCTATCCTGTCCCCCTTTATTCAATTTTCTCCCTTGACGCTGTCCCTTTTCAAAATTGTTTGCTTTTGATTTACTCCTCCCCCATCTGCCCTCCATTCTATCGTGCCCCCTTTTTTATGTCCTTCCTCCTTCTTTCCTGTGTGGTAAGATACCCAATTGAGTGTGTATGTTATTCCCTCATGTCAAATCTGATGAGAGCAAGATTCACTCATTCCCACTCACCTGCCCTCTCTTCCCTTCCAACAGAACTGTTTTTTCTTGCCACTTTTATGTGAGATAATTTACCCCATTCCATCTCTCCCTTTCTCCTTCTCTCAATATATTCTTCTCACCCCCCTTAAATTTATTTCATTTTTTTTAGATATCATCCCTTCATATTCAACTCATTCAGTGCTCTCTGTCTATATTCCTTTCAACACCCCTAATACTGAGAAAGGTCTCATGAATTACACACATTATCTTTCCATGTAGGAATGGAACCATAACAGTTCAACCTTAATAAGTCCCTTATGAATTCTCTTTCTTGTTTACCTTTTCATGCTTCTCTTGATTCATGTATTTGAAAGTCAAATTTTCTATTCAGCTCTGGTCTTTTCATTGAGGAAGCTTGAAAGTACTCTATTTTATTGAAAATCCATATTTTGCCTTGGAGCATGATATTCAGTTTTGCCTGGTAGGTGATTCTTGGTTTTAATCCTTGCCCCTTTGACCTCTGGAATATCATATTCCGAGCCCTCAGATCCCTTAATGTAGAAGCTGCTAGATCCTGAGTTATCCTGATTGTGTTGCCACAATATTCAAATTGTTTCTTTCCGGCTGCAGCATTTTCTCCTTGACCTGGAAACTCTGGAATTTGGCAACAATATTCCTAGGAGTTTTCTTTTTCAAGAGGTGATCGGTGGATCCTTTCAATTTCTATTTTACCCTCTAGTTCTAGAATATCAGGGCAAGTTTTCCTTGATAATTTCTTGAAAGATGATATCTAGGCTCTTTTTTTAATCATGGCTTTCAGGTAGTCCAGTAATTTTAGAACTATCTCTCTTGGATCTATTCTCCAGGTCAGTGGTTTTTCCAATGAGATATTTTACGTTGTCTTCCATTTTTTCATTCCTTTGGTTCTGTTTTATAATATTTTGATTTTTCATAAAGTCACTAGCTTCCACTTGCTCCAATCCAATTTTTAAGGTGGTATTTTCTTCAGTGGTCTTTTGGATCTCCTTTTCCATCGGGCTAACTCTACCTTTCAAGGCATTCTTCTAATCATTGGCTTTTTGGAGCTCTTTTGACATTTGGGTTAGTCTGTTCTTTAAGGTGTTATTTTCTTCAGTATTTTTTGGGGTCTCCTTTGGCAAGTAGTTGACTTGTTTTTCATGGTTTTCTTCCATGACTCTCATTCCTTGTCCCAATTTTTCCTCTATTTCTCTTACTTGCTTTCCCAAATTCTTTCTGAGCTCTTCCATGGCCTGAGACCAATTCATATTTTTCTTGGTGGCTTGTGATGTAGGGTCTTTGACTTTTTTGACTTTTCTGGCTGTATGTTTAGATCTTCTTTGTCACCAAAAAAGGGATCTAGAGTTCGAGTTTGAGTCTGAGTTCGTTTTCGCTTCCTGTTCATGTTCCCAGCCAACTACTTGACCTTGAGCTTTTTGTCAGGATATGACTGCTTGTAGAAAGTACTTTGTCCCAAGCTTTAGGGTCTAAGCACTGCTGTTTTCAGAGCTACTTCTACTCCACGGTCACCCCAGGCTCTGTCACCACAGTGCTCCTCCTCCCCGAAGAACCGCCAACCAGGACAGGAATACAGATCCAAGCAGGACACAGCAAGAGAATCTGCCTTTGTGCCCATAAAGCACTCCTTGTACTCCCGCTCTGATCCACTGCAAGATTCCTCCCACCATGTGAGCCAGGGACTTGGGAAGCAGCTGACACTGTAGCTTTGGAAGCAGCCTCAGGAGTTTCCTGCTGCTGCCACTGCCACCACTATACCACCTCCGCCACCCCCAGGGCTGTTGATCAGACTGCTCTAAACTCGATTCCGCAGTTTGCCTCTAACCTCCTCTTTGGTGTTTGTGGGTTGAGAAGTCTGGTAACTGCCACAGCTCACTGATTCATGGCCCCAAGGCATGTTACAGATGGCAGACTCTGGTTCTGGTCTGTCCTGGCATGGCCCACACTGGGCTGCCCTCCGCTCCCAGCACCGTGCGATAGACCCTTCCCAGTGACCGTCCCGGCTGTCCTGGGCTGGAGCCCTGCTTCCCTCTGTTATTTTGTGGGTTCTGCAACTCTAGAATTTGCTCAGAGCCATTTTTTACAGGTGTTTGGAGGGATTTGGGGGAGAGCTTAAGCAAGTCCCTGCTTTCCAGCCGCCATCTTGGCTCCGCCCTGACCTTTTGTTTTCAATGAGAAGCACAAGGTCATTAAAGAAGCAGTGCAATTTCCTGGAAGGAAGTAATCTAGTCTATTCTCTTGTTCAACTATGGGTTCAACTCATCATCCATCTGTACTGTCTGCCTCAGATATACATAACTGAGGGACAAACTATGTAACAGTAGTTCTTAATCTGAAGCTCACAATCTCCTGGGGATCCACAGCTAGATTTCTCAGGGAATTTAGATTTCAATTACTTAAAAACAGTTTTCTGAGCAGTCAGCGACAGGCTTCACCAGATTGCCAAAAGGGTGCATGATAAAAACATTAGTTTAAGAGCCCTCGCATAGGTCATCTGTCAAAAAGAACACCGAAATCTGGGCAACATATATTCTTCATCTAATTGTTCTTTCCATTTTGGACAGAGGCCAGACTCCTTTGAGATATCTTCCAAAAGGCTCTGCAATACTGCAGGAAGACCTTAATGTAAGAAGCACAGTGTTATCCATAAATGGAAGTACTTGGGATACCTCACTATTCGTAGAAACTTGATCTCCATCATTGCAGTGGCAAACACTGTTAGCAATATGTATCTCCTTATTCTGCTTCACCTGATGTTTCTGATCAGAGGGTCATTTTTATTGTTGCATCTTCCAAGGAATCTTGAATGATTTTGATGCACAGAAAGAAGACACCTTTGTAAAAGTGCTGGTATGGTGGCACTTTTTTATACCAGATCAAAGACATTTTTGTAATCAAAAAACAATAAACAAAATAGGCTCTACATCTTCCTGTCAAGATATGGCCCACTGTAAAATACTACCTGTACAAGTCTCTTTGTTCATTATTAATATGCTCAATGAGGATATTCTCAGTTCATGCATAAATGACTGTCAAAGATTTTGTGCAGACAGAAGAGGAAGCATATGATTCAGTAGTTACTGAATTTCTCTAGCTTATTTTTCCTCCATATTAAGTACTGCAATTTTCTCCATGGTTCTGGTATCTTCCTCTCCTTCAGCAGAAACACTAAATATCACTTGCTCAATGTCCTCAGGATTTTTATCTATACCACAGAAGTCCTCTATACACACTTGACCCACTCCAGTAGATTTTTCCATCTTTGTTCTCCTTAGTACTTTTTTACTATTTTATAAACACATTCAGGACTATGAAGTTAGAGCCAATATGAGGTGGTTCCTTTAGCCTTGACGGAGAAAACAGTTTGATAAACTGATTTTTAAAAATCTTTACCATTTTTCTTCTGTTTATAATTCTCTTTCCATTTTCATCCTGAAATGCCCTATGGGATCACTTTGCTTAGTTGGATATCTTGCCAAGCTTTCTTTAAATAGTTTTTCATCTCCATCATATCTCTCTGCTTTACGAAATGATACTTCTTATAATAGTCCATCATATTTCTTTATAAGATTTAGAAATGAGTTTAAATTTTTAATTCCACGTTACCTTTGGCAGCCTTCTCTCTAGCAAATAAGTCAGGTGTTTGTTATAACTTAGGTACTTTCTGGACTCCTGTGTCTCCTTTTGGTAATTAACTTACACTGCTTAAGCTTCCAAATAAACCAGTGTTAATATCACTTCTGCCCTCTCCCAATTTTGATTTTTCACTTGCTTTTAGGGTTGTTTCAATTCTACAACCACATTTTTCTCACTATTTTGTCATTTTCAAAAATCAATTGTGATCTTAGGGCTGACGAATCAATTACAAGCTTTTTTCCTGAAAAAAGAAAATATACTTTGTTCTTCTTGATATTACTTGGGTTTGCCATTTCCAACACCAAACAAATTCTTAGACTGAAGAAAGTGTTAATCATCTAAAGGTGTGAAGTATGTACAAATTTTTGACTTTTCTCATTCCTAATTGTTTGTTTCTCTCCATCCTCCTCTTTCTCATCTTTGCACTGAAGTCATCAAGTATCAGAGAAAATTTAATTTAGAGGATCTTATCAAGAGTTTCACAGAATTTCACTACCACTTCATCTCTGGCAATGTAAGTATAAGTAATATCAATAAGTATGTTTCCTTTCACTTAGCTGCAACTCTTCTCTTTTGATTTCATTAATAATAAGAATATCCTCTAATAATACAGCCAATCATTGATCACTTACAAGGATTTCACATCTAGTATGCCAATAATAAAATTAAAATTTATTGACAGTCTAAAGATTATGTGATTCTTAGCATCCTCTTCTCCCATAACAGCAGAAGTCAAGTGGGCCACATAGGACAGAGGGTCATTCTAATTGTTTGTTATATGAGCTGTCAAAATCCCAAGTTGAAAAAAAGTCATCCATGAAATCCTACTCTGGTGTCCCATGCTGCATCATAATATCAAAGTATGGATTATGTTAACAACCTCCTTTTTAGTTCAAGTGAAAATATTAAGAAATAATATCTTCTCCAGGATAAATTCTTTCCAGATTTCTCCCTGTTTAAAAATATGCAGAAGGCTTCTTTCAGGGAATGTATTAAGGATGATAACCAAATTTAACACTTATCTAGAGAAAATCATACATTTTATGCCCTCTTCCCCCATGATTACCTAAGGGCAGTGTTCTTTTTTACATTTAAGGATTAAGATACTGATCAAAAGGAAGAAAGACTTGAGCTCTTGAGGTCAAGGAAGGAATTAAATAGGGAACCATTCTGGATTTGTTCAAGACTCCTATAAATGTTAGCTCACAGCCCTGTGGCCTGGGGTAGAAAGTCATGTCTAAAGGTAGGGAGAAGGGGTTCAGGTAGGTTATGCCAGTTTCTCTCTCTAGGATAGACATATAGAATTATGTTAGATTAAATGAAGTTATTTTTCGCAGACTTGTATCTAAAAAACACAGAGTATATGTTATTAATATTTTTTTCTAAAGCAGAAGTGACCCTGGGATCTTTAGATTAGGAAGCAGAGGCCCAAACTAGCTGACTGTGTAAAGGTACATCACCAGCAAGCTGGCTGATTGGTGATGCTTTTTGGAGGGGCTACGGCAACCTAAAAAAATGAAAATACATGTGTTTCTACCATATACACTAGCTGTATTTCCTATTTAGTAATTTTATCAATTTGATACAAAAAAAGAATTTCATTTTAACCAGTACAAAAATAATTAGTTTTCAACAATGAAGCAATTCCCATTCCCATGTCCCCCAAGCAGTGTAGTATGAAGGAATGAAGTATGCCTTTTCCTGGAAAAGGAAGACTATTAGCCATGCTGTACATATTATCAAAACAATGGCAATATATTATTACTATAATTATTGCTATTTTGGAGCAAGCCTGTGATTTCTCCAGTAAAGTAAGCTCCCTATGAGGAACTTCTACTAATTCAGATCACTAGCTTCTCTAACATTTAAAGCTGGGGCACTGAGGACTGCCTGACTTGCGGTCACAAAGTCAGAATGTGTCAGAGGTAAGACTTGAATCCTGATTATTGCTACCACTAATGATTCACATTTTTATAAAACTTTATGGAGGGATTTCCTTACAACAATCTCAGAACTACAACATTACTAGATCAGCTTGTACCACAGCATGATTATTTATTGACAGAGCTTTCAGTGGCTGGGAGATATTTCCTGATGTTTTGCCAACCTGTCCAGAGTTTAAGAGTTCAATAAGGAAATAATTTTTTTCACAAAATAAGTTCACAAATGATTAAATACAACTATTTAATTGGCATGTCTTTTATCCCCACATGAATCAAGATTGAGAAGCAAGCTTGCATTTTGTTCTTTGGGCCTCTCTCACTAGGCTTTGTGTCTTCCCTTGTGAAGTCTTTATGTTATACTTTTAGGAGGTATTCATTAGTACTACAGCAAAACTTAAAGTATACTTCAGTTTCTCTGCAGTTTCATTTGGAATTTATCACTAGTATTTTTACTGAATATTACTTAAAAATTAAAACTACTTGGGTCTTGATTATTTAATAAAAACAACATTCTGCCATAATGCCAAACCACATGAATGCTTACTTTGGATTCACACTGTGCTGCAATTTCTTCAAAAGGTGCTTTCTGAAACTTCTCAATCACAAGACGTCTCTTCTCTTTTTCTTGTTCTTCCATTCCATTGGTATCTTTAAAAACAAGAAAATGGATTAAGTTACAAGCTATAGTTACCTTAAAAAGCACTTTTAATAGTGATGTATTTCCCATAAGAATTCAAAATGATTTACATGACTAGTGTTAAAAGCCACACTGATTTAAAAGTGGAGGCTGAGATCAAAGGATGATATACATAACATTCTTCAAATTTCTAGATGATTGCAACCTAAGCATAGAAACCTATTTAGAAAAATTATTAGATGAAATGATAGACTAAGAATAAGGAGACTTGGATGATAAGTCCTCACCTGTGTCAGGCTGACATTTTTGATCTCTGTCTACAAAATGCATAGACATTCACATACAATTATAATCCAACAGACCTGTGATCTCAGAGAGGTGTGTATCCCCTCCACCAGTGTAGATGGCAACTCATCCCCACTTCTCATTCTGTAGCAGTTTCCCTTAAATCCTCCATGGGGATCAAATTACCACACTGTGGGCCTTTACTTTACATTTTTTGCCACTGCAACACTATCGAGAGACTAAGCAAATTAGTGATGAATTTTTTGACCACTGTAACGAAATCTATTTAATGTTATGCTTCACATGCAGGTAAAGTTCTTATCTTAGTTTTAAAGGTAATAATAATAGCTGATAATGATTTTTTTAAAGTTGCTTTTCAGTCCTGTCCAACTCTGTGACCCCATTTGGGGTTTTCTTGGCAGAGATACTGGAGTGGTTTGCCATTTTCTTCTCCAACTCATTTTACAGATGAGGAAACAGAAGCAAACTGGGTTAAGTGACTTGTGCAGGGTCACATAGCTAGTAAGTGTCTGAAGTCAAATTTGAACTCAGGAAGAGGAGTCTTCCTGACTCCAGGTCTGCACTCTATCCACTGTGCCACCTACCTGTCCCAATAATAACTATAGCTAGCATTTAGATGATGCTTTAAGTTTTACAAAGTGTTTTACCAACAGGATTTCATTTTATCCCCAATAACCCTGGAAAGTAGGTTTTTATTATTCTCATTTTACAAATGAGAAAAATGAGGCAGACAGTAGTCAAGTGTACATGTAAGTATACTCCATTAGGCATTGATTTAAAAAATTAGTTTTGAATAGAAAACTTAAAATGTATTATAAATTATAGTTTTTCATTCCTTAAGAGGTGCTAAACCTAATTTAATCTTTTCTGAATTATTTGGGGTCCTAATTAATCTGCATTGTATGATGTTTTAATACAATGGTATCCTTAGAAACTAATGAAGTATAAAGGACTATTTATTCCCCAGTGCCTCTATTTTCTTCTCTCTCCCAATATTCACTATTTCTTCTATGTATCCTGTTCCTACAGGCAGCTAGGTGACACAGTAGATAGAGTGCCAGGCTCAAAGTCAGGATGACCCATCTTCCCGAGTTCAAATCCGGCTTCAGAAATTGACTAGCCCTGTCACCCTACCCAAGTCACTTACCCGTTTGCTTTAGTTTCCTCATCTGTAAAATGATCTGAAGACGAAAATGGCCAACCACTCCAGTATTTTTGCCAAGAAAACCTCAAATGGTCATGAAGAGTCAGACTCAACCAAAATGACTGAATAACAATGCAGTCCTTACTGCTTTTAAAGCTATTAATGTTTATTCACAGTTCAAAGTTCCCATGTCACTCTGATGACGTCTCCTGAAGACTGCAGGAATGGACCTCGGTACCGCTGGTTTTTTTTTTTTTGATCCAGAGCCCTGTTTTTATTTACTCACAGAATCATAACTTTGTTAGAATTGTTGGAAGTCTGACCTCTTGGTAAGTGGTAGCTTACTTAGAGGCAGTGTGGTATAATAAAAGGAGTGCTAAACTTAAAATTAGCTATATTTAGCTAGGGTTAAATCCAAACCTAGTTGTATTATAATGAGCAAGGAACTATAAGCCTCAACTTTCTCTTACATAAAACAGAGGTAATTTATCCCCACTATTATGGAGATAAATATTCTTACTCCTACATTAGGTTACGAAGATTAAATGAGATAAATGTTCAGTCACTTGGAAAACTTTAAAATGTTAGAAAAATGCTAGCTATTATTATTACTGCTATTGATGGAAAATAATAACTTTTCCTCAAAAAGTCACAATATTTAAAGGGGAAAACCTTCCCAATGTTGATAATTTAAGAGGTTCAAACAATGTAGCTTCCAATCACCTCTATGTCTAACAAGAAACTAAAATAGTACTTCTGGCTTCTTTCTTCTGACATGTAAGGGCAGCTAGGTCAAACACCTAAAGGCTGAGAGTTGGACACAACTGAAATGACTCAGCAAATTCTGACATCTAAAACAAGGATCAACATAAAGTTGAGCAAAAAAATTACTAGAAAAAATTAAAATTCCCCAAATCTTACCAATTGCCTTTTTCAGTGCTTCAAAGGTTATTTCTTCAGTGGCAGTGACCTGGAAAAAAGTGATTTAAGCAGAAATCAAGTGTGGAAAAGACTGCTATAAATATCAACGTAATCTAGTTATAAGTGATCTCATAATATTCAAGGTTTTTTCTTTTTCCTTTTCTTAAATCACATAATGCCATAAAGATCAAAAGAGAAGCTGGAGTATTTACTTAAAAAATGCTAGTCGCAATAGCCATTTGTTTAATTAGGAAACTTTACTGTAAATGGAAAGCTCACATGGTTAGTAAAAAAAAATACACTTGCAATTTAGCGCATAAGGTTAATTGAATGGAGGTGTTCTATCTCTGGCATAGAATGCCTTTGTGCTTGTGGTAGGATATATGTTTACAATCACTGACTATTGCTGCAATATGAGGGGCCCCCAAAGATAACCTTAAGAATCCAAGGTATAGTTCTAAAGTTTTTTTTTAATTAACGTGATGTTCCTTAAGGGCAGAACAACCTATTAAAGCCAAAGCATTCCAGTGAATAGAGATGAAGCAGCGGCGTCTCCTGTTACACTTGCTTTCTCCTACAATCCTCATACTTATAGCTTTCCTACTTATTTCAGATCCCTCTTTTGGGTTCACAATCTCATTTCACTTGCCTCCACTCTCCAGTTTAGCCCTGAAGAGAGAGTCATCACCATTTGTTACAACACTTTTAGTTCTGGGTGGCAGCTAGGTGGCGCAGTGAGTAGAACACCAGCCCTAGAGTCAGGAGGACCTGAGTTCAAATGCAGCCTCAGACATTTGACACACTTACTAGCTGTGTGACCTTGGGCAAGTCACTTAACCCCAACTGCCCTGTCTTCCCTCCTCCAAAAAAAAATACTTTTAGTTCTGTCTATCCCATCTTCTCCCCAAGGACCCTTACGTCCTCTAAGTAAATACTGGGGCACTTTTAGCTTAAAGAACTCTCTTACTGGGCAAACCAGTTAAGGCTTATGTTTACTGCCAGTCATTCTTCAACAACAGAAAAAAGATCTGATGAATTTCCAAACTGGTATCTCCCCTCCAGCTATCTCCTTGAAGACACCATAGTCTCAAGGCCAAATGACAACAGCAGTAGTTCCTAAAAAGGTGACACAGTTCATTCAGCCTAGGAGTGGTCTTTATTATGCCTGCCTTGCTTACTAATATCCCTCTTTTTCCAGGCAGACTCCTAAATTACTTTAACAAGTACAATTAAGACATCCAAACCTCTAAATCATAAATGGTTGATAGAAAGAACATTTCTTCTAAGTACTTATAAAGTATGGTTAAGCAAAGATCTCTTTAATTCCATGCATATTCTTCAACATAACTAAAGGACACAAGGGAGGCCCATGATTTATTAGGTATAACCTGACATTTCATCAGCGTAAGAAGCTGACTAATGACGAAACTTCCTCTACCAATGCAGACTAACAATTGTTCTGCAATTTACAGTCAAAGAGTTTGCTGGAGCACTGAAAGACTAAGTGACTGCCAAAGGCGACACAGCCAGTTTGTGTCAGAGACAGGATCTAAATCTAGGCCAATTCTGAGGCCAGCTGTCTATCGACTATGCCATGATGTCACTGACAAAAAATGCAAAGGATCCAATTTATGTTATTTCTATAGTTACTGTTGTGTTCAACAAAGTTAAGGCAGACTTTCATATGTTTTTTAGAAGAAACACAAAATCCTGAAATTGCTGGCACTTTGGACAGGTTAGTTTTCTTGATAAATGAGCAGGAAATATGCCTTTAAGTTTGACCATATCTAAATCCAGAATTCCTCACATTTTTGCTTATCCCAAGGCATCCCAAATATAGGAAAGCATGAAAAGAAATTTCTGATACCTCCACTGAAAGTTTCGGAAATATATCACTCTCGTGGTAAGTGGAAAGGACTTGAGGGGTCATCTAGTCCAACCTGTACCTAAAAAAAGGCATCCTTATTACAACATACCTAAGCATGATTTTTCAGACTTTGCCTGAAGACCTCCAGTGAGGGGAAAACAACTAAGCAGCTGCTGAAGAAGCCCAGTCTACTTACAGATCTCAGTGTTAGGAAGTTTTTGCCTACATACACCCTTTGCAACTTCCATGCATGGCCTCTAGGTCTGCCCTCTGGGGCCAAACACAAAACTACTTTGCATGCTAGCCTTTTCAGTACTTGAAGACAGCAATAACATTCCACCTGAATCTTCTCTTCTCCAGGCTAAATGTTCCCAGTTCCTTCAATAGACTGCATGGTAGAGCATCTAGCATGTTAGCTATCTGTCCTCTCTTTGTACCACCTGCAAATTTGATAAGGATCTTGTCAATATCTTTATCCAAATCACTGATTAAAAAAAAAGCTAAATAGTATAAGGTCAAGAACAGATCCCAGGAGTGCTTCACTGGAAATATCCTTCCAAGGTGATGTGATACTATGAATATTCTGAATATGGCCAATGAACCATCATGAAATTTTTCAAAAGCCTTACTAAAAATCCAGGTAAACTACATCTATATCTATACTCTGATTTATCAATTTAGTAAACCTGCTGGAAAAAAAAAATTAGTTTGGCAGTACTGGTTCTATATGGGTTCTTTGTGACTGAAGCTTGTTTTCTCCTTTCTTTTTAACAAGCTCCATAATACATTATAGAATTTTGCCAGAAACCAAAGTAAAGTTCATTGGCCTACAGCTGGTAATTCTGTTCTTGCTTATCCTAGATATCAACTCTCTAACTGGCTATTTTCAATGTGTTCTTTCCAGGGCAAAGGTAATTCTTCTTGGCAGAGAAAAAGAGAAGCCAAATGTGAATTACACAATGTTTAGTTATCTTCATCTGCCTTAGCTCATTCTATCTGTATTCCTCATGCTATTCTTATAAGATCAGCCAATGGCACTGTAGCTGTTCATATTACCAGCCCCTGCTTTCATCACACACAAAGACAGACAGACAGACACACACACGCGTGCTTCCATCTAAGTTGATAAACTCCTTATCTTCCACGTTGGTCTCTTTTGACAATTAACCTCCCCCCCTCACTGGAGTAAAAGTTTCCTTTTTTTATGCCTTCCGAATATCATTCTTGACAGTTTTCCATCTCTGCTGTGATGACTTCTACTATAGAATTTTAGTCCTCAGGACCCTAGTCTTCCTTTGAGCCCTCTGAAATCTGATCTATAAAATCTTGGGCACATGTCAAACTATGACCAGATTTTCTCTCTATCACAAACTCAACTAGTTAGGAGACAGTAGTCAGTTATGCCCCCTCCAGTGTCCATGATTTCTACTGTAGCAATAATTCCTTTTTTGGTAAGAATCCTATTCAGAAGAGAATTCCTTAATAGAATGTAAGTTCCTTGAAGGACTTGACAGAGTGACTAATTCACAGTAGAGACTCAAATATCTGTTCATTTCATTTGAAGACCTTTGAAATAATTTTTTCTTCATATAATTAAAACTCATTTGAACAGCTCAATTTTCCAAAAGGAATGTTCAAGGGTTTCTATTCTTAAAATAAATGTTAAGCCAAATACCTTAAGCATACAAGTTAGAAAAACATAATATTTACTCTAAAGTAAAATAACCTACACTTCATATACTGTCTCTCTCAATCAAGAGTTGACTATAAACCTTCTCATCCTTTTTTTTTACATGGGGGATGGGAAATAAGGCAATAGGAAATCAAAGTTTCTGAAAATGGAAAAACTGGAAAGGAGATCAAGCAGGTTTCTTTTTTTATAAGCCTGGTTCTGATCATATATGGCAAAAGAAAATCATATCCACAGTTGTTTACTCTAATCATTCATCAGGTTGGTGTATGTGAGCTTGGGGAAAAGACAGACAGTAGCTTCTCTGATTGTACCTTAAAAGTTAAATTATTATTCTTTTACAGACTACTCCCTTCCACTGACCTACTCCTTTATTTTAAGGCTATTAGTTCAATTCAGTCAAATACATACTAAAATCAACTAAAAATATTAGCGTAGTAAGAGCTGACAAAATAATTTATGGATTGAAATAGCTGGAAAAAGTGACACTCCAAAGTAACTAAAAAGAATGCAGAAAGTAATCTTTATTACCCTAGGAAAATAGAACTTGTATGTCACAAAATCTGTGAAAGTAAAATCTATCCATACATTTAACATTATGTTAAAAGCCTTTACTTGCAAGTAAACTGATTGTGTGTGTGCATGTGTGTGTGTGTGTGTGTGTGTGTGTGTGTGTGTGTGTGTGTTAGAAGACCTGATGTCACTGATATAGGCAACTCTTGGTGGAGAAACTGACATATTTATCAGGAAACTGATAAACCTATTCAGACCAGTAGTTCCTCTGAAATTTAGCTTCTAAGGCACTGCAAGGTTAAGTATTTTGTCTAGGGTCGCAGACACATGCAACATGTATTAGCAGGGAGGCATAAATACAGGTCCTCCTGACTTTGAGACCAACCATATTCACTGTCATGGCTGCCATACACACACACACACACACACACACACACACAAGTTATAAGAATGCTAACATTTTTTATTTTTTTTTAAAATGGGTATGGATTTGTTAGCATATTTAAATATAGTTTATTTGGAGGAAAACATGAGTCAAAATAAATTGGGGATATAAGATTGATCCTGTGATTTCACTGTTGTAAGAATGGCTCCTCAGATGAGGAAATCCCCTTGATTCATGCAGGTCTGGCACTTTCTCTGCAACTTCGCTTCTCAGGCAGTTGCCTGACACATTAAGTGAGTTACCCAGAGCCATACAGCTAATGTGTAGTTACTAAGCTATACTTACTCTAAATACAAAACATATACAAAGGAAATTTTTTTTGTGAGGGGCAGAAGGGAGAATGTGCAAGCCCTACCAACAGAAGGGATCATGAAAGCATTGGTGGCCCTTAAAAAAGGCTTGGAATTCCAGTGAGGCAGATGTGAGGAGGGAAAACATTCTGAGCACAGTGCCTGGCAGTGGGGGATGGAATGCCATGTACAGGGAATATCAAGTATACCAGTGGGGCTAGAATGTGTGAGGAAAACTATCTTGTTTATAAAGATACAAGAAGGCATTTCATTAAATATCTTGTAAAAAATAAAAATAAACTAATATAAGAAAAGGATGTCAGTTCAGTAAGCTTTATTCTTACTAAGCCCTTACTGACTCCAAGCGACCAGCTCTATTTGTCCTGAATGCTCACAAATCCATTCTAGGATTTTGCAAAGTGTAAAGAACAAGCTTGTCAATCCAGCTTCTAGAATCCATCTATTTCCTCTTTTCCATGATTTTAAAATTCTGATATTTACTGCCTAGGTGGAAACGCTGTACAACATGTTACCTTGTATTAGAGCAAACATTTCCAACATGTGTTATGCTGAATGCTGTCCTGGTGAATAAATCTGAAGCTGGAGTGTGGCTCAGCTGAATCTAATACTGCAGTATATTCGACTATTCAGATGCCCTGGATGAGACTTGTTTGCCTTTACTGTAGGAATATAGAACCAAGTTTGCAGTACAGGAGCTTCAAATGGGAACACATGGTAATAAGTGCCTTTTAATGTAAAATTCATCTTCTGTTTAAAAACAATTTAGTACCATCCCCCCCATGTGAATATTTCATGCAATATGTCTATGAAATGGACTTCTCAGATTAATTTACAAATCAATTCAGTAATACCAGCTAAAGATGCCGTATATAAAAGGTATTATCTATGAAGAGTAGTAATTAAAAATGAAGTATCAAGAATAATGTTTCATAAGATGGCTTTGTAGACAAAATAAAACCTATTATATATGAAGACCTAAGTATAAAAGTAAATGATTCAAAAGAGGTGAGTAGTAGCAACCAGAAAAATAAACACCAAAGAAGAGATATTACCTGCTACAACTATCAAAGGGAGATTAAGTTACTACTTGCTGTAAAGCAGAAAAACTTCAAGTGGAGTGGAGAGGAGGTTTCTGACTAAATCCAATTAGATAATATAATAAATTGCTTTTGATACCCCCAAATCTCATTTTAATACTTGGAAATGCATTACTGATGCAGCTCACAACCCCTCCATGATATGGGAGAGTGTTTTTAAGAGTTGGTAGTCACATCAAAAAAAAATCATCACCCTGTTGCCAATATGGTGAGGTACTCCCTGAACTGGGTTGGTCTTTGGACGCCAGACTTAACAGTCCATTACAGAGACTATATAGGGAGCATCTCCCAGGTGGTAGGACTTGATAGAGCTTGCTCTTCAATGGCATGGCTTTCAAAAACCTAGTCATGTCAATACCAGGTAAAGACAACAGAATAAGATTTAAGGCAGCCACTGACTATTTCTCCTTAGTAAAAGTGGTATGGATAATACAAACCAACCAGGCTGTCCCTAGCTACCACAATAGGGTTTGAGAAATCATCTTTCAATACAAATCAACTACCAGGAAACCTCAAGATCTCTGGGAGTTGCCACATGGTAACATGAGAAGTGATTTTAGATGATGTCCTTCCGTTTTGATACATGCCCTTTGAACGCTTTAGTTTGTGTAAATAGACAACAAGGTTTCTGAGGAGGTAACCAATTTTTTAAATAGGTAACACATTTTTGCATAAAAATGGAGAAAATATTTTGACAGCTGCTGTTTCTATTTGACTATTATGATTTTCTTGGATGGATGACTAAGCATAAATGAATGGGTGAAAATACAGTAGTTACATAATGGTGCTATTGTATTCTCCAAAATAGGGGGCAAGCACTGAGATGATTATTTCAAGTAAGTCAATTTCTAGAATAATCTAGACTAAGGACTTTTGCGGGTTATTTGATAACATTGAAGTCAAAGCTATAATTTTTCATCAGTGGAAAAATTTCACTAAATGTGCTACCTTGACCACATGAAATAATTCTATCTGTGGCTAATATATGCTTAATAAAATGATCTGATATATTAATTATATGACATGCTATAAGTACACACACTACTTTCTTAGTACAACTGTCTTCATAATAGCTATGATACTACAAATTTATCCTACAAGATTACAAGATTTCTCCTTGATATAATGGCAGAGCTATAAAGTTTAAATTGCTTTAGCAGGGAAGTATGCTCTAAAAAGTATATAACTGAATTGATGGGCTAAGAATAACAAAAAGAACTATACCAATCATGTCTTATCTAAGCTCGAACCCAAAGAAAAGATATCTACGTACACTTCACTATGGAAGTAAAACAATCTCTACATGTCTCTATCTATCTACGTACGTGTGTATGTATGTACGTGTGTATATATCTATCCATCTCTATCTCTCTGTCTGTCTACTGCTGGACATGACTGATGTGCTGATTAGTTTTACTGAACTGTTTTTTTTTTCTCCTTCTGTCTATTTTACTTCTTTATCATAAGGTAAAGCTTTACCGATTGCAGAAGGCAAAGAAAGAGTTATTGGGAAAGAATGGTACTGTAAAAACAAAAGATATTTAAAAAAAATTAAAACTATGCAATACAAATGCATAAAACTACTTTGCAACATTAAAAGATTTAAGCCTAAGTAACTTTAGTTACTTTTATTTAAAGGATAAGCTGAGTTGGCAAACAATTTACTTCATTTTAAAAATATCATTGGTAATTTTGTGTTTAGGTGCATTACGGGAAAAAACTGACAAAAATAATGACTGCCTCAAAACAAAGTTCCCAGGTCAATTTTCAATAACTTACCACATCTTCAACAGGATTGTTGCCTGGTAAAATATCCACCTGAATGGATACAGTGTCCACAATGCTCTTCCGTCTGGAAAGTCGATCTTCATCTAGAAAAAAATGGTAGATTTTTTTTCCATCACAAACAAAACTCAATTTTTATTTTTAATCTTGTTTTTTACACTTAAAAAAAAGAGTACTAGTATTCTCTACCTAGAGAAAATATGAAAAAGAAAGTTCAAGAATGTATTTAGTTAAAGGTGGTGAGTTATAAGCTTTGTCCTTCATCATCCCCTCTTCTCTAGTTTTTAATATTTTTCCTCCATATTACCCGATCTACAGACATATATCTATCTCCAAAACAGATTTCATTATTTCCTCCCTTAAACCCATCTCTTTGTTTTCCTATTGCTATTGAGGGTATCACCACCCTTACAGTAATCCTAGTCCAGGTTTTCGACCTCAGTGTGGTCTTTAGCTCCTTGTTCTCACTGTCGTTTCTTTTTCTACAACATATCTTATATAAAAAGCCTTCTCTCCACTCACAAAGCCACCAACCCGGAACAGGCCCTCATCAACTCTTATTCTGTCTTCTGACAAGGACCTTGCCTCTAATTACCTTTCATCTTAACTATTACAAGACTATTAATTGCCATTCTGCCTCAACTTTCTCTCTATTCCAATGTGTCCTCCACACAACTCCTACAGTAATTTTTAGAAAGTATGGGCTTGACCATGTCAACCCTCCACTTAACATACTCCAGTGATTCCCTATTACCTCCACGATCAAAAATAAACTTCTCTATGTAGCATATAAAGTTCTTCACGACATGGTCCCTTGCTGCCTTTACAGTCTTTTTACAATCTTGTTTTGCTGCCTATTTGTTTTTCTTTATACACAGAACTCATCTCTTATCTCTGTGCCTTTGTATTGGCTGTTCTTCATGCCTGGAATGCTTTCCTTTCCTTACCTCCATCTCTTAGAATCCTTCTTCAGGAAGCCTTGAGTTATTTTACCCTCCCCCCCCATCCCCTCCTCCTGTGGCTAGTACGTATCCTTCTAGGGGGTATATTTTTTTTAACTTGTCTTTACTTCATTACTGTCATATTATCTTTGACATTTGTTAGCTTTAGCCAGTTGTCAACATAAACTATTCTGTTAATGTCATATCTACAAATTTCTTATTTACACAATTAATTGGGTAAGGGAAACACTGCATTAAATTTTTTACATATTACGCAAATTTAAATGCAAATTTCAGAGTTTTTCCCCCTTTTTTGTATGAAATCAAGTGTCATCTAAGGACTGACAGTGGAAATTATAAGCCTCATTTTCATCTTTGATTGTTTTAATTAACTTTTCTTAGTATATCAGTCTTTTTCACAGAGTCCAGCATTCACCAATCCTATATTCCAGCTACTACAGAGAATCTAATCACTGGTATACTTGATAGAGGAAAAAAGAAGAGAAACAGTCAATTATTCAGAATGTCTAAGGTTATTTTCCACTCACTCTGAATATATTTTATATATAGATATACACGTACATGTTGCCTCTCTGGTTAAATGCAATTAGTTCCCACTGGCTCTCATGCTGTTCTCTATGTACCTTCCTAGTTTCTTTTTTTTCATCAGTCAAACTTCTTGGAGACTAACAGTCTAAACATGATGGCTACATCCACCCTCCTTACCACGCATTTTTTCAAGATTTGGAATTATCTATGTTTATCCTAACCAATTATATATTGATTTTCATTTCCAACACTCTTCTGAATCTGTTTTTTGAAAGTCATAAATGACCTCCTACTTACTAAATTATATGATCCTTTTCATATTGGCAGCATGAAAAGTGATGACCACTACTCTCTTCTTTTGGTTGAAACAACAGACATAGAATTATCCTGCTTCTTCATACCTCAGAGAATCAGAGTTTGAAGGGATTTCAAAGGTCCAGCTCATACTAGAATAAACTGTTCCTCCAGCAAAAAGCTCTGGTAATGACTTTCAGGTACAGGACAGAAAAGATGATCTCTCCTTAAACAACTTCTATGTCTCCTTTGCGGGGTCATATTGTCTTTCTGGACATGGTAAGCAGTTAACTAATACATTTTGATTAACTGAACCTACAGAATACTTAAGTCTTCTTCTCCAAGGCTGTGTTCCATCTAACCTATATGAATCTTATATGCACATAGCTATTTCATTCTAGAATGTGAGCTCCTTAAGGACAGGGACAATGTTTTTTTTTCTTCCTTCTTCGTTTCCTTACCTAGAATGTGCCCCCATATCTACCAAATGAAATTCTATACATCCTTCAAAGGCTAGTACAAATATCATTTTTCTTTATATTCTTCATTGATTATGCCAGACAGAAGTGATCTCCTCTACTTGAGAACTCTGATGGCATGCTGTTTTTATTCATATGCCACTTTTCCTGAGTCTCCCCTCCCTCCCAATTGTCCTTATCTTCTCATTGAGACTGTAAGCTCCTTATATGTGGATATACTGTCTCCCCCAAGAGAATGTAAATTCCTTGAGGGCAGAGACTATTTCATTTTGTTTAAATCTACAGCATCTAATACACTGCCTGGAATATAATGCTGGTCTACTGATGTACCACTTTGTATTACCAAGGCACCCACTTGTATCTTTCATTTAGCAGGCTAATCAATACATATTTCTTAGTTGAATGAAGGTGCAGTGAAGAAATATTTGTTAGTTACACTGTGATAAGCATTTTGTGTTACCTTGTCAAAGGACTCCAATTTAAATTATCCCCTTGATCTTCTGAGGAACATTCTTACCGTTAAATTTGGTCTTTCAATCTGTCTTTACGTTATTTCTATGTACTATAATGTTAATGCCTGAAAATCATTGTATTTGTAAAAGCTGAACCTAAAAAAGACTGGATAAATCTGTGTCCAAAGCTTTTGAATTGTTTTGTAATTTGTTTTTAGTCTCTATTCATGACCAATAAGGCTCATAAGAATTAAGACTCGTCAGTAAGTAATGACTAAAAGGGATCTCTAAATAGTTAGGAAAAAAAGCAAAGGACCCCTACCCACAACTTCTCCCTCAACCCCAAACCAAAAACAAATAACCCCCACCAAAACCCTAATTTTAGATTAAAGGTGGCAACTTGAAGAACAGAAAAAGACAGAATCGTATGAGGGATGTTTGTTATTTTTTAAAGCAAACTAATCAACGTAAGTAGAAATAGGGTAAAGAAAGCCAAAGAACCTCAACGAAAAAGCTATGAAAAGGGCAAACAAACAAAAAACCTCAAGGGGAAGCTCTGCTGTTTTATTTTTAAAACCTTATTCTTTTCACCCAAGAAAAGGAAAAAAAAATTTTCAAGATATATTTTATGATTAACTTTTGTTACAATTGTGGCTGGTAACTATTATACAATAATCTGTCTCCTGACGAGACTTAGAATGAGGAAGGACCCAAGTATAAATATAAGCAGAGCACAATTCAACGTTTCCATAAAAGTAAACAGGCTCCCCAAAGTACACATTTTCCCACTGATAGCATCCAATGGGCAACATTCCTCACATATTAGCCAGCTTGGTCCTGCTCCTATTTTTCAAAGATCATTAAAATGTAACATATTCTTTGGGAACTATCTGATTCCTTACTAAATTGTAAAGGATTCAGATAGCATTAATGAAGAGTCACTTGGGCTCTGTATCCTGATTATTAAAAAAAAAAAAGGTTATTTCCCCAAGATCCTTTGTATCACTACTTCAAGTTCAATAAGACCATCTTCTATTCTGTAAATGCTATTTTATCTTTTCATTCCTCCTTGAAGTATCTTAGACATTCACTAAGTATAAAGGTACACCCTCATGTTTACTTTTTTCTTATTTAAAAATATGACCTCACTTTCAGAAATAGTATTGAGACTTACAATCCACTGCTATTAACAATACTTTGCTGCCACCTTGTGTACCTGTGTATAATACACATTACATAACTTTAAAATGTATGTATATGTATCTTACACATATCTCTTTTCAAGTAACTATAAAAGTTACTTTAGCTAATGATTAAATTTGCAAATGAACTAAGAAAACTAGCTTAGCAGTGGACAAAACCACTGGGCAAAATTCTTGGTTAAGACTATAATACAGAGCTAATTAGAAAGCTAAATTATGTATATAGTATCCTATCCCTTTTGTGCAACTTCATAAAAGTTATTTAGCTGCATATGAAAATTTTAAGATTTATAATTTAATAGAAAGACTATTGATCAGAAAACTAAATTTTACCTCTACAGAAGAAAATAAAGTATACCCAAAATATATATTTACATTCTTTTTGACTAGGAGATGTGTATGGAGGGGATCCTAACCTAAAAGAATTTTTTTTTTACTAGATTTTGTAATGAAAAAGATCATTTTTTATTGCCTTCAAGGAAAACAAAAACATTCAACATGAGAAAAGATTTAGATGAAAATGATTTTATTAATAGGGGAAACTAGGAGGTACAATGGATAGCATGCTGGGCTTAGAGTCCTAAAGTACAAATCCAGCCACAGACACTTACTAGCTAGGTGACCCTAGGCAAGTCATTAAACCTTTGTTTGCCTTAATTTCCTCATCTTTAAAATAGATATAATCATAGCACCTACATCATAAGGTCCTTGTGGGGATCACATGAGATAATATCTGTAAAAAAATGTACTAGGCATAATGCCAAGCACACAGTAGGAACTATATAAATATCAGCTATTATTATTGTTGTTATTAAAAACTGAGGCCTCAAAAATGTTAATGAAAGAACACTTAAATGTCGTAAGACATGCCTCTGCAGATCCAATACACATGCATGCATGAAAAATAAGCCAATGAACACATTAGGGTGTTCACTCAGGTGAGAGGCAAAAACATTTATATTATTCTCACGTATGATTTAACGCAATAGTTATTCTTTATATGCCATTAAATGGTCTTACCTGGCTGTTTATAAAAAAAAAAAATCTGCATAGCTCTGAAGAGTTAAGTTTCTAATCATGTGCCTTAATAAATATTCCCCTAGGAAGGGAAGTGTTTTACATTCAGACTAACAGTAATGTTTTATGAGATTTAACCAGTATGACTGAACTAGAATCTGGTGAAGAAGGACATTAACATAACTTCTCTAGTATTAGCGAATGCCTGCATGTGTTGTTGTTCAGTCATTTCAGTCATATCCTACTCTTCATGACCCCATTTTGGGGTTTTCTTGGCAGAGATACTGGAGCGATTTGCCATTTCTTTCTCTAGCTCATTTTATAGATGAGGAAATTGAGGCAAACAGGGTGAAGTGACTTGCCCAAGGTCACACAGCTTGTGTCTGAGGTCAGATTTGAACTTGGGAAGATCAGTATTCCTGACTCCAGGCCCAGGACTCTACCTACAACACCACCTAACTGCTCTTGATATTCCTTGACATTACTAAAATTAAAAAGTAAATCTCAACAAGAAAACCAGAATCTTAAAAAAGTGACCTGTGTTACAACATGGTTTTTTATGTACTGTATACTTGTCTATACTGTATACTTCTGAAGGACCTAAACATATGAATGGGTACAGCTACCTTTTTCCCATTGCCAGAAGGGACGTTTTTGCACTACTGCCAAAGGGGATCACATCTAAACCCAACCTCACCTTCTCTGCCAAACATTTTGAAAATTTAGCATGTATCCAATTTCCTTGCCCTTAGCACTACTAACCCTTCAACATCTTGCAACCATACACTAGCAAAACTGTACCCTCGAAATTTACTAACAACTTCCTTAAGTTTTCAAGTTCTCATCCTCTCTGACCTTGTGACATTTGAGACTAGTGATTAACCTTTTATCTTGGAAATTCTCCTTTCTTTGTGCTTCTGAAACATTAAACTCTACTGAATTGTATCTTCAACCTTCTGAACTACTTATTTGTCTCATTTCTCATTTTTTAAAGTTCTTTTCTTCCTGATAAATATGTACTCCCATAGCCTTGGTGTTATTCTTTTCTCTATTAAATTGACCACTCTAGATTTTTTCTCATAGCTTCAACCATCATATCTATATAGAGATCTTTTATATCTAGCCTTCATCTTTCAGCCAAGAGCAGCTGATCTCATTTTTCTCCCCAAAGGATAATTTCACTTCTTTATAATACATCACATCACCTTAAGTACCACTTGTCCAAAATAACACTGTATATTTTATTACAGGAAAGCTGTATGTACCTCTTCTAACTTACCCTTAGATTGGTACCCATCCACTACTTGTTTCAATGGAATCTCTATTCCAATTGCTACATGCTAGCTTTGTATTAAGTACCCGAAGTTCAAAACATTAGAATTGTCCTTACTTTATCCCTTTGTTCCACTCCTCAGTATTTTGCAACTGAACTTCATTTCTAAGCTATTTTCCCCCTTAGATAGGCAACATACTTAAAGCCTCAGGACATCTGAGGCAGTAGAGGACCCACTCCAAAGAAGATTCAAATTCAGCACAAATCCTGGGCATCACAGGACAAAAGGTATTGCAGAGGCAGTGCTACCAAGGGCTTAGAGCTTCCGAACTCAGTTCCACATGTAAGGCAGCTCTTAAACAGGCAACATCTGCCACAGTACTGGGATAATGCTATAGAGCTAGCATCAAGTGTAAGTTTGACTTCAGTAGGCCATTAATTATTTACTGATAAAGATGCCTGACAGAACTCTCTGATATCTCTACCAGTCGCCTCCACCCCAGCTCCCCATTTTTCCATAGAAACTGACCTCACTGCCCTATGGTGGCAGTGTTTAGAGTTATCATAAGACTTGGGTGGGGGGGGGACAGGGGAGGGAGGAGGGACCTTATCATCTTGTTCTTCCCTAATAATATCGTGGGTAGGGGGTCAGCTAGGTGGCGCAGTGAGTAGTGCACCAGCCCTGGAGTCAGGGGCACCTGAGTTCAAATCTGACCTCAGACACTTGACACACTTACTAGCTGTGTCACCCTGGCAAGTCACTTAACCCCAACAGCCGTGCCTTCCCCCCTCCAAAAAACAACAACAAAAAAAAAACACTCAACAATATCGTGTGTAACCACCTGAATCCTGCTCCCCATAGCTGAGTTAATATCTGCTGGTATGAAAATCCCTTCTTTCCCTAACCCTTAAACCCTAAATCTACACAAAGAGTCCATATCTTCCGTTTGCCTTCCTACTGCTTTGTATCCTTTCACCCCTGTTCTCCAAAGTTAGAAAAACTTCCAGAACCACACTGGAACTTTTTGCTTCACACTCTTTTCATTTTCTTTGTCTAAATGGAATCTTGGATTTCCCTAGAGTCTATCTCATCACTGACCATACTCTGAAGTACTGGAAGCCATTCTTCATGTTCCCACTTCTTTTAATAGTCAAACTCAGGGAAAGCATCATGTATACTCTTGCCTCCATTTTCTCACCTCTCCCTCATTTCTCAATCACTAGTAAGTATAACTTAACTGAAACTGTTCTCTTTGACATTACCAATGGTTTTTTAACTGTTAGATAAATAGCCTTTTTCAGTCTTCATTCTATTTGACCTTTCTGAAGCTTTGGATGTTTTGGTCACATCTTCTTCTGGGTACTAATTACTCTCTCTTCTTTTGGCTTCAGTGACTCTGCTTTCTCAATTCTCCTACTTGCCAAATGTTCTTTCTCCGTCTCCTTTGCTGGATCATCATCCTATTCTCAAACATCCAGCTAAGGCCACTTTCTTTTCTCTCTACAAGTTCTCTGGGTGGTCTCATCAACCCATAGGTTCAAGTATCATTTCTATGCAGATAACTTCCAAATCCATTTATTTAACTCACACCTCTCTCCTGACATTTATTTCCATATTCCAAACTAAAAACTGGGTATGTCCCATCAAGTGGCTGACCTATCAGAATCTTGAATTTAATACGTCCAAAATGGAACTCATTATATTCCTTCAATCATATTCCTCCTCCAACTACCCTTTTCCTGTACAGGGTATCTCGACCCTTTCAGTCTTCCAAAATTTCAACCTTGGTGTCATCCTTTGGCTTCCTTCTCTCTTATTCCCCATATCCAATCAATTACTAACTCCTGGCAATTCTACTTCCATGACATATATTACATCCATCCCCTGCTCTCCGCTTGCCAGGCCACCATCCTAATTTAAGGCCTCATCATCTCTAGCCCAGAGTACTACAACAGCCTCCAGATTATTCTCCTTCTTCCAGACTCCTCTTTTTTTACTTCGTCTTCCACACGGTAACAAATTAATATTCCTTAAGTACATGTATGACCACATTTCTGTACTCAAAAACTTTTCCACTGCCTGGGCCATGGCCATGGTATTTAAATTCTCTACAATTTGGCTCCCATCTACCCTTCCAGACCTGTTTCAAAATGATCTCCTTTGTGTCCTTTACTTTTCAGCCAAACTGCCCACACCTAGCAATTCCTGAAACTTAATCCCATCTCTCATCTTTAAGTCTTTGCACAGGTTATTTTCCATGACTAAAATGCACCCTCTATTTACCTCCAACACCAGCTCAAGTACTACAGTTATTAGTGCTCTCCTTCCTCAGTTTTGCACATATTTCCCCCATGTCAACAGACTAGTAGTCCACAAAGTGGAATGCAAGTGCAGTGTGTTGCACCAAGTAGGAACATAATAAAGGTATTCTGAACAGATTTCATGGCAAAATTCTGAACATACTATTAAAGAGATTGTTATGACAGACATTCAGAAAATCTATGAACATATTCACAGATATATCTTAAATTTTAGTACAGCAAAATGACATAGTTAAGTAATTTTGGAATTGTTTTGAATCGCCAACCCTACAGAGCTATAATTAATGACTTGATATCGACTTGGAAGGTCTGCAGTGGAGTGGCCCAGTGATGTATCCTTGATCATGAGCTATTTAACTATTAATAACTTGGTTAAAGGTCTAGATGTATGTTAAAAACTTCAGAGGACACAAAGCTCTGAAGTTATCATTTGTTGCTGTTCTGTTGTTTCAGTTGTGACTGACTCTACGTGATCCCATTTGGGGTTTTTTTGGCAAAAGATACTGGTTTGCCAGTTTTCTCTCCATTGGATCCATTTTGTCAGGCAATCAGAGGTTAAGTGACTTGTCCAGGGGTCACAAAGCTAGGAAGTGTCAGTCTGATGCTGGATTTGAACTCAGATTTTGCTGACTCCAGGCCCAGTGCTTTATCCACTGAGCCACCAGCTGTATCAGGTGCTTCTAGTTATCATACTAAAAGGCAAAGGCAGTATTCAAAAAGATCTCACCAAGCAAGATTATTGTGCCAAATATATTAAGAAATTTAATAGGAATAAACAATCAATGTTACAAATACAAAAACGAGAAAGCATAGACAGTAGTTCATGTGACTAAGATTTTGGAGTTTTAGAGGACTAAAAGCTCAATATGAATTAATTTCAAAGCAACCATGAAAAAGCTAGGGCAATTTTAGGTTACAGGAGTCCAAGACTAAGGAAATAATATTCTCATTGTACTCTATTTTTGGATCACATCTGGAAGCACTGTGCTCTTTAATGAACACTTTAGAAGGCAAATTTTCAGGGTAGGGTGATCAGGAAGGTAAAATGTCTCAATACCATACCATTTTAGGATGGTTTAAGAGAATTCTGTAAATGGTTGGGTTTAGCCTGAAGAAGAGAAAGAGTGTAAATGGGCTACCTGATTAGAGGTCTCCAAACAAATAATTATGGTACACTCTAGAAGGGATTTTTGTTCAGGTTTAGATTGCACTAGGTGGTCTCTAAGATCCCTTCCAACTTCAAGATTTTATTTTCACGTGGTTTCTATTGGTTTACCAAAGTTCAAATAATTAGAATAAAGTACTATAAAATATACATATAAATTTTACTGAAGAACTGTGTTCTATATTAAAAAGAGCAATACAGCGGCAATCAGGGAACACGGATTCTATTTCCTGCTACCAACTAGCCATATGACCTTGAGCAAATAATTTTACTTCCATGGGCCTCAATTTCCTCAACTAGAAAATGAGTATTTTGACCTGATTCATTTATTAGGTCCCTTCTAGCTCTAACATTCTATGATCATTCATTGTTCATTATTGACTCAGAAGTAAAATAAAGATTTTGCAATCCCTAATGATTATCATTAAGAAAATCAATTATCATTATATAGCATTTTTTAAATCTAGTGATTTTATCCAAGTTTAAATCTTAGACAAATGACAGTTCACTACAAAAGTCACAATATATTTTGGGTTATTTCCTCTTCTCAAAAAAACAGACTGTTCTTGAATATATTTGATAACATTAAAAAGCATCTGTAAAATATCAAAACTATATTCAAGGTGATATGCAAACTATAAGAAAAAGAACATTAGATATGCCTCTTTTAAAAAAATGACATTTAAAAACTATCCCTCAAAACTCTCATACATATATGCATGATAAACACAGAACAGAATTAGAAAGATATACAAAGCTGCAATTCACAGGTAAGCAAGAATTTCCTGAAGAAAGAAGTTACAATTTAATAACTAATTGGCCTGAAGGGGATCACTATATTTTCTCATTTTATTTACTTTAAGTATACTGTGTATATGTGAACACACACCACTGAGTAATTCAGTAACAGCAAAGCCTAAGGAAACAGGAAAGTTCTTACACACTCATATCTACTAAGATTTTCAGAGGCTATTTGATAAAGTATTGGATGAAAAAACTAATCATTTTTAAAAAGAGAAATGCAACAACTAAATTGAAATTACATATATCTAAGAATTTAAAAAAGAAACAGGGAGGAGTGAACAAAAAAGGAAAAATAAACTATGGCTATAGGAAAGGTTAAGAATAACCACTAAGTTCACAACTACATAGAACAGTATTCTGGTCCAGTTCTACAAATCTTCTAAAAGCATTCTTATTTTAAGCTAGGTGCGTACTTTCCTACAGGGCAGCAAGGGAAAGGAGAGGCAAAACTGACGCTTGGATTTACCTTTGCGCTTGTGTCTGTGTTTATGAGGTTTTTTGCCTGAAGGAAACAAAGCTAAATCCAAAAATTTCATAAAAATGGAAAAAAAATGAAGTGTTATCATTACTAAGTTCTATTACTATGTTTTATTCTAAATATTTGCATTTCCCCAAGAATTCCTGAGGAACAGAATATGGGAAAGTAAAATATTAAAAATTTACATTGTCATTGAAATTATACTGCAGACTATGATTAAGCATAACTATTACAACAGTACACATTCTGTATAAATAAGCTATGGTGATACGGAGAAAAAATTACTATTTTAATGATAGTCTCATTAAACTACTAATTATAATGAAAATAGTATTCTCTTAAGGAATATATCTATGCACCATTTCACTGAATTTTATCTGAAAATTCAAATTCAAACTAAGAAATAAACAAAAAATACGACATTAACTATATACACCAAATTTGGGGAAAATTGGTATTTCTGGGAGATCTCATTTGTGTAAGAAAAACGATTAATTCATATCAGGAACAAAACAAACTGAATGATCTCAGAGTTTGTACAAGTTTCACTTTTTGTTACTTCAAAAGCTAACATTTTTGTCACAGACTAATCTGATTTACAGTATAAAACAAAATAATAATGTTCACATTTCCTTTTGGACAAGTAAAATGAAGGGAAAAAAGCTAACCAGTAGAAGTGACAGCAACATATCTCCTAATGTACAATGTTCCTTTATTTTTTAATCTACAGCCAAGAGTACCTCATTCATTTGAGACTGTACAGAGTTAATGCACAATGGAAAAGACTGGTTTTACTGAGCTTAGCATTTATACCTTTATGAGAAAATTAAAGCATCAGATGAAAAAGTACCCATTCTTTGATTTGAGGTATACAATTTCTGAAAGCAAGACAACACACTACCTCATTTTAACCTATAGAGTATTTTCTTCTTTTCAAGAATGTGGACACAATAGTGATTAAGTATACCTTTCCATTGCTTATAGGAGGAAATGTTACTATGCTGATAGTCCTAAAGTGAGCATAATACTTACTTCTGTCAGTTATTTGATTATGTTAAGGACCTGTAACTTGGTTAGTGTGGGTCTTTCCTCCACTGATGCAGATCACAACTCACAGCACCACACTTTAGTTAGATGATCTTTGCAAGTTGCTGGGAATGAACAAATTTATCTTCCTACCGGCCAGCTTCCTGGTGATGAGCCTTTCTGATTTTTAACTAAGTTAGAGCTAAGACAGCAGATATGTAGTCTGCTTTGATGATTCTAGTCCTTGTACCCTGCTACAACACAAGAGAATTTAAATTTATGCTTTGCTAGAAAAGCCTTTAAGAAACCAGGATCACCTCCAAGCTATGATAAGGCACTGAAGTGACTTTTCACAGTCCTCATCTTAAATACCTCTGTCAAAAACATATTTTCTGTCATTAGGTTTAGCTAAAGAAACAGATGTATTGTCACTAAACAATTCTGTACAACTGTCCTAAATGAAATTAAAAAAAACAGGTTTCAAGGGGAAAAAAATATTTATTTTAATTGCACATAACTGTCAGGCAAGTAATGCTATAGTAAATCAGAGATTTCTAGGAATCATCATATAAAGGTATGGTGAGTAGTACCATGTACTGTCTTTCAAAAAAAAAATTCTAACATATCTTAAGAGATCAAATATTTAAGAGAAAAGTAAACTTTACAAGCTACCCCAATAATCTTCTGAAGAAAACTGATACAATGCGCATATATATACATATATACGTGTGTGTGTGTATATATATGTATACACACACAGAATAAATTTGTAATACCAATATGAAAGAACATGATGAACTCAAATGCTACTCTAAAAATATTTAATTATTCTCATCTTACCTGTTACTTGTGGCACATATGGCACTGTCAGCCTTTCCACACTATATCCACTACCACCTAATGATTCTGCAATCTTGTTAGTCAAGAAATACAAATTTTTTTCGTGTTTCTCTAGAGATTTTGGAAGCCTGTGAAAATAAAGTTTGTTCTTATTTGTTGATATTTTATACTTCAATGCAGATAGATGAAAACATAGAGGCCAAGAAACTAATACTTTCAGTATTAACTCTGTTGCTGATTTCACAACTATACCCTAGTGGAAGAAGAGAAGAGATAGTACAGGCAATAATGGGAAAATATGTAAAGGAGCTTGCAACACTTTAAACAATTATTCAAAGCAGTCATCAAAAATATACTAGTTGATTTTGTTGTACTGACTACTATTATAAAAAGAACTAACTTTGAAAATACTGGTTTTTTGCTCTTTGATTGAGTTCATACTATAAACACTAAGTTATTAATGATCACTGAATTTAATTTTAACTTTTCTAGCAATCAGAAATCTAAATGGGAAATAAAAAGGAAAGGGAGACTTCTGAATTTATATATAGTGAATTTATCTTACCCAGCTAAATTCCTAGGTTCATTGCTTAAAGCTAGAAGGCAACTTAGAATTCAAGTCCAACTCCCTCATTTTCCACAAAAGGAACTGAAGCCCATACGGAATAAGTGACTTCCACAAGGCCACAAAGTGTTAAGTAGCAGAATCAGGACTTAAACCCATGTCCCCAGACTCCAAAACCACAAAGAAAGTTCTTCCTTTGTTTCATGAAACTTCACATCACATAACTGCTTCTATTAATACTGGAGTGCAGTTTGGCCAAATCTCTCTTTCAGGAGGGAGGACGGAAGGGAGAATAGAATACATAGATTATTAATCTAGTCAACAATGTAACAATGATTGTTATCTGTAATGGAAAGTCACAAGTAAGACCCTAAGTTCTCTAAAATAAACATATTTCAAAATGTTCTCAATGGTGAGATATTATCCTGAGACACACATGTTAACTGCAAGTTTTTGACCACTAGTTAAAAATCAATTAATCAACACATGTTTTATTAAGCACCTCTGATGGTGTCACAGGCATTGTACAAGGCAGTGAAAAAACAAAAAGAAAGAATGAAAAAAATCCCTACTTGCAAGGAACTTACAAAATAATTTGCCACAAGGCAAATACTTCTTTGTTTTTAAAATTGCCTTTAAATTTGTGAGGATCTACATTTCAAAATTCAAAACTGAAAATAACCCCTAGTTCAGTGGAAGAAAGGTTATAGGAAATAATTAGTATAAAACACTAAAAATCTGGTAATCTTTGTACTCTAAATAAAAAAAAAAATTTAACATACATGCACTTGTCTCTGAAAATATGTTCTGGTAGAAAATAGGGAGCTTCCATTGTTCTTGTTTCAATAACCTGAAAAATATTTTTAAAAATTAATACTCAAAAGTGCCTTAAATTTATTTATTAATTTTTTTAAAAAATTATTTTAAAATGTGTAAGCAAATACTTCAATTTAAAGATAAATATATGTATGACATCCTATGTACAGAATTCAGCCTACTTCTATCAACTTCATTTTAAACTCATAACTTAAAAACATCTCATCTCTTATAGTTAAATCAAGATATTAATGAAAAACAAAATTTTTTACTTCAAAAGCACAGATTAATCCTTTACAGGACGTTAAATATAGTAGCAGCCAGTGAAGATACACAGAGTATTTATTCTCCCAGACATCATTTATTTTTTAAACTTTGCCAACAACCTATTCCTTCAAACTTGTCTTGACAGAGGATATTAACTAGACATTTTATGTAACAATTCCTCAGCAATACTACGTAGCTAGCATATATACTGCACTAATTGTGTTCCATTTTAGGGAGGGATGGATTCAATATGGCAACCTGGGCACATAGCAAATTCTTAAAAATGGGATTTTTTTTTTACCAGAAAATTAATTTCAAAGATAAAAAGTAATGCTGGACAGAGTTCTTCAGCCAGGTAAATAAAACACTTTTAAGAGTGTATTAAACCTTCAGGTCACCATTTAATAATAATTTTAAGATTAGCTGACTAAATATACTTAAGCATCCTTAGAGAATACTAAGCTTAGTTGACAATCAGCATATTCACCTTGCAGGAAATGTTTCCATCAAAAGTATGATTTAAAAATAAAAGCCATAACAATAAAAGTCATTCCCCAATTATGAAATGGTCAAAGGATATGAACAGGCAGTTTTCAGAGGAAGAAATTAAAGATATCTATAGGCATATGAAAAAATGCTCTAAATCACTACTGATTAGAGAAAAGCAAATCAAAACAACTCTTAGGTACCACATATCTCCTGTCAGACTGGCTAACACGACAAAACAGCAAAATGATAAATGCTGGAGAGGATGTGGGAAAATTGGAACATTAATACATTGTTGGTGGAGTTGTGAACAGATCCAGCCATTCTGGAGAACAATTTGGAACGATGCCCAAAGGGCTATAAAAATGTAAATTATCTTTGACCCAGCAATATCACTCCTAGGGATATATCCGAAAGAGATCACACAAGTGGGAAAGAGACCTGTATGTACAAAAATATTTACAGCTGCTCCTTTTGTGGTGGCAAAGAATTGGAAATCAAAGGGATGCCTATCAACTGGGGAATAGCTAAACAAGTTGTGGTATATCAATGTAACAGAATACTATTGTGCTATAAGAAATGCAGAAGATACGGACTTCATAATAACCTGGGAAGACCTACATGATCTGATGCTGAGTGAGAGGAGCAGAACCAGGAGAACATTATACACAACCACAGACATATTGATTCTGTGATGACTAACTTTTGATAGACTTGGCTCTCCTCAGCAATACAAGGCTCAAAAACAGCTCCAAAGGACTCATGATGGAATAAGCTATCTACATCCAGAGAAAGAACTGTGGAGTCTCAATGCAGATTGAGGCAAACTATTTGCTCTCTCTTTTTGGTTTTGTTTCTTCTCTCTCATGATTCCTTCCATTGGTCATAATTCTTCTTTGTAACTTGTGTAAATAAGTTTAATGTGAAGGTTTATATAGAATCTATATCGGACTGCATGCCGTCTTGGGGGGGAAGGGGGCAGGGGAGGGAAGGGAAGAAAATTTGAAACTCACTAACATATAAAACTAAGTGTTGTAAACTAAAAATAAAAAAAAATCTAATAAAAAAATAAAATAAAATAATAAAAGCCATAATATAATAAAATTACACAGATTTAACCTTGAACTGAAGCATGTGTGCATACAGTTAAATGATAATGATAATAAGTGTTCTACATGTTAAAGGAAAGGATATTAAAAGATAAGCAATTATTGGAAAAATGCTGATATATCATATATTACATTAACTGTTACACAGAATAAGTACCAGTAATCTGACATTCCATAAAACAAAAACAGGCATACTGAATTAAAAGACATACTGAAGAAATTACCTTGCTCACATGCTGGCAAAAAGCAGGAACGGCTATCATTTGACTTAAAAAGTTGAGGTATGCTCCAACTAACGCCATAACAGCACAGCGATGGAACATGGGCAAATTATCCTCATTAATGATGGCATTATCCTTTAATGAGAAACAAATATGAGCAGTCCAAATAATATTGCTTGAGCATTTTTTTCTGGAAAAAATATGCATTAAAATACTATATATATATATATATACATATACATATATATATAAAACTTAGCAGAATAATGTCTATTTACAAAGAGATATAATAAAATGAAAATTTTGAGGTATAAATTAATGATTACTCAGAATTTCTAAGTCTTTTTATTAAAGAACTTACATATTTCTGTACTGATAAGCTATGATCAGCATCAATTCATAGTCTAACACCAGGAAAAGGAAACAGTATCTCAAAGACCTTTGAAAAATTCCATTTAGATAAGTTACCTGTAAAGCAATGGCTACTCTTATAAGATCAATAACCACTTCTTCATTGGCCAGTTCAATAGTTATAAGAGCAAGAGATGTATAGAGTAATTCAAAATTTTTCTGAACATTGTCTTCTTCCTTACAGCCCAAATAAATGTGCCGGTATAACAGCTGACCATTCTGAAAAGACATTAGAAAAAAAGATATCCTTTACTTTAAACCAATTCATTTAAAAGAAGGTCATTAATAGGCATATGATCATCAGCTAGGAAAAACTTAACTGAAATTATTAAAACTATGATAGAGAGAATAGAAGTAAAGGATTATGTTGATTCAGTTCAATTAACTCTTAACAGAATCAGTGCATTTGGAGTTAAAGCAGCTGGCTTCAAATTCCAAATCGCTACCTGCTACCTATGTGAATTAACTAAATTATTTAATCTTTCTGGACCTCAGCTTCCTGACTTATAAAATGGGAAAACAGAATAGACTAAAGCAAGGAGTCCAAACCTTTTTATGTCATGTACCCTATTTCTGGAAGGAAGTCTGCTAAAGTCTTACTGACTACTTCTCAAGACAAAGTTTTAATGGTATAATATAAAATACAAAGGAAATAAGTTATATAGATAAACAACTATCAAAATAATAATTTTTTAAAAAGTTAATGCACTCCAGGATAAGAACCAATGATTGATTCCTTCCAGCTATAAATCCTATCCACAAAAAATAAAGTGAAACAAAAGCAAAAAACCCAAAACATTTGTGGAAGCTGCTGTCCTTGGCAATTCATTGTAGGAGTAAGGAACCTACAATCTAACAGGGAAGTTAAAATATATATATCTAAAGAATCATCATGCAAATTAGAATCTAAGTGCAAAGGAGATGTTTTAAGTCTAAGTACTGACCAATAGAGAAGCAGGCCTATAATCAGGAAGACCTGAGTTCAAATGTGACCTCAGACATTTACTAGTTGAATAACTCTGGGCAAGTCACTTAACCTTTGTTTGCTTCAGCTTTCTTATCTGTAAAAAGAGTATAACAGCACCTACCTCTCCAAGAGTTGTTAAGACAATCAAATAATCAAATGAAATAGTAATTGTAAAGTGACTGGCACACAGTAAGAGATTTTATATAGATAGATAGACAGATAGATAGATATTATAAAATATATATGCTGTCTGTTATTTGTGTTTAGTGCTGAGATAAAAAAAAGATGAAGACCTGATGATAAATTCCTATTTTATACATTAAAACTAATCAAAACACTAGATCCTCTTAATGTTCAAGTATATCTGCAAAGAAATTATGATTGAAAATGAGATGCCTGTTATCTGATAAACATTAATTAAATGACTATTTCGTTTTAAAAGAAATCACAAGATGAGGCAAGTGGCAAGCGGAAAACGGTAAGATAAGGGAGGGGAATCAAGAGGGAGGGTAAACTGGGGAAGTCAGTGGTAAAAACAAAACTCTGTTGAGGAGTGGAAGGGGAAAGGGAGAAATAAAAGCATAAAGAGGGGAGAAATAGGATGGAGAAAAAGACACAGAAATCATAACTGTGAATGTGAATGGGATGAACTCTCCCATAAAATGGAAGCAGAGAGCAGAATGGATTAAAAACCATAATCCTACAATATGCTATTTACAAGAAACACATGTGAAACAGGGTGATACACACAGGGTAAAGGTAAAAGGCTGGAGTAAAATATATTGCGCTTCAGTTAAAGTAAAAAAAGCAGGGGGTAGCAATCCTAATCTCAGACAAAGCAAAAGTAAAGATGGATTTAATTAAAAGAGATAAGGAAGGACACTACGTCCTGCTAAAAGGGACCATAAACAATGAAACAATATAATTGTTTAACATATATGCACCAAGTGGTATGCCACACAAATTCTTGGAGGACAGGTTAAGGGAGTTACAGGAAGAAACAGACAGCAAAACTATAATAATGGGAGACCTTAACCTCCCCCTCTCTGAACTTGATAAATCTAGCCTCAAAATAAATAAGAAAGGAGTTAAAGAGGTGAACAGAATTTTAGAAAAGGTAGATATGATAGACCTCTGGAGAAAACTGAATGGGGATAAAAAGGAATATACTTTCTTCTCAGCGGTGCATGGCACATACTCAAAAATTGACCATGTATTGGGGCATAAAAACCTAACAATCCAGTGCAGAAAGGCAAAGGTAGTCAAAGCATACTTTTCAGATCATGATGCAATAAAAATTATTTGTAATAAAGAACCATGGAAAACAAGCTAGAAATTAATTGGAAACTAAATAATCTAATTCTAAAGAATGAGTGGGACAAAGAAGAAATCGGAGAAACAATTAATAACTTCATTCAAGAGAATGATAATGATGAGACAATATACCAAAACTTATGGGATGCAGCAGAAGCAATTCTTAGGGGAAGTTTTATATCTCTAAATGCTTACATGAATAAAATAGAGAAAAAGGAGATCAATGAATTGGGCATGCAACTGAAAAAGCTAGAAAAAGAACAAACTGAAAATCCCCAATTAAATACCAAATTAGAAATTCTGAAAATCAAAGGAGAGATTAATAAAATTGAAACCAAGAAAACTACTGAATTGTTAAATAAAGCAAAGAGCTGGTTTTATTAAAAAAAACAATAAAACTGATAAACCTTTGGTTAATCTGACTAAAAAAAGAAAGAAGAAAATCAAATTACCAGTTATCAAAAATGAAAAGGGTGAATTCACCTCTAATGAAGAGGAAATCAAAACAATAACTAGGGATTATTTTGCCCAATTGTATGCCCATAAATTTGACAACCTTAGGGATATGGATGAATATCTACAAAAACATAAACTGCCCAAGTTAACAGAAAAAGGAAGTAAAATTTCTAAATAACCCCATCTTAGAAAAAGAAATTGAGCATGCCATCAAAGAACTCCCTAGGAAAAAATCTCCAGGGCCAGATGGTTCTACTTGTGAATTCTATCAAACATTTAAAGAACAATTAATTCCTATACTTTGTAGACTATTTGGGAAAATAGGTGAAAAAGGAGTCCTACCAAATTCTTTTTATGACACAAATATGGTACTAATACCCAAACCAGGTAGAGTCAAAACAGAGAAAGAAAATTATAGACCAATTTCCCTAATGAATATTGATGCAAAAATTTTAAATAAAATGTTAGCAAAAAGACTGCAGCAACTTATCACGAGAATAATACACTATGACTAGGTAGAATTTATTCCAGGAATGCAAGGCTGGTTCAATATTAGGAAAATTATTAGCATAACTGACCATATCAACAACAAAACTAGCAGAAACCATATAATCATCTCAATAGATGCAGAAAAAGCCTTTGACAAAATACAACACCCATTCCTATTAAAAACACTACAAAGCATAGGAATAAATGGAGCCTTCCTTAATATTATAAATAGCATCTAGCTAAAACCACCAATAAGCATTATTTGTAATGGGGATAAGCTAGATGCATTCCTAGTAAGATGAGGGGTGAAGCAAGGATATCCATTATCACCCCTACTATTCAATTTGGTACTAGAAACTTTAGCTGTAGCAATAAGAGAAGAAAAATAAATTGAAGGAATTAGAATAGGCAAAGAAGAAACTAAATTATCACTTTTTGCACATGATGTGATGATTTACTTAGTGAATCCTAGAGAATCAAGTAAAAAACTACTTGAAATAATAAACAACTTTAACAAAGTTGCAGGATATAAAATAAACCCACATAAATCCTCAGCATTCCTATACATTACTAACAAAGCCCACAAGCAAGAGACGGAAAGAGAAATTCCATTCAAAGTCACTGTAGACACTATAAAATATTTGGGAGTCTATCTGCCAAGACAAACCCAGGGAATATATGAACATAATTATGAAACAGTTTTCACGCGAATAAAGTCAGATCTAAATAAACGGAAAAAATATCAGTTGCTCATGGTTAGGCCAAGCTAATATAATAAAAATGACAATTTTACCTAAATTAATCTATCTATTCAGTGCCATACCAATCAAACTACCAAAAAATTATTTTACAGAGCTGGATAAAATAGTAACAAAATTCACCTGGAAGAACAAGAGGTCTAGAATATCTAAGGTATTAATGAAAAGAAATGCTAGGGAAGGCGGCCTAGCCATACCAGATATTAAACTGTACTATAAAGCAGCAGTCCTCAAAACTACCTGGTACTGGCTAAGAAACAAAGTCATGGATCAGTGGAATAGGATAGGTACACAAGATGGAGAAGTCAACGACTATAGCAATCTACTCTTTGATAAACCCAAAGAATCCAGCCTCTGAGCTAAGAATTCACTATTCCACAAAAACTGCTGGGGAAATTGGAAAATGGTAGGGCAGAAACTGGGCATAGACCAATATCTTACACCATATACCACAATAAAGTCAAAATGGGTTCATGATTTAGGAATAAAGGCTGATACTATAAGCAGTTTGGGAGAGCAAGGAATAGTTTACCTGTCAGATCTATGGGAAAGGGAAGAATTCATGACCCAACAAGAGATAGAGCCTTATAAAATGCAAAATGGATAATTTTGATTATGCTAAACTGAAAAGTTTTTGCATAAACAAAGCCAATGCAACAAAGATTAAGAGGGAAGCAGAAAAGTGGGAGAAAATCTTTACAACCAATGTCTCTGATAAAGGCCTTACATCTAAAATATACAGGGAACTGAGTCAAATTTATAGGAATACAAGTCATTCCCCAATTGAGAAATTGTCAAAGGATATGAACAGACAGTTTTCAGAGGAAGAAATTAAAGATATCTATACACATATGAAAAAATGCTCTAAATCACTATTGATTGGAGAAATGCAAATCAAAACAACTCTTAGGTACCACATCTCTCCTGTAAGATTGGCTAAAATGACAAAACAGGAAAATGATAAATGCTGGAGAGGATGTGGGAAAATTGGAACATTGTTACATTGCTGGTGGAGTTGTGAACTGATCCAGCCATTCTGAAGAGCAATTTGGAACTATGCCCAAAAGGCTATAAAAATGTTCATACCCTTTGACCTAGCAATACCACTTCTAGGGTTGTATCCCAAAGAGATCACACAAGTGAGAAAGGACTCAAATGTACAAAAATACTTAAGCTGGCTCTTTTCATAGTAGCTAAGAATTGGAAATCGAGGGGATGCCCATCAATTTGGGAATAGCTGAACAAGTTGTGGTATACGAAGGTAATGGAATACTATTGTGCTATAAGAAATGGGGATGATACGGACTTCATAACAACCTGGAAAAACCTACACAATATAATGCTGAGTGAGTGGAGCAGAACCAGGAGAACATTATACACAGCCACAGATATATGGATTCTGTGAGGACTAACCCTGATAGACTTTGCTCTTCCCAGCAACACAAGGTGCAAAGACAACTCCAAAAGACTCACGATGGAGAATGCTATCTACATACAGAGAAATAACTATTAATTATGAATGCAGATTGAGGCACACTTTATGCTTGCCCTTTTTTCTTCTCTTTTGTTTTTGGGTTTGTTTGTTTATTTTGGTTCTGTTTCTTCTTTCTCATGATTCATTCCATTGGTCATAATTCTTCTTCACAACTTGACTAGTGTGTAAATAAGTTCAATGTGAAGTTACACATAGAAGATATATCGGATTCCATGCCGTCTTGGGGAGGGGGTGGGGGGAAAGAAAATCTGGAACTCACTTTGTGAGAAAAATGTTTTGCAATCAACTTTGCTAAAGTTGTTAATTATGTCAACTAGTTTTTTAGTTGATTCTCTAAGTAAAGTACCATTATATCATCTGCAAAGAGTGATAGTTTTGTTTCCTCACTGCCTATTCTAATTCTTCAATGTCTTTTTTTTCTTATTGCTATAACTAGCATTTCTAGTACAATACTGAGTAATAGTGGCGATAATGGGCACCCCTGATTTCACTGAAAAGGTTTCTAACTTATCTCCATTACAGATAATGTTTGCTGGTGGTTTTAGATAAATATTACTTATCATTTTAAGGAAAGCTCCACTGATTCTTATGCTTCTAGTGTTTTAATAGGGATAAGTGTTGTATTTTGTCAAGAGCTTTTTCTGTATCTATTGAGATAATCATATGATTTCTGTTGGTTTTGTTTTAATATGGCCAATCATGCTGATACTTTTCCTAATACTGAAATACCCTTAGATTTCTGTGAGAGAAATGATTACTAATAACAATGATTTTAGAAGATCCAGAGTTTTCCCCCTTTTTCTAAAGTACTTATTTCAAAGATCAGCCTCAAAAGGACAGGACTGTTGACAGTAGATAGGAATAACATTCTCCTCAATCTAGGTATTGCTACCCCACCTAGCCTTACAAGGAATTTAAAGTGAAACTCCAGCCCATTGTGCTCTACAGCTGGATTTTTTTCTAAATCATCAGCTGTCTAGAAGAAGTGGTTCCCAACCCCTCTTAAATCTTGAGCCTTCTTTCTAATGATTATTTCCAATTTATCTTGCTTGTGTCTTTTTTGTACATTGTTGTCTATATGCTGTCTCTCCCATTACACTGTGAGCTCCCTGAGGGCAAGGATTGTCTTTTGCTGTTTTCTGTACTCTCAGCACTTGGAACAGTGTCTGAAAATTGTAGGCATTTAATAAATGTTTCCCCTCCTTGACCACTGCCTTGTCATAGCGGAGGGACCTGCAAAGCTCAACAGAAACTATGAAATGTATTGCACATAAGTCAATGAAACCAGGATGAGAAGTTATAGTGGAGAATCCTAACAAAAGGTGATCCACTAGAGAAGGAAATAGCAAGCCACTCCAGTATCTTTACCCAACTACTTCTGTTTCATTGATTACACTAAAGTCTTTGATTGTGTGGGGATCACAACAAAATGTGGCAAGTCCTCAAAGAGGTGGGAGTACCAGATCATCTTACTTGTCTCATGAGGAACCTGTATATGGGCTGCAAAGCAACAGTTAGAACTAAGCATGGAACAACTGACTGGTTTAAGATCGGAAAAGCAGTATGAAAGGCTGTACAGTGTCACCTTGTTTATTCAATTTATATACAAGGTGGAATATCAGGCTGGATGAATCAAAAGATGTAATTAAGGTTGCTGGAAGAAATAACAACAATCTCTGATATGTAGATGATACCATTCTGATAGCAGAAAAAAAAAGGAATTAAGACTTGATGAGAATGAAAGAGGAGAGTGCAAAAGCTGTCTTGAAGATTAACATAAAAAAATCACTAAGATCTTGGCAACTGGTCCCATCACTTTTTGATAAATTAGAGAAGAAATGGAAGCAATAACAGATTTTATATTCTTGGGCTCCAAGATCAATGCAGATGGTGATTGTAGCCATGAAATTAAAAGATGATTGCTCCTTGGGAGGAAGGCTATGGCAAATCTGGACAGCATACTAAAAAGCATGTATGAGTAGCCAAAAACAGGACTGATCAAATGATGAACCCTGGGACAAGTAGCTGTAGAATGTAAGTACTATAGGGGATTAAAGAGAAGGAATAAGAAGTCAATATAAGAACGCCATGCTACATTTATTTCTTCTGCTTCATTAGTTTTTTTTGTTAAAAGGAAAAAAAATTAATCAAAGACAAGTAAAAGTGTAAAGAAAAGACATTAACTATATGTTAACCTCTGACAAAACCTTATTAGGAATTTTCCCTAAAAATAAATGAATTGAACTCAAAATGTTCAACCTGGAGAAGAGAAGACCATAGAGAAACATTACTGCTGTTTTAAGGACTTAAAATAATTTGAATAGCTCCAGGGGAGAGAAAAGGAGAAAAAAAAGGGAGGCAGATCATTGTTAAATACATAGAAGATTTTTCTAACCATTATAGTTATCCAAAAATGGAATGAATTGCTTGAGGTAGCAAATTCCAGTTATTAAATGTTCAAGCAGAGGAAAGATGACTAACAATCAATAATACTACAGATGAGATTCATATATTGGAAAAAATGTTGGACTAGATGACCTCTATGGTACCTTAAAATGCTAAGATTTTGTTTTTATATTAATATAGAACTGTCTAAAATAGATATTTATAACTTAATTTATGTACCATTCCATAATAAAAGTTCTCACCTTTTTCATGAAACTTGCATCTTGCCTGGAAATTTTCTCTCTTTTTATCTTAAGGTCACCTACATCTGGTATGATTCTATGGAAACAAGAAATACATATTTTAATGAAACACTATGACATAATTATATCAAAATGTCACATATGAGAAAACAGCTGTGAAAATATGTCTGAACTATTTCAACATTCTTACATCAATTTCCATTTCAATTATGGCTGTGTTTAATAATAGTATTCTGTAGTCAATTTTCATGACAGGAATCACAAAAGTAACATTAACTTAATCATAAGACCATTATTGTTTTCAAAGTAAAACCAGACTTTGGTAAAAGCAAAAATTAGACTGTGATCATGTGTTTAAGCTAGTAGCTACTCAAAGACATTATTACTGAAACATGAAATGGTTCTGTCTCTCAGGCACACTACCATCTTAAAATGCATTAACAACTCGAGAGGCAGCCTGATGTAGTGAACAGAATGCAGGAGTGAAGAAGAGTCCAGGCTCAAATCTCAATTTTGACATGTACTAGCAGTGAGAGATGTCGTTTAACTTATCTGAATCTCAGCTTCTCTATCTATAAAATGGCAATAATATTGATAGTTACCTACACCAAAAGCTCTAATAATGTATGTAAAAGACCACTGACTAATTTAAAGCAATACAACTTTCAGTTATTATAATTAGTACAAAAACAATTCATTATATCTCAATTAAGGGAAAGACAGGTTATATTCTTTGAAATCTGAAGGGTGTATTAGAAGGGGATCTTGAACTGTTTTGTATCATAAAACCCTTCAGCAATCTGATAAAATCTACAGACTCCTTAGATTATTTTTACATACATATGAATAAAATACATGTAATTACAATGGAAACCAAAGATTAATGAAAATAAACATGTAATTGTTTTCCTAAGTTTATAGAACCTCTGAAATCTACCCAAAAGGACAGATTTTTGACTCCATCTAGACCCCTTTCCCCATAGATTCCAGGTTAAGAATCTGTAGTCTTAGAATAATCTCTCCCACCTAATTATTTAATTTAAAATAATCTTAAAAATTTTAATGTAGAAAATACATTAATTAAACAAATTTTAAAGTGAAATTACCTGATTCCTCGAAGTTTTGCCCGATTGTCATGTCGATCAATTAGGTTATGCAGTATTTCCAGGACCAGCTGTCTCAGTTCATAGTCTTCCATGAGAGATGGAGATAGTAAAGGATCAAGAAATGGGGCAGGTAGTGCAGTAACAATGGTCTTAGCTTTGTATCCAGATGTTACCTAAGAATAATATAAAAATATACCATGATTACAAAATCTTTTCTCTTTTCCAAAATCCTTTTTAAAGTTCCTAGTTGTTGTTTCAATAACCCATAAACAAACAGAACATCTTCTAAGGGAAACAGAAATAAAGACATAAAACTGGAATGTACCAAATAACAAAAGATGGTTACTAGAAACTTAAAAAGGACTTTACTATAATCAAAATAGTACTGCCACTCTTACAAAGTTTAACTATAATGAATATTAATTGGCAAAAAGTTAAGAGATGGAACTAAATGATAAGTCTAATAACTGCAAACTGAGTTATGTGCAACTCCTCTCACTTTTATATACCCTGAATGCAAAGGTTTTAAATATTAAAATTCTTAAAATGCAGTCAGTAAAATGGGTGTTTTATTAAGAGAAAAAGTGAATGACTATAAGAAGCAGTTCTTCATACTATAATGACATGGACCCAAAATACAAATTTAAATGGTCAATGAATGTTTCTTCTGGTTGCAAGATTATATAGAATAAATTTTAAACTTCATATACTTCTAACAATTCAGATAAACAGTACTGTGTTAAACATGGGAAAATATATAGACTAGGGATTGCTAATCCTTTTTTTTCTGGTACTGCCCTAAAAATGTATAAATAATGAATTCACTGTCAATGTAGTCTTATAATATGTCAACATCGACATTGTGCTAGCATTAGACTTTTTAACTTTCCAAGTAGAAAGGGAATTAGACACCTACTCAAAATATAGCGTATCATATTATTTATTAGTAATATGACTATTACATTAAAAATAAAAAGGGTCTCCTTTCTGACCGGACAGTTGATTTTTTTAATTCTTTGCCTGTATGCTCACTTTGGTGAATTTATTAAATAATTATTTAAAGACTTAAAAACTCAGTTTTAAATTTGTATTCACCAAAGTGAACATATGGACAATGAGGTGAGGAAATAGTATGACATAGCATATTAACTGAAACACCAGAACTCAAAAGCATATATGTTCAAGCTCCCTGACACTTACCATGAGACCATGGACAACACATTTCATTTCTCTTCATCTCAGACAACTCTCTAAGATTATAAACTATAGCCAGCTACAAACTGTATCAGCAGAGGTGAATACCACAGGTCCTTGATAAACTGGCCCCCCCAAAAAGTGTTAAAATTAAGAACACTGGAGATCTCATTTGATTAATTCCCTTTCAAAACAGGTACAGTTCTTATGCCTTATAATAGATTCACTCTTAATGGTCATAATGAATAATCAATACATTGGGATAAGAAGGCAGAAATCTTATGACTTTCCTCAACTTTACTCCTTGAAAGTTCTATCCATTCCCTAGCCACCCTGAAAGTCCTACTACCTCCTCCTCCCCAATGATTAAGGCAAAGTAGCTCCCTTTTAGGCAGCAGGATAAACAGAAGCCTTGATATCAAAGCTTCTCAAGCTTCCTCCACTTAAGGGTTCCATCTGTCCCAAAATTCCTTGGCCATTTTCTGGTAGCTTCTGGAAGGTCCTAGTATTAAGTAACAGCCTATACACGTGGTTAAAAGGGCAGAAAGACAGACAAAATAACCAACACATTTAAAGCAATAATATTAAGGATTTCTTTATTTCCAGAAGAAGAATTAAAATAACCCTGAATACCTGGGTGAAGAACAATAAATACATATTAAATTAAAAACACTTTCCTTTCTTTGCAAAATTTATTTACTAAATTTTTTTTTTATAACTGCAGCTCTTCATAACTGAGGGCCTTCTTTTTCAAGAATAGCAAATGACATGATTACCTACAATCTGTTCCTTGGTATCTCATTTTCTTAATCTGCTTTTAAATTATTTTCAGTGAATTTAAATTATATTCTAAATCTAATATATGCCAAAAAAATCTGACTAATAAATGAATCACCTGGGCTGGTAAACTACAAACATTACATTCACTTATGAATTTAACTTACGAATTTCAACTTGAAATATTGTTTTTTTTAAAAAAAGGAACTTTTTTTTTTGGAGGGGGGAAGGCAGGGCAACTGAGGCTAAGTGACTTGCCCAAGGTCACACAGCTAGTACATGTGTCAAGTGTCTGAGGTCACATTTGAACTCAGGTCCTCCTGACTCTGGGGCTGGTGCTCTACTCACTGTGCCACCTAGCTGCCCCAAAAAAGGAACCTGATTTAAATATAAGAAGGAAATTGTAATTCTGCATTTTAATAAACTCTGAGACAGGAACTCTAAGCTGCGATCCTGACTTTGCTACTAATGGCTAGATTAGGTCTTGGAGGCCATTTTTTCCTGATTCTTCACCAAAGGAGAATAAACAAAATGTCATCTTGGGCTAAGGTACCTAAACTTTTAAAATCTTTATTTCTTTATCTGCAAACTGAGAGACATGAGATAGATCTTTGATACTACTTTGAGTTCTAACATTCTATGATTCTATGTGGGAAACTACAAGACTTGTAAAGTTCAAATCTTTTCACTTAAATACCCTTTGACTATTCCCCTCCATTCCACTGCACATCTCAAATGACTTACCATAAGTAAAGATCTCAGCAACATAATCTGAATCCGTCTGGTTCCCAAATCCCTAAAATTTAAAATTCCCAGGTATTAAATTTAGTATTACAGATTTTCATTACTTATTATTAATCACATTACTAATGCTTTGACTTGAAATATCTCTTTAAAAAAAAGGCATTTGTATTTGCTTCTTTAGATCAAATACAATGGAAAGTCTGCTGGTTCTGAAGTTAGAGGATAGAGGCTCAACACATGGCTCCTTCTACTTACTGCCATTGTGACTTCAGGCAAGAAACTCTCTAAGGTCTCATTTAACTCAGCAGTAAATTGAAAGTGTTGCTCTAGATAATTTTTTTGATGTCCCTTCCAGTTCTAAATATACAATCCAATAATCAAATGATCCTAAAATGCCCACAATGTCCATAAAAACATAATATGAACTACTTGCACATATTCGTACTATAGTAGCATATGTATTCACGTACAGAGAAAAGCTTGACTCAAGACTTAAAAAGAAATAAAGTTTTTGCTTTAAAAAAAAATCATTCAAATTCAAAACCCAAAGTCAGCTAAGAAAGAAAAGATTAAACTGCAACTCATTAGATAACAGTTAATAAATCAGCTTAACTTTTTTCTCCCTTCACTGTTTCAAAACCTTCAAATAATAGGTTTAAACTGTTTAAATTTTATGAGTTAGGGTTTTTCTAAACCCTAAAACTAGATTTCACTTCACTTGGACAAATTCTAGCTAGAGATCTGAAAATGGGGCAAGCCTATTTGCAAAATAGGGAATTTCCCCATGACTCTCATTCTATGTATTGTAAAGTTTAAGAAACTGAGGCATATCAGCACCCAAGTCTCTGTTGTAGACGATGTGAAGAAAAGAGCATAAGACAACCAAAAACACCTGGAACCTGCAGCTATGCTGTACTGACCCCTAAAGAAACCCACAGACCCACAGAAACCTAGAGGACTAGAACTGAATGGGATCAAGGAAACTCTCTGGATCAGACCACAGCATGAAGATCAGCCTGACTTGTCCCAAAACACTATTCTACATGCTGTATTTGTACCATTCGCACTAGCACAGTTAATCCTGATGTAGCCCACTGGCCAGCCTTTATCAAGACCAGGAATAACTTAAATCACTAACACTGAAAGCCTATAATCCTTCCAGAAGTGAACAGAGCCTAGCTCAAAACAAAATCATAATACAAAATGTATGGATGGAAAAATGATTAATATAAAGAGAACAATGATGATAAAAAATAATTATGTAGCCAGTATGCTCAAGACACAAACCTGGAAGAAGAGAATTATTCCACATCTACAAGGAAAGTTTGTTATGTGTGTGCACAAACATGTAGCTATGTGGTGCAGTGAATAGGACACTGGACATGGTGGGGTCGAGGCGGGGGGGGCGGTCATCAGGAAGATCTGAGTTCAAATCCTGTCTCATATATTTACTAGCTAGGGCACTGCTAAGTCATTTAACTTTTGTCAGCCTCAATTTCCTCATCTGTAAAATAACAGCACCTACTTCCCAGAGAATTATATCTAAATATACATGTAGATATACAGATACAGACAAATATCTATATATTTACATACTAGCGAAGTGATCTTAGGTAAGTAAGCCATAGAAGAGTCACTGACCTGCATTAGCACAGGGAGATTCCTCAACACTAGGTCAATGAAATAAAAAACAGACCAAAAATAACTAGTTGATTGTTGAGTTCTCGTTCTAGGTGTACATATAACTAAGCAACTAAACTGGTGAGCATAATATAGAAGTTGATGTGTATTTTTAACTAGAAATTTGCTTTCTTTCTTTTCTTATTATTAGTTTTACTTAACAGTTTTACTTCGTTACAAGAGCTCTCTTATGAATCAAGAGTAATCTGTCAATGTTTATACTGTAAAAACAAAATGTATCAACAACACTGAAAATGTAAAAATGAAAAGAAAAAATTGACAAACTGATGAAAAATCAAAACTAATTTTAAAATAATACAAATTTTTCAAAATTAGTGTAGTGAGTTACACAAATATAAAGATTACTTTTCTTTCTACTTCTACCTCAGAAGCACATCAATTGAAAATTAAGTTCAAAATATTGATCTGAGAAAACAGAAAAATAACAAACCCTAGCTGACTGGTATCCAAAGTATGTGTGGTAGTTCCAAAAACAGGTACTTTTCCCATAATGAACATCATGATCTCTGATCTCTGATAATCTGGTAAATTACTCCCAAAAAAACCTGTAAAATATTAAAAAAAAATTAGTAGGAGAGAACTGTCATTTCCAACAGTGTATAAAATTGGACTTAAATTACCAAAATTTACAATATCCCAAAATGTGTTTCTGTTTTGTAGTACAATTTAAAAGATACCTAAAATCAAATGCTTACTTAACTTCATTCACTACTAAATAATACATTCACTATGATTATACCTGCTCTCTTCAAAATTACATTTAGAGTTACTCAACTGAATTGAATTCAACATTAAAGTACCTACTATATAAAAAGGTATTTTCCTAGAAAATAAAGGTATTTAAAAAAAAGAGAGACCCTGCTTTAATAAGAAATTAAAAGGGAGCAGCTAGGTGGCACAGTGGAGAGAGAACCAGCCCTGGAGTCAGGAGGACCTGAGTTCAAATACATCCTTAAGCACTTGCCACTTATTGCCTTAAAAAAAATAAAGAAAAAGAAATTAGAAGCTATACTTCATAGACTTTGCATATAGACTATGTGCATGCTACAGCCCCTCTTTAGACCAAAACTTCTTAAACTTTCTGCACTCATGACTCCTTCAGTGCTTCTTAAACTGAGGATTACAACCCCATATGGGGTTGCAATTCAGTTTAAGAATATTTTGTCTCTTTCTCTGAACTCAGTTGTTGGTGACCTCATCTGCTTCCATGTTTTAAATGTTATTTCTGTGAAGATAATTACAGAGTTAACAAGCATTTGTTAAGTACTTAGTACGTACTAGGCATCACATTAAGTGCTGAAGCTACGATGAAAGGCAAAAAGAGCCCTTGCCCTTAGAGATCTCACTTTCCAATGGGGAAAACAATTTGCAAATATTTTTGTACACAGATGACATATACAGAATAAACTGGAGAGAATCTCACCAATATGACAATAATATTAAAGGGGACGAAGAAAGGCTTCTTGCAAGAGATAAGATATTAGCTGAGACTGGCATATCCAGTCCTAGTTTCTCTCCTGATTTCTATTCCTCCACATCACCAACTGCCTAGGAAATATTTTAAATCCTTGAGATATTTCAAATTCAATAAGTCCAAAATAGAGCTCATGACCCTTCTCAACCCCATTTGTCTACCATCAAATTTTCTTTTCTCTTTTGAGGGAATCAGCATTCTTTCAATCCAAGACTTAGGAGCTGTTACACGCAACTCCTTATCTCTCAACCTGACATAGTCAACTGACGCATCTTGCTATTTTTACCTATACCACATCTCTTGTTCATCCCCTTCCTCCCTATTTACACAACTACCACCTTAGTTCAGATATTCATGACCTCTCACATGGACTAATGTAATGGCCCCCAAACTGGTGTCCCTGCCTCAAGTGTTTCCTCACTCCAATCTAACCTCTATACAGCTGCCAAAGTGATTTTACCTTAAAATACAAATCTGATTTTGTCACTTCCCACTTACTCAATAAACTCATAGGGCTCCCTATTGATCATAAAAAAATAAAGAAAACTTTTGTTTGGCTTATAAAGCCCTTCACTTATTGGCCCAACCTATCTTTCAATTACCTTTATATCTTAGGGTTAAGTCAAACAAGCCTTCTCTCTGATACTGGTAGATGTGCCTCTCTACACCAGCTAGCTATTATTGCCAAAATGCATACTTTCCTAACCAATGCTTCACACGATGTTTCACACCTCAAACAACACAGTCTACACAATGCTTAAACTGATTCCCATTCTTGACTTCAACTCCTAGTGTCCACCCTTTCTTTATATTTATTTTGCATATACATAAATACATATAAGTTATTTCTTCACAAACAATGCAAGTTCCTTAAGGGTACAGAATGTTTTCCTATTGTGTTTACTTCCAATACCTAGAAGAAGAACTAGCATATAATGAACAAGCATTAAATATTTATTGATTTATCTATAACACAGCCAACATCATCCATTGTGCATTTGCTGAAATGAAGCAATCCCTTTATATGTTACTGATCTTTTCACCACAATATCTCTCTCAAACTTTTTCATCCCTCCTCAAACTTCTCACCTCCCCCTTCCCTTTGGGCTAAAAAGTTAGCTAATACATGTATGTGTATATACACAGATAATGCATATGTATACATATGCATACATACATTCATATATGTGTGTGTGTGTGTGTATATGTAGAGAGAGAGAGACAGACAGACAGACAGACAGACAGACACACACACACACACACACAACTGCATGGCTGAGAATTGCTAAGTCACTCACAATTGGTCAACGTAAAATATTACTGTTACTGTGTACAATGATCTCCTAGTTCTGCTCACTTCACTCTGCATCAGTTCATGTAAATCTTTCCAGGTTTTTCTAAAATCATTCTGCTCATCAGTTCTTACAGAAAAATAATATTGCATTACAATCATATAACACAACTTGTTCAGCCTTTCTTCAATTGATGGACATCCCCTCCATTTCCAATTCTTTGCCAACACAAAAAGAGGTACCATAAATATTTTTGTACAAATAGGTCCTTTTCTCTTTTTTAAAATTTTTATAACTCCTTGGGATACAGACAGAGTACTGGTATTGCTAGCTCAAAGGGAATGTACAATTTTTTTGTGTATGTAATTATTTTTAGTTTTCAACATTGATTTCCACAAGATTTTGAGTTACAAATTTTCTCCCCATTTCTACCCTCCCCCCCCACTCCAAGATGGCATATATTCTGTCTGATTGCTCCCCCCCATCCCCTTTCCCCTTACTTTCTTGTAGGGCAAGATAGATTTCCATACCCTATTGCCTATATATCTTATTTCCCAGTTGCATGTAAAAACAATTTTTTAAACATTGTTTTAAGAACTTTGAGTTCCAAATTCTCTCCCTCCCTCCCTCCCCACCCACCCTCTTTAAGAAGGCAAGCAATTCAATATAGGTTATACATGTATCGTTATGCAAAACACTTCCATAATAGTCATGTTGTAAAAGACTAACTATATTTCCCTCCATCCTATCCTGTCCCCCTTTATTCAATTTTCTCCCTAGATCCTGTCCCTTTTCAAAAGTGTTTGCTTTTGACTACCTCCTCCCTCAATCTGTCCTCCTTTCTATCAACCCCACCCACCCCAGCCCCGCTCATCCCCTTTCCCCTACTTTCTTGTAGCATAAGATACCCAATTGACTGTGTATGTTATTCCCTCCTTAAGTCAAATTCAATGAGGGTAAGATGCGCTCATTCCCTTTCACATACCCCCTCTTCCATTGCATTATAACAGCTTTTTCTTGCCACTTTTATGTGAGATAATTTACCCCATTCTATCTCGCCCTTTCTCCTCCCAATATATTACTCTTTCACCCCTTAATTTTATTTTTTAGGTATCGTCCCTTCATATTCAACTCACCCTGTGCCCTCTGTCTATATATGTGTTTTTGTGTGTGTGTGTGTGTGTGTGTGTGTGTGTATTCCCTTCAACCACCCTAATACTGAGAAAGGTCTCAGAAGTTATGAATATCATCTTTCCATGTAGGAATGTAAACAAAACAGTTCACTTTTAGTAAGCCCCTTTCTCTTTGCTGTTTAATTTTTCATGCCTCTCTTCATTCTTGTGAAAGTAAAATTTTCTATTCGGCTCTGGTCTTTTCATCAAGAAAGCTTGAAAGTCATCTATTTTATTGAAAATTCATATTTTGCCCTGGAGTATTATACTCAGTTTTGCTGGGTAGGTTATTCTTGATTTTAATCCTAGCTCCTTTGACCTCTGGAATATCATATTCCAAGCCCTTTGATCCGTTAATGTAGAAGCTGCTAGATCTTGTGTTATCCTGACTGTGATTCCACAATACTTGAACTATTTCTTTCTGGCTGCTTGCAACATTTTCTCCTTAACCTAGGAACTCTGGACTTTGGCTACAATATTCCTAGGAGTTTTCTTTTTGGAATCTTTCTCAAGAGATGATTGGTGGATTCTTTCAATTTCTACTTTACTCTCTGGTTCTAGAAAATTAGGGCAGTTTTTCTTGATAATTTCTTGAAAGATGATGGCTAGGCTCTTTTTTTGATCATGGCTTTCAGGTACTCCAATAATTTTTAAATTATCTCTCCTGGATCTATTCTCCATGTCAGTGGTTTTTCCAATGAGATATTTCACATTATCTTCCATTTTTTCATTCTTTTGGTTCTGTTTTGTAATTTCTTGATTTCTCATAAAGTCACTAGCTTCCACTTGCTCTAATCTAATTTTTAAGGTGGTATTTTCTTCAGTGGTCTTTTGGACCTCCTTTTCCATTTGGCTAATTCTGCCTTTCAAGGCATTCTTCTCTTCATTGGTTTTTTGGACCTTTTTTGACATTTGGGTTAGTCTATTTTTTAAGGTGTTATTTTCTTCAGTATTTTGGGGGGTCTCCTTTAGCAAGTCATTGACTTGTTTTTCATGATTTTCTTGCATCACTCTCATTTATCTTCCCAATTTTTCCTCTACTTGTCTTACCTGATTTTCCAAATCCTTTTCTTGGATGCTTTTGATGTAGGATCTTTGACTCTGTTGACGTCTTCTGGCTGTACGATTTGATCTTCTTTGTCACCACAGAAAGAGTCTATAGTCTGAGCCCTCTTACGCTGCTTGCTCATTTTCCCAGCCAATTACTTCACTTTTGAGCTTTTTGTCAGGGTATGACTCCTTTCAGAGTGGAGAGCTTGTCCCAAGCTTCAGGAGTTTTGAGCTGCTGTTTTCAGAGCTACTTCTATTCTAAGGTGGTATGATACTCCTCTCCTGGCCTGTGCTCTAGTCTGTGAGTGCAAGCACTCTTTTCTGCCATGTAACTACGAGGAAGACTCCCTCTCCACAGTCACCACAAGCTTGGCCATGCCAATGCTCCTCCTCACCCAAGTACTGAAAACCAGGACCACAACCCAGATCCAAGTAGGGCAAAGCAAGAGAACCTTGCCTCAGCATCAACAAAGCAATCCCTGCATTCCCACTCTGATCAGCTGCTTGATTCCCCCCACCATATGGGCCTGGGGCTCCAGAAGCAGCTGTGGCTGCTGCCGCTGCTGCCACCACCACCACTGCAGCCACCTCTGCCACCCCAGGGCTGCAGCTGGACCATGCACTTCTCTCATCCAGATCCAACAGTTTTCCCACCGACCTCCCCCGTTGTCTTTGGCATTTGTGGGCTGAGAAGTCTGGAAACTGCCACAGCTCAGTGATTCAGGGCCCTGAGGCCTCCTTCACCCCATCTACTCTAGCCTGGTCTGTCCTGGCATGGCCCATGCTGGGCTGCGCTCCACTCCCAGGCCATCTTGGGCTGGAGACTTGTTTTACTCTGTTATTTTGTGGGCTCTATAGCTCTAGAATTTGTTTAGAGTCATTTTTTATGGGTGTTTGGAGGGATCTGGGGGAGAGCTCACAGAAGTCCCTGTTTTCACATAGCCATCCTGGCTCCGCTCCCAGGAATGCAAAATTTAATAGTGCTTTGGCATAGTTCCAAATAGCTCTCCAAAATGCTTAGATCAGTTCACAACTCCAACAAGGGTGAATTAGTGTACCTATTTTTCCATATCCCCTCCAACATTTGTCATTTTCATTTTCCATCATGTTAGCCAATGTGGTAAGCATGAGGTGGTACTGCAGAGTTGTTTTAATTTGTTTTCCTCTAATCAACAGTAATTCAGGGCATTTTTTTTTTCACATGACTATAGATAACTTTGATTCTTTTGTCTGAAAACTACCTGTTCATATTCTTTGACTATCTATCAGTTGGGGAATGACTTGTAGTCTCATAAATTTGATTCAGGGAGGCAGAGATAAGATGGCAGAGAAAAGGCAGCAACTCACCTGAGCTCTCCCCAAACCCCCTTCAAAAATCTTTAAATAGTGCCATAAAATAATTCCTGAAGTGGCAGAACCCACAAAAAAAGATGGGGTAAAATGATTTTTCAGCCAAAGACAACTTAGGAGGTCCGCAGAAACAGTCTGTTACACCTGGGTGAAAGTAGAGCACAGGCTGTGCCCTAGCAAAGCCTTGGGAGTCACTGAATCAGCAGCAGTAACAGCTGCTTCCAGAGCTCTCAGCCCACAGATGGTAAAAGGGTTGAACAACTGATCAGAAAGACACTACAGGGATCTCTTTGCCGCCACTGGGAGCAGAACTCTGTTGCTTTGCCTGTACTCAGATCTGGGTTGCACACCTGGGTGACAGTCCTAGGGTGAGTAGCAACACAAGAATACCACAGTTTGCAGCCACAGTGGAACAGGGACCCTTCTCAAAATTCCGGGGAAGAAAAGAGTGCTTGTGGTCACTCACAGACTAGAGCACAGGCCAGAAGAGACACAAACGCACTTCTCCTTAGATCTTGCTTAAGTATGAGGAAGACAGAGTTGGTGATAAGGTCATGAGATGCACAAGTCTTCAGTAGTGACTGCTGCTGTTTCCAACTCCATTCCTCCCAAAGATGTCCTGCCATGTCTGGTAGTCTAAGGCTAGCTTTAAAGTCACCCAGAATTATAAGCTTGTCCTCTTTTGGCACATTGAAGATGAGGGTCTTCATAAAATTTTTCTTTGACTTCATCAGGGTTTATCATGGTGGGAGAACAGGCACTAATGATGGCGGCATGGCATTTTCCTGCAAGTGGCAATCCCCTTGTCATGAGCCTGTCATTCACTCCTTTTGGTCAACTTACAAGCTTGTTGACTAGATTAGTTTTGATTGCGAAACCTGTATCAGCTTCATGGCGTTCCCCTTCACTACGGTAACTCCAGAAAAACACGTATCCAGTTCCACCTTAAGTAAGCCGGCCTTCATTTGCCAGTCTTGTTTTACTCAGGGCTGCTATTCAGATATAATACCTGTTGAGTTCTCTTGCAACAAGAGCTATTCTTCTTTCAGGTCTACTTGACTTTATCTTGTCTATAAGTGTGTGCATGTTCCATGTACCAATGGTGAGTGGAATCATCTCTGTGTAAGTTTTTGCACACTTTTTTGTGTTTCAACCACAGGATGGGATCCCTGCCTGCTGTGGTAATCAGGCCAGGGCTGGGTAAGCAGATAATTTTTATGGCGCCTTTTCTAGCCTCTCCTCACACCAGGAGGTGAGCAGCAATCCTTAAAAAGCTGCTCTGACACCCAGGGGCTGATGAATCCCACTGCTGCTTCCAGTGAGAAGACAATCCTATGGCCTAGGCCGCCTGTGTGCAGGGTTGTGACTATAGCTCCCAATGGATATGCATCTGTTGCATCATCACTTGCCTGTCACCACAGGACTTTAAGATAGGTAAAAATGGCAAAATGGTATGGGTGATGTCTTATGATTCATGCATAAGTTGGATTTGAGTGAAGCAGAGTTACATGAAGTTGTTGGCCTCACTGTCTCTCCAGAGTCATCAAAGTCCAGTGGCAGGACAGAGTCAAGAAGACTGGTGATGGCTCAAGATGCAGTGGATGACCTTGGCATCTTCGATGTCTAACCAAGCTCTAAGCACTCCACAGCGCCTGCTTCAGGTGCCTTTGGAACAAATTGTTCTCATCCACCCATTCCACCAGGAGAAGTCTTCACATGCTTGGGGTAGACACCCCCCAACTCACCAATGGGTTTGAAAACTCTCAGTTACCCTCAACCTGGTTTAGCCCATCTGCTGATATGTTTTACCAAGATATGGCCACTGTGCACGCTACAGCTTTTTGGAGCCACAGCTGAGAGTTAAGTGGATCAGGTGGACCCCAAAAGTGGAAAGCAGCCCTTACACTAGAGGTACTAGTCTTCCCTGAACACACCCTTCTAACCTCTGGTTCTAGGATATCAGGGCAGTGTGTTATCAATAATTTCTTGAAATAAGATGTCCAGGCTCTTTTTTTGATCATGGCTTTCAGGTAGTCTAATAATTCCACAAATTGTCTTTCCTGAATCTATTTTCCAAGTCAGCTGTTTTTCTGATGACAGATTTCACATTTTTTTTCTATTCTTTCATTCTATTGACTTTGTTTTATCAATTCCTGATGTCCCACTGAGTCACTAGCTTCCACTTGTCCAATTCTAATTTTTGAGGAATTATTTTCTTCAGTGAGCTTTTTATTCCTTCTTTTCCATTTGGCTAGTTCTGCTTTTTAAGGAGTTGACTTCTTCAGTGAATTTTTGTTCCTCCATTTCTATTTTGCCAAGTCTATTTATAAGGAGTTGTTTGGTGAATTTTTGTTATCTTTTTCCTTTTTTTGTTTGCCTCATATTTCAATGGAAAAACAATGATTTGCTGAGATCTCCCTCTCATCCTGTCCTCCTCATCTCATATCACTCAGTGCCTTCTGCTACTATCTACTCCTTCACCACTGTCTCACAAAATGAGGTGGTGTTTCTTCTTGCAAAGACAAACTCCTCTACATGTACAAGTAATCCTTGTATATTCCATATCAATTTTCCCAGCAGATTTGTCTTCTACCATGTCCACTCTCTCACTTATCTTCAATCTCTCCCTATCTACTGGCTGCTTTCCTACTGCCTAACAACATGCCACATTTCCATCTTCTTCATAACACCCTTACTTGATCCATACATGTCTGACAGCTATTATGCCACATCTCTCTTCACTTCTTTGGCTAAACTCCTTAAGAAAGTCATCTATAACAAATGCCTCCTCTTTTTTCTCACTTTTTAAAAATCTCAATAGTCTAGCTTTAGATATCATCATTCAATAGATACTGTTCTCTTTAAGACACTAAAGAACTCTTAACTGACAAATCTAATAGCCTTTTTTCATCCTTGACCTCCCTGTGGCTTTTGATAATGTTGATTAACCTCTTTTCCTTCGTACTTTCTTCTCTCTATGTTTTCATGACAATGCTCTCTCCTGGTTATCTTCCTTTCTCAGTCTCTTTCGATAGATCTTTGTGCAGGTCACGCTTGCTAGCCATCAGTATTCCAAAAGGCTCTGTCCTGGGTTCTCTTCTTTCCTGCCTCTATACTATTTCATTTGGTGATCTCATTAGCTCCCATGGATTTAGTTACCACATCCATGCTAATAATTATTCTCAAATTCACTTATCCAGTTCTAACCTCTCTACAAGCATCTAGTCTTGCAACTCCAACTGCTTATTACACATCTCAAACTAGATATCCCACAGATATCTTAAAAGCATAACCAAAACAGAACTCATTATACCCTCCATGCCCCTTTTTTTCCAATATTCCTATTACTGTTCAAAGTACCACCTCCCAGTTACTCCAGCTTAAAACCTGTCTTCCTTGACTTCATTCTCTCTTACCTCTATCACCTAAATCCAGTATGTTGCTAAGATTTGTCATTTCTACTTATGAACACTGTAAACATCACATTTTCTACTCTAACAATGACAACACTTGGGTGTAGGCCCTTATCATCTCTTGCCTAGACTACTGCAAATAAATAGCCTACTGGTTGCTCTCCCTCTCCCTGCCCAAGGATTTCAACATTCTGATTTGTCCTCCATCCCTACAAGTATAGGTCTTACCATGTCACATATTCTTCCCCTTTCTCAATAAACTCCAGTGACTCCCTATCATCTCCAGGATCAAATAAAAAATTCCATGGCATGCAAAAACCTTAATATCCTACTTTCCCACCACCTTTCTTATCTTCACTTTACTCACCCCAACATTCTCTGCAATCCAATGACACTGGTCATCTGGCTGTATCTTATACAAGATACTCTATATCCTGACTGAAGGCATTTTTTGCTAGAATTATCTCCCATCATCTCTTTCTAACTTCCTTCAATCCCAAGATAAAATCCCACCTTTTACAGTAAGCTCTTCCTAATCCCCCTTAATGCCAGTGCCTCTTGCCTATTAATTATCTCCAGTTTATCCTCTATGTATCTTGTTAGCATATAGTTGCTTGCATGTTGTTTTCCACTTTAGACTTTGAACATGGCAGACACTTAATAAATGTTTATTGACTGCTTTTTAAGACCTCCAATGAAGAGGAACCCATTACTTCCTGACACAGCTCATTTTATTTTTGAGTAATTCTGTTAAAATGTTTTTCCTTATGTCAAGCCTACTTTTTTTTCCTTGAAATTTTTACCTAGTTTCTCCAATATGAAGAATTAGGAACAAATTTAATCCCATTACAGGTAAGGGCTCTGAAAATATTTGAAGACAGATGTCATAGTATCTCTGACTCTTCTTCAGGCTAAATAACCCCAATTTTGATCATATGAACTTGAGGCATCATCCTGACCCTCCTCCACATGCCTTCCAACATATAAATGTATATCCTAAAACAGCACGCCAAGGTCTGAACACAACACTTAAAAATGATCAAGCAACGTCAGAGCAGAGCAGGGCTATCACATCCTTATTTTTTCAGAAGCTTATTTCTCTCTTAATGCAGTCAAAGATCTTACTATTTTTATTTTTTTGCTTTTGACATTGCACTTTATTTAAAGCAAACTAAATATACTAAGTAAAGCAGATTATAAAATCATCAAAAAAAGCACTAATCAACTACTTTCTTAAAGTAACTGTATGACCATGTGAAACCTCCCTCCTTCCCACCCTCTCTCACAATTACCTCTGGGATAAAACATAATGTATTTGTTTGGCTTTTAAGGTGCTTCGCAACCTGTCCTCTTCTTATTTTTCCAGTTTTACTTTACTTTCTTTCCCTCTATGTACTCTGTAATCCAGCTACACTGGCACATTTAGTGTTTCTCCAACTTAATATACGTTATCCTGATTCTGCCTTTTCATTTACTGCCCACAATGCTGGGGCAGCTCTCCCTCCTCGGCTCTGCCTTCAGGTTTCCTTGGCCTATTTTAAGACAATTCAAATCCTACCTTCTACAAGAGGTTTTTTCCTGGTCTTCAATTACTAAAGCTTTCCCATTAAAATTACCTTCCATAGTTGTTTTATCCGTTGTTTCTCTCATTAAAATGTGAGTTTCTTAAGGAACTGGATCAGATTTTAGTCTTTTGTATCCAGTGCTTAGCACAGTGTTGCATATAGTAAACACTTAATAATGCTTGTTGACTCACTGATTCCATATAACCAAGAAAGAATATCCCCCAAAGCCCCATGAATTAGGCAGGTCTAAAGACTTTTATTCTTTTAGACCTTTCATTTTCCTTTAAACATCTTTCTTTAAAGGAAACTTAAGAGAATCCAAACAAGCCTTGTAATTTTTAATTATCATGTGAATAACTTCTCCTTTCACTCACACTATCTGTCTCTATGAGAAACCAGTACACAGGCAAAGACCAGGGATTAAAATATTTATTGACTGACATGAAGTGTGGCAGGTGGGGTATCATGGGCCATAACTTTAAGATAGATGTTACACTAAATGATCACATAGGTCCCTTCCCACTCTGTGATTTTATATTTGTAGCAAACAACCAGAATTTATTGATTTACTGCCATTTCATGGAACCACTAATTTTTAATTCATATCATTAACTGTTCATGAGTCAATGTTTACATTTCTGGTGTGATCAAACAATGACAGTCAGAATACCTAAATTATTCTTAAACAAGGTTACCAAATGCAGCATTTGGAAGATAATGTAAAGGAGAGAGTAAAAAAAAATTTTTAATCTCGGTCAATTTTTCTTCTTTTTTTCAGTTAAACATCCTATGTGCCTTGCCACTGGTATAACAAACTTTCCATGAGTGGCAATTATAAAGTCGGTGTGTTTGGGTACGTGTACAATATTTCAGAACTGGATTATTTAAAGGATCAACAAATGTTCAGTAAACTCTGCTATAGGCTCCTATCACATAAGAATATTTAGGAAATCATGATTAGGAACAAAATTCACAGCCCATATGTATTGCAAATTTACTCATTCTCCTAAGCAATCTGAAAATACCTTTAAAAAGTTTAGTTTTTCTAATGAGAATATGGCTCTGTTGTTGACAGACACCTCTATTTTATAACAATTATTTTAATTTCAGAAAACATATCCTATATATAAACATATATATACACACACACAAAATTTTAAAAATCAACATTTCAATCACTTTGCCAATAAAGAAATAGGGAAAACATATATTTGAAGCCTAAGCTAACATTTCTCTTTCAAAAATTCATTCTGTAAGTTCCATGCCTTAAGAGCTTTGCTTATCACAAATGATTTTTTTGAAAATAATTAATATTTGAAAGTAAAGTTCACTCACCTATTGTTTGAATAATAGCATTCTGGACAATCTTCTCATCATTATCTTTGGTGCTTGTGCTTACACTGATACTGCCCATAGAGCCCCGTCTTTCACCAGCTTCAAATTCAACACTGAGACGTAAATGCTTCAATAAAGTGTTAAATACTTCCAGTACTGTGGGGCCTGTAAAGCATCATGTATAAGAATAGATGTTCTTTTCCAATATTTAGATCTTAATTAAAAATTAGAACATTTTGCACACTTCTCTTTAGAGATGCTGGGCTAAATTCTAAATACATAAAATCTTAGTTGTCTGAAGGAATTGGAAAAAAAAAAGTTAAGTTCAACCAAATTATCCATGAGGTCAATGGATATGCCAATCAATCAATAAGCATTAAATGGCAACAATATACATCAAATGTTATGCTGGGAGCTGGCGATAAAAACACAAAATTGCATTCCTTCCTTTCCTCAAGAATCCTACATTTTGCTAGAGTAAAGGTTCTCAACCTTCTTTTTATCATGGACTCCTTAAGCAGTCTGAATAAGTCCAGGGACAGTCCCCTTGTCAGAATAATATTTTTAAAACATAAAACACACAGGATTACAAATGTAACCAATTATTGTGAAATATAATTACAAAACAAAAACAAAATCTATATTTGTGGATCCCAGATCAAGAACTCCTGTGGTAAAGGGATATAACAGAGTCACAGATGAGTAAATTCAGGACATGAATAAAATAAATACACAGTGATGATAAAATACCATAAAAATTTATTAAGAGCCTAATGTTTTACCAGACACTGTACTAAGTGCTAGAGATACAGAAAGATAGTCATTGGCTTTGAGGAGCTTACAATAGCTGAGTGGCTGGTGGTAAATGAAGAAATTCCAGGTATTTTGAGCCCTCTATAAAAAGGCCATGACAGAAGTTTTTTTTCTCTGTCTTCCAGCTCTCCAATTTAGGAAGCAGAAGCAACTAAAGTTACCAAACTTAAAAAAGTTACCAACTAAAGGTACTAAAAGAGGGGGGGGTCGGTGGTGGGTGGGGGTGTGTGTGTGTGTGTGTGTGTGTGGCAAAGGTGAAACAGTCTCCAGGATGATAACCTTCCTAGTGATTAGCTTATCCTGGGTTGGAGGGGAATGGTGTGGGGACAGGGGAGGAAGAGATGTGTTATGGTGAAGATGATGACAGAGTCAAACCAGAGAGACCAGCTGGTGGAATTTGCCATGGGGAAAGAGTTACTAACAAGAGGGGGAATCAGGAAATCCACCACTTAGGCATTTATTAAGTACCTATTATACCAGGCAAGATACTGTGATATACATAGGATATACAAAGAAAAAAAAAAGTCTTCAAACTCAAAGAGTTTACATTCTATCAGAAAAACAACGTGCATACATATACACAAAATATACACAAAGTAAAATTTTTAAAAATTCAGGAGGGAGGCATTAATGGTGGCATTTCAAAGGAAACTAGGGATTTTAAGATGCAGAGGTAGAGACAGTGCATTCTGGGTTTCATGAACAGTTTGTACAAATGTAACAGAAGATCAGATGGAATACTGTATGTAAGGAAGAGCAAAGCCAGTTTTGGCTAGAAAGGTAGATCAAAGCCAGCCTGTCAAAGACTTTATTAGAAAAACTGGAGGTTTTCTCACCTACAAGATTTACTGCCTTGTGACCTTGGGCAAGTCACCTTATCCTCTCTGAGCCCTAGTTTCCTCATCAGTAAAATGAGGGGGCGAACACAGATGAAATCCCTTCTACCTCTAATAAACTTACAATCCTACAACTTTAGATGGTATTCTTTTTGTCCAGAAATGAAAAGGTGGACTCATAATTGAACTGATAGAATTCATTCTATCTAAATATCTAAAGTTGAATAATTAATGGGAGAAATGTGTAGCTATTGTTGCTATAAATTAATTTAATAGGAGAAACGTGTTACAATGGAAAAATCATTAGATGAGAAGTCACAGGACAAGGGTTCAATTCCCAATTCAAGACGCTTAAACTCAATGGGCTTCATTTTCCTCTTTTGTAAGAGTCTCCACTCAGCCGTACATTGCTTCTTTACAGAAGTGGAGGACTACAGATACGGAACACTGCATGTAATTTCTGGCATTTTTAATGTGTTGATTAATTTTATTGATTTTTTTTTCTTTTTTTATGTTTTGCTATAAGGAATGGTTTTCTGACAGGAGGAAGGAGGATGATAGATTAGGAAATATGATGTTAAAAAAAAACAATAAAAACCAGAAACACCTATTACCTGCCTGCTATGTACAAGGAACTCTGCCAGGAATTGGTGAAGGGGAGAATACAAAGACAAAAACTAGAGAGTACCTGACACTAAGTGGCTTATTTTTTATTTGGGGGAAAGAAATATAACATGTATAGAGACAGGTAAATATATACATATATGTATAAACGTAATTTCAAAAGCATCGGAGCATTAATAATTGGGAAGATCAGGAAAAGCCATGACTAGATCTTTGAAGGAAGGCAGTGGTTCTAAGAGGCAGAGGTAAGTAGAGAATGCATACGAAGACAGAGAGAGGAGAAGCTAAGTCTAGAATGGATAATAGCTACTATGGCAATTTGATTAGATAAGAGGATGAGAAAAAGCTAATAATACAAAATAAATTTAGAAAGGCAGATGGAAGCCAGATCATGAAGGTCTTTAAATGACAAGCTTAAAAACTTGTATGTCATCTTATGCAAAACCAATGAAGATTTTTAAGCAAGATAGTGAATTGGTTCTTGTTGTTTAGTTGATTAGTCATGTCCAACTCTTTGTGACCCCACTGGAAGTTTTCTTGGCAAAGATACTAGAATGATTTTGCCATTTCCTTCTCCAGGTCATTTTACAGATGAGGAAACTGAGGCACACAGGGTTAAGTCATATGCCAGGGCCACACAGCTAGTAAGTATCTGAGAATGGATTTGCACTTCAGGGCCTCCTGACTCCAGGGCTGGCATTCTAACCACTGTGCCACCTACCTACCCCATTTTGCTAGATCTGTGTTATAAGAATATCAAGTTTAGACCTGTGTAGAAGCTGACAGTAAAAGGGAGGAGAGATAAGGGATAACAGCCTGAGGAGATGATAGTCTGAGGGAATGACAGGGTTAAATGAAGTTAAATGAAGTTTATAGTTGGTAAGGAAAGCAACCAGTGGTTAAAGAGAAATCAATAAGTACAAAACAGGGAATGATCAAGACTATAAACTTTCAAGGAAGATGGGAGTTACGAAATCAAAAGTACAGAGGGTTTGGTTTTGGAAAAGAACAAGCACCTCTTTATCAGAGACTAGAATAAAGGAAAGAAGGATGGGGGACCACAAAGGGCAGTTTTGAGTTGTTGAATAGGAAAGGGAAATCATTTACTAACATTATTAGTAAAGTAGGAAGTAAGGTCTCCTGATGAGGCAGTAGGAAGGAGGCAGTAGAAGAGATATGAGTAGAGAAAAGGTATGTTGTGAAATATGAGGTAAGAGTCAAAGAATAAAAAGAGTGTGGGAAAAAAATGAGTATATCCAATTGAGACTAAACATGATCTAATAGAACCTGTTAGCACGATGGCAAAATTGACTTTCAAGCAGTATTTAAGACCAGTGGAATTAAACTCAAATAGAAATGGGACCACTATGCTATACGTAATTCAAGTAAATCAACATTTATTAAGCACATACTACAGGCCAGGTACTGTTCTAAGTGCTGGGGATACATGTAAGAAAAAGAAAAACAGTCTCTGCCCTCAAGCAGCTTACAATCTAATGAGAGAAGAAGCTGGAAAGGTTCTTCTATCTGCACAGGGAATCTACCACTTCCTAATAACCAGCCCCCTCAGATAAGAAGACCTCAGACCAATGGTTCCCAAATGTACTGAGTCTTCCATCTCCTTCTTGGCATAGCATTATCACCTGAGGAAAGGCTGTTTGAGGACAAGCTGGGTATCTTAAATCAACCTCAAAGCAACCATTTCCATCTGTACCAGCATAAGTCACCTTCCACATCCTATTGCCAGACTAATCTCCCACCTGGGATGCGGAGAACCTCCGATGGAAAGAACAACCTGCCTTCAACTTCAGGCCTCCCATCTCCTGCTGTACCTCTTCTTTGAGGGTAGAGGAGCAGCATCTCCATTCAAAAACAAATGTTCTCACACCTGGTCACACCCTTCACATCTCAGTGACTTCTGAACTTCTGTAGATCATTATCCAAACCCTATTTCGCACACCACTACCACTCAGTTCCTCATTTCCATCTCCCTCAACCCTCTGGCCCCAAATTTTCAACCTAACTCCACTCAACCCTTCCACTGTACCCTCTGGAATGTCTATTCCATTGGCAACAAACTTTCCTTCATGTTAAATCCATTCCTCTCTCACTACTTCTATCTATTAGCTCTTAACGAAACCTTGCTTTTCCCTGATGGCAAAGCCTTCCCTGGCTACCCTTTCCAGTACTGGCTGCACCTTCCCTCATTCTCTTAGGTTCACTGGTCAAGGCAAAGGAGATGAAATACTCCTTACTCCCTACTGCTACTTTCAGGTTCTCCTCTTTCCTTCTTTACTCAATAACCTCTCTTTCTTTAAGGTTTATGCTCTTCGTATCTAGCACTCAATAAAAATCCTGGTAGCTGTTTTCTATCAACTTCCTGGTAACTCCTCTTCCCTCCTCAATGACTTCAATACCTAGATTATAATTTTTCTCTCCTCCCTAACTCCTGTCCCCGAGGAGCCTTCAACATACCTATTAATTCTCCCTCCAACACCAAGTACTCAGTTCTTCTTGTGAACCTAATTGCTTCCCAAGCGCTATTCCTCCACCCCACCTCAGCTACACACAAAGATGGTCACACCCTGGATGACAGCAAGGCTGTCACACACAAATATACCACCTCCATGTTCAAGAATTATGAAACCCCCTTATCGAGCAACAATCTATTGGCTTTTCACCTTTTCCTCTGCTTTCCCTTACACAATGCTACACTTAATCCACACTGAGAACTCTTAATTCCTTGGCTCCTCAACTCTCTTCCAGGCCACCTCCCCTACACTAGCCACTATCTCCTCTTCTCTTCAACTTGGCTTAACCTTAGTGAAACAATTCATCTCTACACTGTCCTCCTCTCTTGAATCTCTAGCCCCCTTATCCCATCACCGATTATGCCCAGCCAAGCCTCAGCCTTGCACTACTCCCACTATTCCTTGCCTATATATCTACACACTTGCTGCTGAACAAAGGTGGGGAGAAAATCATGTCATTGTGACTAGGTCTACTACAAATCTGTGACCTAGCCTCATCTGGGATTTCACTGCTGCTAGGCAATCCAACTATACTTCCACTATCAACTCACTATTCCACTCTACACAATGGCTCTTCCAAAACTTTTCATCCCTCTGCAAAACTCCCATGACTCCCCCTTCCCCTACTGTCTAAGTTGGGAATCTTGCCTCCTATTTTATAACAAAAAAAAAAAAATCAAAGCCATTTGCCATGAATTCCCTCTTCCTCTTTTCCTATCACTCAGGTGCCTTCTTCCAATTTTCTCTCCTTTCTCCCTGTTTTACATGATGAAGTGGCCTTACTCCTTACCAAGGCTAACTAACCCCTCTACTTGTTCAAGTGACTTCATTCCATTTTATCTCCTCCAACATATTGCCCCCTCTGTCATTCTAACAGTATCATTTATTTTCAATCTCTCCCTCTCTACTGGCTCATCATCCACTGCCTACAAAAATACCCATGTCTCCCCTATCCCAAAAAGCCCTCACTTGGTCGTTCCATCCCTAACAGCACCCTATTTCTCTTTTATAGCTAAACTTCTGGAAAGGCGTATCTACAATACATGTCTTTACTTTATCTCCTCTCACTCTTCTTACTCCCTCCCTTACAATCTGTCTTTTGGCCTTATCATTCCACTGAAACTGCTTTCTCCAGTTATTAATGATCTCTTAGTAGCCTTTTCTCAATTTTCATTCTCCTTGACTTCTCTGTAACTTTGGAAACTGTTGATCAATCTCTTCTCCTTGATCCAATCATCCTGGACTCCTTATTATCTGTCACCCCCACCCCTATATCCAAGCTATTGCCAAGGATTGTCAGTTTCACCTTTGCAAAACCTCCAGAATACACCCTGTCTGCCCTCTGTAATTGCCACACTCTAATGCAAGCCCTCATTACCTCATGCCTGGCCTGTTTTAATAGCCTGCTGGTAGATCAGCCTGCTTCAAGTCTCTTCCTAATCCAAATCATTCTTCATTCAGCCATCAAAGCAATTTTCCTAAATAATACAGTATCTGTCATGTCACACCATCCCCCATCCCCCCATATACACAATCACTAAACTCCAGTGGCTTCCTACTGACTCCAGGACCAAATACAAAATGCTCTGTTTGGAATTCAAAGCCCTTCACAACCTAGGCCCTCCTACCTTTCCAATACTCTTATATCTTACTCAACAGATATACTTCAAACAAATGATACTGGCCTCCTAGCTGTTCCATGAACAAGACACTCCATCTCTCAACTTTAGGTACTTTCTTTGGCTGTCCCCCATGCTTGGAACACTCTCCTTTTACCTCTCTGGATTCCTTTAATACTGAAATAAAATATCAACTTCTACAGGAAGCCTTCCCCAACCCCTCTTAATTCTAGTGCTTTCTTTTGCTTACTTTTGCATCCTCAGTGCTTAGCAGAGTGCCTGGCATATAGTAGGTGCTTAACATAGGTTTCATGAATTAATGAATTGAAAAAGAATGGAAGGAGCCCAAAAGGGTAGCCCAGTGAAGGGGCATCATATTCTGTGGAGTTGAAAGCAGGTAGAACTGCAGATGGAAAGTGGAGTGAATTTCTGCCCTCTGTAAAGGAAAGCTTTGGGAGGAGTTTAGTATTCTATCCTCCAACTCACCAAGAATCAATGTTAAAAAATTGCCTTTACCTGTAATTGGAAAATAAAATACTATTAAAATAAAATTTAAAAAAGAAATGATTAATGTGATGAATACAGAGAAGCATAGGAAAATCTACATGAACTGATGCAGAGTGAAGTAAACAGAGCCAAGAAGCCCCAACAATTCTGCTTTTAGTCACTCAGGTTAGAAACCCGAAGGACATTTGTGACTCAATTATATTACTTAATCTCCAGGGGCCCTTAACCTTATCAATGGCACATACACATGCCTTCCTCCCACATTTACTCCCTACTTTATGGTTTCACTTTTACCATGCTAGTTCAGACTCTCATTACCACTCCAGAATTAATGTAAGTTTGTTTCCTTATACTTTACCCTTCACAGACCTGATGTCAACTCACTTCCCTGCTCAAAATTCTTCAAATTTTTCATTATCTATAAAATCCAAATTCCTTAGCCTGATATTGAGGGCTCTCCAGGATGTCCCTACATCACCTTTCTCAGCTATATAGTCCATTACTCTGCTAAATTACAGCCAAATTGGCTCCCTGAAAGTCTTAACCTTTTATACCTTATTTCTGCTCATACAAAATTGTCTCTCCCAGACTGTCATATCCAACAATTCTTAACTACTCTCTAAAGCCTAGACCTGGTGCCATCTTTTCCATGAAGTGTTCTCTAATCTTCTGCCCCCTAACAAAGTGTGATTTCCATCTTCTAAATTTTATAGCAATTATTTGTACCTCCTATGTCACATTCTAATATCTCTTGTTCTACATTATAAGTTCCTAGAAGGATTTTTCTATATTGCCTACCACAAACTGTTCTATATAATAGGTGCTTAATATTCATTGAATTGATAAAAAGTTTTACTAGAAACAAAAAATGAATGACTATTTAAATTTCCTATTTAAAAAAGTGTGTGTGTGTGTGTGTGTGTGTGTGTGTAGGCCAAGCATAACAACTTACATTAAAACACTCAAGATAAAAACAATGCATTATAATCAAGTCTCTTCTCAGAAAACCTTTTCATATGCTGCTGATCCAACAAAAAAACCCATTGAACATGAGTATACTTAATATTTCTCTTAATATTGCTTACCTATAGATCCTTTAGCAGCAATGGCAACTGCTTCTAGTAGAACCTGGATAATCCCTGCTCGAACACGTGGAGAATCTTTTTTCCGAGCATCAAGATGTCCTAGGGTCTCTTGGATCACATGGTGAGAATACTGTGCCTAATAAAGATGAAAAAACACCTGACATGTAAAGGACAATTCTCTCTCTTATTCTTTAAAAACTATTTTACCTTATCAAGGGAATCTATTACAAATTTTCAATTTAAACAGTTTTCTACTTTCCACATTTAAGAAAAGGTGCATTTTTAATTTATCACATGGAATGTTGAAATTACTCTCATTATGTTGATTATATTTGTCTCTAAAATACAATTAAGTTTGATGCGTCACTATTATTCAAATACTGCCTTTCAAGAAAAGTGAATAATATACGAAACATAGCAGAAAGACTATGGTTTTGGGAAATTAAAACTATTTATAATATTTAGGCATTCACGATCTAAGAACATCTAAATGGCATAGTGGATAACATGCTAGACTTGAAGTTAGAAAGAGCTGGTAGGAATCCCATTTCTAGCACTTAAACTGTATGACCCTGGATGAATCATCTAATCTAAACCTCAGTTTCCTCAAGTGTAAAATGGAAATATTAACTGTAGTACCTATACTTCAGAGCTTTAAGTGGAGGATTAAATGAACATAAAACACGACATAATGGCCAATTGTTGTTATACCACACAAAGACAGACAATATCAAATACTTAAAAATGAATGTAACAGATAAGAAGTAGCATGATACAGTAGAAAGGGCATAGGATTTGCAGTCAGAGGACATGGGTATGAATCCCAGCTCTGACATGTTTACTACGTGTGCCTGGGTGACTGTCAACAGATAGTGAATGAAATCTAGACTGAGGTCAACAGTAAAGGATTAAAGTCTACACATGTTCTCTACAAGATAATTAGTACAATATTTAATCAACCATATTAAGTTTGGGGTAAGAGTTATCCAATGATATGTGAAATTGTTATGACATATCCATCAAAAAAGTATATATTTAAAAAGTACTTGGAAGATCACTTAAGATATGAGTAGGAGTTAGGTGGAAAAAGAAAACAAAAATTGCTTGAATGTTTGACTTCTTCTGCCAGAGCCACCAGGGTTCAGAAACTCCAGAAATATTTCTAAGCCCCTACTGGAGCAAAGAGCAATGACAATATTCTTGCACTAAAGGAGCTTGAAATGTTTATTATCATAACAAGTGCTTGCTAATTCTCTACTCCCAACATGGTAATGAAGATATCCGACATTTACAAAGGGTCTTTAGGATTTGCAAAGATCTCTATCCAATATTACCTCCTTTGATCCTCACACTAGCTGTGTCAAGTATGCATTAAAATTATGATGAGTCTTTTTGAATGATGAGACAAGTAAGGTCCAGGAAGATTAAGTGACATACCCTACAACACAGAGCTGGCAAGTGACAGTAGCCAGCACTGACGCTGGGCTTAGCTGAGTCCATCCAAGCATCTACTGAAGCAAGCCCCGCTACCTCTCATAATGACTTATGTAAATGAGGAGTCTACTGTTTTAATCAATCACAACTTTGGACTGGCAAAGGAGGGCCTTGGCTTTACCTCTCTGAATCCTGTTTCCTACCACACTCAGCTAGAGCATCACCTTCTACAAATTCACACACATACACATGCACACATATACACACATGTACAAACATATAATCATATAAGCATGCATAATTACATAAATACAGTGTTTCGCAGTCACCCATCTCTTCAAAGAGAGGGGGAAGAGAAATTCTTATCTTTGGGGACACTATGCTTTTTTTCCCTCCTTTTTTTGTTATAGAGGATTGATCTCTGAGGCAGGGAAGGAGGGATACATTAGGAAATATAAGTGATGTTAAAGTGAAAGACATCAACAAAAATTCATTTTAAAGAGAAATGCTATGGAATTATAAAAAAGTTTATCTAGTAAATCACAGACATGATTCCCATACGATTAACTTACATGGCAGTCTTACCCCTGTAAGTGGACTGATGTTTGATAAGTGATTACGAAAAATAAAATAAGTTAGAGATCAACTGAATGTGACAATAAATGTCCCATACAAGATGTATGAAAGCCTTAGAGTAATTTTAAGCTACTCTATATTGAGTCTTCTTTGCTGAAGATTTAAATGGGATTTCCTGAAAACCAATGTTACTCAGTAATTATAATAAAGTAATTAAATCTTACCTGAATGGAATACATTATAATTTTAAAGCAGTAGACTGCAAATTCATTGGGATCCCAGAGATTATGATTATCTAAATGTCTGTAAGCAAAAGAAAAACCCAATTCAGCATGATCAAGCCTCACAAATGTCAGTATCTTTTTTCTTTGATGAAGAACACAAGCAGCCAAAGTACAGTAAGAACTCCAATTATTGACAATCAACCTTTAAGAAAAAGGCAAGCAACCACAACCAAAGAATACAAAGTTCATATCCCTTCTCTACTGCCCCTCTTCCACCTCTATATTCAAGTAAAAACACTGCATTTTAAAAGAAGAAAGGTTAACTTGACAAAGAATTCACTTATCTGGAACACTGCAATCCCCCAAAATGCTACATATAATACCACTCTACTGTAAAATTCAATATATATTTAGGCTTTTTTCAAACTGCTACAAAGCACAGGATATTCAATAATAGTGCTCTCATTCCCAATACAAATAATTCCTACATTTCACATACAAACTAAATTGTCACTTCCAAAAATGAGAAAACTGTGAAAATTAACTCAAAGAAAATGTATGTTATATAGTCTTAATTTCAATTTGTCTATTAGAAAGAAAACCAACTCATGCAAAGGCTACCAGGTTACCACTTTGCTATCTTTAATGCAATGACTCTCACTTACTTAAAAACTAGGGACAACTTACATGATTGCAACACAGAAACAATGGAAGCTTTCCCAATATGCAATGATGCTCAATACAACCATTATTATTTTGATAAGCTAGATATTAGACATATATAAAACTAGAAATAATAGTAAGACATAAAACAGTAAGGTAGTAAGAACTGTCAAAAAGGAGGCAATATTATTGATCCATAAATGGAATGATAGCAATTCAAAAACAAAACAGGATAATACATTCAGCAAAGGGTTAAAAAATCTACAAAGCTTAATTTCTGTATATTATCGAGAACAAGGAAGAAACAGAAAGAGAACATTTAAAAGGAAAAATTATGTTAAATATATTAAATTTATTCTATTGCCAAATTTCTTAAAAATAAAGACAAAGATATTCATTCTGGCTTCTATGGGAGAAAATAATGGAAGACAGAAATGTGAAAATATAGAAAAACATGAGCTGAATAAAAAGGTAATCATGTTGGCGACTAAGGGGTGCTTAGACTAGTGAAGCAGATCAGACGTTGAATTTGGAGAAGGGAAATTAAGGAAAATTTGAAGGAAAACAGGCTTAGATATTAGTACAGATTCTATTGGTGCTTTGAAGGAGGAGAAAAAACAGGGATAATTAAGGTATCTATAAAAGAATTAAGGGGGATATGAAGGAACTATGAAGAACTAAAGAAGCTTAAGCAGGACAAGGAATAAAACTGCAGAGGAAAACAAAAGTGAACTGGCAAAAACGAAATAAGGTAACAACTGGAAAAAACTGGGACAGTAAAGATATCGGATAGATTTCTTTATCAGATTTAGTAGATTTAGGTAGATATAGTAACATGATCAAACAGGAGGTTGGTAGGGTAGGGTTATGGAACCGAGAGTAAATAAAGTTAGTTCAGTGGAGTAGTCAAATCATTAAGAGGTGATAATTGGTTATAAAAGTTTTAATCAGCTATTTAGCATTGAGATGAAAACAGTATGAGTAGTTCAAGGGAAAAAAAATGAAAATTTCAAATAGTATAGAACAGGTGAAAAATCATGCAGTGACTTACACCCAAGTGTGACATCTCTTCACACTCCAAGATGATAAGAGAAATAAACTATAATGAAACTGTTATAACATCAAAAAAAAATTACAGATTGCCAGGTTAAGAACTTCTGTCTTGAGAGAGAAACTACAACCAAGGAAATTATTATTTAGGAGTTACTTAGTCACCATTTAGGATAGAATTCTTTCTTCAAATGTCCTTTATTGATAATGATTTCTGATGTACTATAATTGGTTATGGATGAGTTAAATATTTCTGCTTTTCTGAATCTGAGTTTGATACTTTTTTAAATACCCCTAGCACATGTCAATTTTGGTAAAGAATCCACATAAAGTTAAGAAATACATGTTTTCCTTTCAATTCCCATTCATTTCAATCATTAGATATCTATCAAAGCTAATTTTTAAAAAAAAATTCTACTCAGGTCCTTAAGTACTTTCTTTTTATGTTTTTGTTAGATTTGTGTAGGTCTGAAAGGGATTCACTGAAACCCAAAACTAGGATAGTTCTGAAGGATACTTCTTGAAATTCAAGCCCCATTTCCTTTAAGTACTTAGGTGATAGGCAATTCAATGCATGTGTATTGATGACTGACTTTATTATTTATGAAACAATTAAGGATGATTTAATGAGCATAATAATTTATCTGTTTATCTCTTTCAATAATGTCTACCTTTACAGTGGCGTGTGGCAGAGGATAATCAATTTCTACACTTGCTTTTTTGAATTCAGAAAAAATTCTGTTCTGACTCCACATTTTAACTATGTCAAACTTTATGGCTTATATGTTTTTCTAAAAATCAGAATTTTGCATTCTGCTTTCTAAGGTCACGGTGTTGTTATCTTTTACTTAATGGATGTGTTCATATCATTCACATTCACAGTTATCATTACTGATTTTGTTTTTCTCTCCATCATATATTGTTTTTTTTATTTTAAAATTTATTTTAAACAAATACAAAATGAGAAAAGAAAAAAGAAATTGCCATGTACACAGCAGAACATAAGAGAGGATTCAATATAAAACAATAAATTTCCATTTCATGAAAACCCATATAATAAATACTACACATTGTTTTCAAAACTGCATGGCTTTTTTTTTGTTGTTTTGCATACATCCAGATTTTCTTTTGTTGTCTCCTGAACACCTTTTACTTTATTTTTCCCCTCCCTTACCTGCTGCCCCTAAACTAGGCTAAAATTAAACATTGATAAATGTACACATATACACAGATATCTATAAACATACACATATATACACATATATACTCATATACATATATGTAAGACCATACTATGCTTATTTTCACTTATCATCTGTTTCTTTGAAGGTTGGTAGCATCTTCCTTCATAAGTTCAAGTACTTACATGTTTTTCTAAATCAACCAGCTCTTCTTCATTTCCTACACCAGAGCAATCACATCCTGAAAGAATGTCTATGAAAATTTTTTCTCCAATTTTCTGCATTCCTTCTATTCTTGGCTGCATAGGTTTTATTTATGCAAGAAAATATTAATTTAAAATGATCAAAATTATCCATTTTATACTTCAACATTGCTCTCACCTTATAATACAGTTTAAGACCAGATACTGCTGAATCTGCTTCTTTTGCATCTTTTTTTTCCCCTGGTTTCTTTGAAGTTTCCTGATCTTTTATTTTTCCAAACGTACTTTATTTTTTTCTACCTCAGTAAGATAATTTTTTAGTAATTCAATTAGGACGGCATTGAATAAACATATTAGCTATATGAAATTGTCATTTTTTTATTATACTGGTTTTACCTACCCATGAATAATAAATATTATATCAATTATTTAGATCAGACTTTATTTGTATAAAAAGTGCTTTATGTTTATATTCATATAGTTACTGTGGCCCTTTTGGCAGGTATAATCTCAGGTTATTTTATACTGTCTAGTTATTTTTAATGGTTTAAAACAATAATGAATAATATTACTGACACAAAATAAAGTTTCCCTGTTTTTCTCTTTTGATTAAATCTATTTTAGCTTTAATTTTGTCTGAGATAATGATTACTACCTGTTTTTTTAAATAAATTTTACTCCAGCCCTTTATCTTACTGTACCTCTCATTTTTATAGCATTTCCTGAAAGCTGCATTATTGAATTCAAATTTTTAATCTCGGGGCAGCTAGGTGGCGCAGTGAGTAGAGCACCGGCCCTGGAGTCAGGAGGACCTGAGTTCAAATCCGGCCTCAGACACTTGACACATGTACTAGCTGTGTGACCTTGGGCAAGTCACTTAACCCCAATTGCCCTGCCAAAAAGCAAAAAAAAAAAAAAAAAAATTTTAATCTGCTATCAGTTTCCATTTCATGGGTAAATTCATCCCATTCACATTCTAAGCTATAATTACTCGTTGTATATTTTCCTGCTTCTTCTTCTTCACTATCCTTCTCATCCTATTCCTATACCTCCTCACTCCTCTGCTTTACCTTGCCCTATTCCTTAACCTATCCATCCCTCTAAGAGACCCTCCCTTATCCTCTTTCACCCTACCCTATCCCCTTGTCCTCTTATTTCTTTCTAAATTTAGAAGATTTTTATACCCTTCTACATATATATGCTCTTCCTTCTTTAACCCATTCCCAATGAGAGTAAGATTCCAGCACTACCCGCCCTCTCCCCATTAGCTTATTCTGTTTCAATTTTTTTCCTTTTATGCCTCGTTTGTATGAGATAATTACTCCTTTTATCTCTCCCAGTTTTTTTTAAGAATCACCTCATCATACACATTTCAGACCAAGCCTTTCTTACAAACTGCACAAATAATGATGAGTTAAATTATATATAATTCAAATTTTTAAAAAAGAAGTTAACTGAGTTATACACAATAAAACAATGAGTGGGGGAACCTCACCTTTCCTCTCTGAAAACTAGATAAATCTAATAAAAAATAAACAAGATAGAACTTACGGAGGTGAACAGAATTTTAGAAATGTTAGATATGATGAACCTTTAGAGAAAACTGAATGAGGACAAAAAGGAATACATCTTTTTCTCACTAGTTCATACTAAACTATATAAAAAAGTGAACATGTATTACAACATAAAAACCTCACAAAGAAAAGCAGAAATATTAAATACATTTTTTCAGATTATAAGGTAATAAATATTATACTCAAGAAAGGGCAATGGAAAGATAGATTAAAAGTTAATTGGAAATTAAATAAGCTAAACCTAAATAATAAGTGAATCAAATAACAAATCATAGAAACAATTATTTTCATTAAAGAGAATGGTTACAATGAGAGAGCATACCAAAATTTATGAGATGTAGTCGAAGCAGTACTAAGGGGTAAAATTATGTCTCTAAATCAATAAAACAGAGAAAGAACAGATCAATGAATTGGGCATGCAACTAATAAAGCTAGAAAAAGAACAAATTAAAAATCCTCAATTAAACACCAAACTGTAAATCCTGAAAATCAAAGGAGAGATTAATAAAATTGAAAGTAAGAAAACCATTAACTAGTAAAAACTGGAGCTGGTTTTATGGGGAGAAAAACAATAAAATAGATAAACCATTGGTTAATTTGATTTTTTTAAAAAAGGAAAGAAAACCAAATTACCAGTATCAAAAATGAAAAGGGTGAATTCACTACCAGTAAGAGGAAATTAAAGCAATTAGGAGCTATTTTGCCCAATTATATCCTAATAAATCTGACAATCTAAATGAAATAGATAAATATTTACAAAAACATAAATTGCCCAGAATAACAGAAGAGGAAATAGAATACTTAAATAACCCCATCTTATAAAAAGAAACCGAACAAGCCATCAAACTTTCTAAGAAAAAATTCTCCAGGGCTAGATGGATTCACAAGCAAATTCTACCAAACATTTAAAGAACAATTAATCTCAATACTATGTGAACTATTTGGAAAAACAGGAGGTCCAAATTTCTTTTATGGCATAAATATGATGCTAATACCTAAACCAACAAGAGCAAAAACAAAGAAAACAATAGACCAATTTCTCTAATGAATACTGATGCAAAAATATTAAATACAATTACTATCAAGGAGATTACAGCAATCTATCACAAGGATTGTACAAGATGACCAGGTGATATTTATTCCAGGAATGCAGGGTTGGTTCAGTATTAGAACTTTAAGCATAATTGACCATATCAAAACCAGCAGAAATCACAATTATCTCAATAGATGTAGAAAAACTTTTGATAAAATACAACACCCATTCCTATTAAAAAACAGTAGAACATAGGAATCGATGGAGCTTTCCTTAAAATGATAAGAATTTTTTAATAAAGCCATCAACAAAAATCTATAATGGAGAACCCTTTTTGCTAAAATCAGGGTGAATCAAGGATCCCCATTATCACCACTGTTACTCAATATTGTACTAGAAATGCTGGCTACAGCAATAAGAGAAAAAAAAGAAATTAAAGGAATTAAAACAGGCATAAGGAAACAAAACTATCATTTTTTTGCAGATGATATGATGGTATACTTAGAGAATCCTAGAGAATCAAATAAAAAACTACTTGAAATAATTCAAAGTTGTAGGATATAAAATAAATCCATAAATCATTAGCATTTCTATATATTGCCAATAAAGTCCAGCATCAAGAGACAGAAAGAGAAATTCCATTTAAAATAACTACAGAAAAATACTTGGGTGTCCACCTGACAAGAGAATCCCTGGAACTATATGAACACAATTATAGAGCACTTTTCACACAAATAAAAGTCAGATCTAAATAACTGAGAAAATATTAATTGCTCACAGGTAGACTAAGCCAATATAATGAAAATAACAGTTCTACTTAAATTAATCTACTTATTCAATGCCACGCCAATCAAACTACCAAAACATTATTTTACAGAGCTAGAAAAATTAATAGCAAAATTCATCTGGAAGAACAAAAGGTGACAAATATCAGGGGATTTGATGGGAAAAAAATGCCTAGCTATACCAAGATCTCAAACTGTATTATAAAGCAGTAATCATCAAAACAATCTGGTGCTGGCTAAGAAATAGAATGTTGAATCAATGGAATAGTTTGTGTACAAAATACAAAGTAATAAATGTCGATAGTAACCTACTATGAGGTAAACCCAAAGACCCAAACTTCTGGGACAAGAAATCACTATCTGACAAAACTGTTGGGAAAGCTAGAAAAAAGCACAACAGAAAAAAGGCATAAACCAAAATTTATATCATGTACCAAGAAAAGGTCGAAATGGGTACAAGATTCTGACATAAAGGGTGGTACCATACCATGAGATCTATGGCAAAGGGAAGAATTTATGGCCCAACAAGAGAGAGAACATTACAATATGTAAAATGGGTAATTTTGATTATTTTAAATTTAAAAGTTTTTGCACAAACAAAACCAATGCAACTAAGATTAAAAGGAAAGCAGAATCTGGGAAATAATTTTTAAAGCAAGCATCTCTGATAAAAACCTCATTTCTCAAATACATATAGAACTGAATCAAATTTATAAGAATACAAGTATTTCCCAATTGATAAATGGTCAAAGACTATGAACAGACAGTTTTCAGACAAAGCAAGCAAAGCTATCTACAGTCGTGAAAAAATGCACTATTATCACTAGTGATTAAAAAAATACAAATTACAACTCTGAGATATCACCTCATTCTCATTAGATTGGCTAATACAACGGAAAAGGAAAATGAAAAATTCTGGAAGGGATGTGGAAAAATAGTACATTAATACATGGTCGGTTAAATTATGTTGGGATCTTTTTCAGGGGGTGATCGATGCATTCTTTCGATGACAATTTTACCCTCTGGTTCTAGGACCTCTGGGCAATTTTCCTTAAGGATTTCATGGAAGATACCGTCCAGGCTCTTTTTTTCATCATAGCTTTCAGGTAGACCAATAATTCTTAGATTGTCTCTCCTGGCTCTATTTTCCAGGTTAGTTGTTTTTCCAATCAGATATTTCACGTTTTCTTCTATTTTTTCATTCTTTAGATTTTGTTTGACCGATTCTTGATGTCTCATAGAGTCGTTAGCTTCTACTTGCCCAATTCTAATTTTTAGTGTTTTGTTTTCTCCCTTTATCTTCTGTATTTCCTTTTCCATTTGGTTGATTTTACTTTTCAATGAGACATTTTCTCCATTTATATTCTGATTTTCCTTAACCATTTCCCCATTTTACCTTTTAAAAATTTGTTTTCCTCACTGAATTTTTTTTTCTATTTTTTCTTTTACCTCCCTAATTTGGTTTTTAAAGTCCTCCTTGAGTTCCTCCGGAAATGCTTTTTGGTCTGGAAACCGGTTCACTTTCCCTTTTGAGGTTTCAAATGTGGGTATAGTGTCCATGCTGTCCTCTTCTGAATTGGTATTCTGATCTTCCCTGACTCCATGATACCAATCAATCATCTTTGGCTTCTTAGCGTGCTTTTTCATGGTGTTTTTTTTCCTCCTGGTTTCTAAAGTGGATCTCTGTTTCTGAGGCTCAGGGGGCTCTGTCCCAAGTTTCTTGTGTTGGAATCTGTGGGTCTGCTCACTGGCTTTATGTTCTCTGGCCTCTGGTTTCGTGAGGTGTGGGAGATGGGTGGTCTACCTGCTGGGTGGGGGGGGGGGGGGGGGTCTCTTCTTCCCCAGGACTGTTCTAAAGAATGGGTGGTCTCAGCTGTTGTCTGTGCTGGTGTCTGCCACTTCCCCTGGCTGTGCAAAGCCATGTCTGGGGTCCTGGTGTTGACCTTAGTTTTCTCCACCCCGCTGGGGCTTAGTTACTCTCGTTCTGCTGAAGTGAGGGCTGCTGGGACACCTCTCTTCCTGCACTAGTCTCCTTCTGCCACCGCAGGAAGGGCCCTCTCCCCCACTTCTCTCGCTGCTGAAGCCCATCTTCTGGCTCCTCTGTTTCTCCTGAGGTATTATTCTCTGGGGGTATTCAAGGTAAGAATCGTTTTACCTGCACATCATGGCTCCCAGAAGTTCAAGAAGGTGAGTTTCAAACCTTTAGACTGTGGGTTGGAGGCCTCCAGGTTAGCTGTTCCCACGGCCGCAGGCTCTGTGTTCTGACAGACTCCCATCATGGGCTGAGGGGCCTGGGGTTCAATCACAACCATAGCCAGTGCTTCCACCCTGGGCCTGTTCCTGCTCCAGCATTTCACTCACCCAGCACTCTCCCACACTGGCGCGCTAGCTGGGTTCCTTTGCTCTTCCCAGTTGGGTGGGTCTGGTGCCATTCCGTGTGCCTGGTGCTCCTACCCCTTTCAGTCTACTGGTGGCTTCTCTCTCGTATCTGCTCAGATTCACTTTTTTAGACGTATCTGACAGAATTCGTCAGAGAGCTCCCAGTAGTACCTTCCTTTCACAACACCATCTTGGCTCTGCCCCCTGTTGGTTAAATTATGAACTAATCCAACCACTGTAGTGAAACATACTATAAATAAAAAAAAACTCACAATAGAAGCTAACATTATTCACTTTGCCTAGAAAAAAATGACCTTACCCATGAACTAGAGACCAAGAGATCGTATTATATGCAAATAACCAGAACATAATACTAGATTTGAGTATTGGGAAACCAAAAACATTAAAGAAACTAAATTTGATTTATCAAGGAATAAGTAAAACATATTACTGAACTAAGGCCATACTCTTTGACACCACTACTAGGTCTATATTCCAAAGAGATAAAAACAAAGTTTTGATTTTTATATATGTTGTGTAAAGTACTTAATAAACCAGCTGCTCATAAAGAGGACCTTACTCACGTAACTCAGTGGTCCACTGAGAAAGATCATTCATCACAGGATCAGGACAATCAGAAAGCAACAATAAAACACTACTTACGCAAAAACTGGTCGAACAACATTACTCATATTCCCATATGTTGCTCGGCCCAGTAATTCTCTGAAGCAGTTTTCAGCCAACACAGCAGGGTTTTCCTCTTTGTCACCTTCTGAAGGAGAGGAAGGAGGACCTATTCGACTAATGAAGAGGAAAATAACAGGGAATGAATTAAAGACTCTCCATCACCAATTTCTGACTGTCAGGAATAACACAAGGACAGCCAAACCTCATTATTTGTGAACTCCATATTTATGAATTCACCTACTCACTAAAATGTATTTGTAACCCCAAAAGCAATACTCACAGGACTTTTGTGGTCATTCATTGACATGTGCGGTGCAACAAAAAAATTCCAGTCATCCAATGCTCTCATTCCAATTTGAAGTGGAACAAGGTAACACTTTGACTTTTTTGTTTCAACTCTCATACTGTAAACAAGTATCATTTTCACAGACCTCTAAGTTCCAAGTTTTTCATATTTTTGTGCTTTTTGTTGGTGATTTTGCTGTTTAAAATGGCTCCCCAACACTGCTAAAGTGCTGTCTAGTGCTCCTAAGCACAAGAAGGCTGTCATGTGCCTTACAGAGAAAACAGCTGTTCATTCAGGCATGAGTTAGGTTGTGAGTTCAATGTTAATGCATCAAATATATGGTATATTCAGAAAAAGGAAGAGGAAATTCATCAAACTGTATGGGGAGGCCATTCCGGAAAGTACTGAAGTAAATGTAACCAAAGGCTCACAGGAGCCTTTCTCCTCAAGGAGAAACAGTTGAGTATTTGGTAGTGTTCATCACGATTTTATAGAACATACTACCACAAATGAGGAGAATCGACTGTGAATTTTAAGTAGAAGCACAGGACAAGGGTAGATGAAAAAATATCTGACTACTAAGAGAAAGCAAAAATGGTTAATTCTTCTTATTTTTCACCTGTTGTCTTGGCCAAAGACTAGGAAATACTGACTAAAAAGGACAAAAAAAAAAATGGCTAAGTGGGAGTTGATACCTAAGGCAGGTCAAGAGAAAGTACATAAACTCTTAGCATACTTTGATAAATTCAAATCATACAGACCAGATGAACTGTACCTCAGGGTAGAAAAAAGAACTGGTAGACAATGATTACTGAGTCACTATAAGTGATCTTTAAAAAGAGAAAGTACTATAGGATTAAAAATGGGCAAAAAATTCCAGTAGTGATAAGAAGGGAAGAAAACAGAGCCTGCAAATTCTTGATCAATGAGTTTGACTTTAATTACTCCAAAAATTCCAAAATAAATGAAAAGGGTGGTTAGCAGGCACCTAGAAGAGAAAGTGAACCCAAAAAATCAGCATGACTTCAATAATAAAAAGAAGCACAAATACTAAGGTACCATGATCAGGGTCACAATAGACCTGGCAGCTTCTATATACAGGAAGAATTATTGGAATACATTATTCTAAAAGGGAAAAAAAGTGTAGGCTTATAATATAGGTTTATAACTTAATCCTACTGAGGGAAAAAAGACTTTTATTAGAATAGAGGGCTCTCAACCACTTCCAATAAAAAGTTCAGAGCTAAGCTGGAACTCTGAAATATTAAAAAAAAAAGTGAGGAGTCACTTATAAAGGTAAATTTTTTGAGTACTTGGAAGGAGCTATATGAAAACAAGTAGTATTAATTATAATATAGATAGCACTTACATAGCACTTTAAGGATTAGATGGTACTTTAAAAATATCTCATTTTATTCTTACTACAACCTTCGGTGGTAGGTGCTACTATTATCTCCATTTTAGAGATGCGAAAACTTAGGCAGAAGTAAAGTGACTGGCTCAAGCCCACAGAGCTAGTTAAGTGTCTGGGGTAGGATCTGAACTTGGATCTTCCCAATACCACTTAGTCGTAAATGTTCCAGAAATGGTATCAAACACAAACAGAAACACATCTCTGCTAGCCCACGTAATAACTTAGAAAACCACAAATTAACAGTGTGTATGTTATGCTGTACTTTTATTTATTTGTTAAACATTTTCCAAATACATTTTAATCTGTTTGGCTGCATATTGATACCTCTGTCCTATAGACAGTATAGAAGAAACAAGTGTCCTTTTAGAACGTTGGTGCCTTCAAAGGGTATTAAAGGGAATAAATAAGAAAAAATAAGGTTGGGGAAAAGGAATACATTAATGTAACGAAAGATAAAGAAAGGGGTGGAACTTGCTGTTTACCAAAATTGGGATTTATGAAAAGAAAACATGCAAACATAAAGGAAAGGGTTGGGGGGAAAGAGGCATCAAATGAGTTTGACTTACATTTAAAAAGGTCAAAGGACAAAATCCACTGAAAAGGATTTTAAACATAGAAATCTCAGTTCAAAGGATAATAGATTTAGTAGGCACTTCTACAAACACTTACTATCTCTAATACCCCAAACAAATCCCTTAACCTGAATGAACCAGTTTTCTCATTTGTGAAATGGCAATATTTCCACTATACCTCTCTTATAAAGTTGTAAGAATCACATAAGATATTGAATATAAATCCCTTTGTAACTATAAATATATAAATTTTAATTATTATTATCATTATCATTACTTGAACTAAGGAAAGACCTGATTATTGATAATTAACTGGCTTTTCAATTCTCAGGTGTTTATTTAGCACTGAGTATTTTTTTCAGCATCATTTTAGGTGATGTTGAAGGTTAATAAAAAGAATCAGAAGCACTGATCATTATTAGCCCTGAAAATGAACTGCAGGTAAAAATTTAAGCATTGTATAAATAATGAACATATAACTTATACACATGGTACATGCAAGGCACAATGAAGTGCAAATGTTTGGCTTTAATTAGATAACAGAAATGAATGAAAAGGAAAATCTGCTGAATCACTTTTACCCCAATCTAAAATCAGATACGTGAGTTTAAAAGCTTTTTGCTACCAGTTCTTATTTACATAGTTTTAAAAAAACATATAATTCAGAACACTAAGAATAAGCATTAAGAAGCTCTCATAAGAACTAAGAATTCAGTTTTGTTCTTTACTAACATATCTAACTTGTTAGTATTATGAGTCAAACAGAATCAATTTTAGTAGCTCTGAGAAAAGTTTAATATCACATTATTTAAGCAAGTTTCAAATGGTGGATGAGAAGTAAAACATTAAAACATTTCAAAAAAATTAAAGAATCTACAAGATCAATTTAAGCATTATGTAATTTTTAAATGGTGCTTTTCCTCCCATAGAGTAAAAAGGTTAAAAAACTCACTAGCTTTACAAAGTCTCTCATTTTACTAGGATGATAGCCCAAAGAGATCAAAGAGGAAAATAACTTATTTGTGCAAAAATATTTGTAGCTCATTTTTTGGGTAGCAAAGAATTAGAAACTAAGGAGGTGTTAATCAATTAAAAACGGCAAAACAAAGTATGTCAAACGACTGCAATAATATTATTGTGCCATAAGAAATAATGAAATAGATGGTTTCAGAGAAACCTGGGAAGACTTGTATGAACTGATATAGAATGAAGTAAGCAAAACCAGAACAATTAGTAACAACACTATAACAATGAACAACTGTGAAAGACTTAAGAACTCTGATCAAGATAACAACCAAACATGATAATTCAAGAGGTCTAATGATGAATACCCACCATCAGACAGAGAAAATGGACTAAAGATACAGAATGAGACACACATATTTGGACATGGGGAATATAAGAATTTGTTTGCCTTGATGGTGCATTTTTTGTTAAAAAGGGTTTTTCTCCCCTTAGGTGGAGGAGTGAGAAAGAAAATAAATGCTCATAAACTCAAAAAAAATTTTTTTTTCCACAAAAGAACTTTAAACCTCCCACCCCCAAAGTTTACCACATGAGTGATTACTCAGATTCCAATTAAAATTCTTATATTTTACATATTTTTATGTCAATCTTGAGAAACTTTATACAATACCTGTCAACATCCTCTGTTTTTTGCATGTTAAATAACAGGGATGGAACAATTTTGTCCATATGCTGTGGTTCCCATATAGTTGCCCGCAACTCATCGTTAACTGTTTTGCGAACCACACCTTGAATTCCTCGGATCCCAGCTATGCGGATTCTAGAAAAAGGAAAAAGAAAAGATATTTAAGTCTTTTTAAGTCAAAGAAAGAAAAATTAGGCAGTTTTTTTGGCTTAGCTAGGAGACAACAAAAGACCTAAATCATGGTGCTTCTTAAACTGTGGGTCACGAGTAGAAAAAGTTTAAGAAGTCTGGCCAAGACATCAAATAGTGATTTCATAAAGATTTATGCTATGTTTAAAATAGAATAATTTGATAAAATTTTTTTTAATCCTAATTAATGTCAGTTTTTTGAAAATAGAAATATTTAGAGTGTGCATATATGATTGTCAGTTTGTGTGTAAAATTATCCAATGAAAGGAAGACAAAACATATTACAAACATTAGAAAAGGTCTAAATTAATAATAACTAGACCAGGAATACTTGGTGATCTAGAGTCTTTAGATGTCTAATTAAAAGGAACATATTTTCTGGTTGCTGAGTGAAATATGAAAAGCTGTGAATAGGTCTTCACTGTGCCTAGATTCCCCTAATGCTTCCCTCAACTCTCTCACAAAGCATTATAATCTGTCCCCAACAACTTCCCATTTCTGGGAATCTAAAATCTCAAAAACAAATAGTCCATAAGATAACTATACCCAGAATTCAACCCAAAATGTTCTCTCAAAAGTAACCAATGACCTACTAATTGACCAAGTCAATGATCTTTACTCAGTCTTCATCTTCCTTAACCCCCTTGCAATATTTAATGTTGTTAATTGTCATCCCTTCTTTCTAGATTACTTTCTGGACTTCCACAACGTTGCATTCTCTTGGCTCTTCTAAGAGGTAGAGACTGAATCTTCTACCTCTTCCCAGTCTCTAAGTGTAGGCTCTGCCCTCAACCTTTGTCCATTACCCTCTGTCTTAACAACATCCATTCCTCAAGTTTAGCGATCACTTCTACAAGGATGATCTCAAAAACTCTCTCCAGCTCAATTTCTAACACTTGTGGAGTTCCACATCCACATTTCCAATTGCCTAATGAAATTTTCTTAATTTTCTATCAGCACCTGAAATCCAGAATATCAATTTCCAGACAAGATGGAAAAAACAGATCATTTAGGTCCCATATAACTTCTCAATTCAAACTGGGCTGAAGGGTAAATTAAGAAGTCTACTAAAACCATAGTCATTTCTACCTCCAGGGGGCTTATCAGCAAAGCCAGTGCCAGTAGAGTAGCTTCCCAGCAAAACTAAAAATGGGCTTAAAACATGCAGCCTACAAGGCTCAGTGTTTACAGGTAGCTAGATCATAGTTCTCCATTCCAACTCAGAAATGTTATTTTTTTTTTAATTTTAGACTTGAATACTAAAACTTAAATACAAAATAAAAGAAAAAGAAACATATTGTAAACTTAAATATCAAAACAAATGTAAAATAAGAAAAGAAAAAAACAAGATGTGCATAGCACAATATAAGAGAGTATTTAAAATATGTAGCAACAAATTTCCATTTCAAGAAAGTCTATATATTAAATACTACACGTTAGGTTGAAAACTATCCACTTTTTCTTTGCTTCCTTGTAGGCTTTCTTTTGTTCTCTGCTGTACGCTTTTTACTTGTTTTCCCCCCTTCCTTCCACCCCAGGCTACAATTAAGCATGGATGTATTTATATACAAATATTGATATACACATACATGTATGCATATATACACATACATACATATATAAACATATACCTTCCCTTAGAGATTCTTCTCCTAATCTTTCTTCTTATGTTTGTGCATGTCTCTTATTTCCTATTCCTTCTGACTCCACTACTTTACTTCTACCCATTACCTTGTCTTTCTATTACTTAATCTACTCCCCTCAACGATCCCTCCTTTTATCTTCCCATTCCCATTAAACACCCTTCTATATCCCCCGTTTAACCTATTCTCTCCCCCCTCCTCTAAAGAACCCTCCCTTATCCTCTCCCTCCTCATCTCCTTACCATTTTACTTCTTTCTAAATTTAGAAGACTTTTATGCTCTTCTAGATGTACATGTATTGTTTCCTCTTGAACCCATTCCCAATAAAAGTAGGTTTCCAGAACTACCAGCCCCCTTCTCCCATCTAATTCCTCTACATTGGTTCTTCCTCTTGCACCTCATTTGTCCAAGATAATTACTCTTTTTAGCTATTCTTGAATGGTTTTACTTTTTGAAGTCATGCTCAGGTCAATCTTTCTTATGAGCTACTCAATTACTAATAACAATCTTAGACATACATTTTACATACATAAAAAATAGTCTGTCCTTCTGGAGTCCCTTATAATTAGTCTTTGTACTTTAGTATCCTATATTTCTCTTTGCTTTTTTATGTCAAATGTCCTATTAAGTTCAGCTGCTTTTTTTTTAATAAAGTTCTTAAAGTGTGGCAATTCATTAAATGTCCATTTTTTTCACTCAGGATTATGCTTAGCGTAGTTGAGTATGAGATTTTCAGCCAGAAGCCCAGTTCTTTTGCTCTTTGATATATAGTGTTCCAAGACCTGGGGTCTTTTAGTGTTGCCACTGATAGATCTTGTGTGATTCTAATTGTGACACCACCAGAATGTAAATTTTGTTGTTGCTCATAATACTTTATCCTTGAGCTGGAGGTTTCAGAATTTGACTATAATATTCTTGTGGGTTTTCCTCAGAGGATTTCTTTCAGGTTGTGACCAGTGAATTTTTTCTATTTGTACTTTCCCTTCTTCTTCCAATGCTTCAGGACAATTTTCTTTTCAATTTCATTTGCTATGTCATCTTCACCCTGCACAAAAACTATGAGTCTCTCATTTCGACAGCTGGTCCTGAGTCCTTGTGTCTTCTCTCTTTTTAAAAACTTTCATTAATTCTGAACTTAAATACAAAAGGACCAAAAACACATGTTCAAATCCAGCTTCAGACACTGTGTGATCCTGGACAAGTTGCTTAACCTCTGTCTGCCTTAGTTTCGTCATCTGTAAACTGAGGATAATAATAGCTCCTAGCTTACATGGCAGTTGTGGTAATATTTGTAAAGTGCTCAAATGAGAAAATATTTGTAAAGATACAGTGTCTGGCACATAATAGGTGCTATATAAACGTTAGATATGATGTCAATGAAGAGGATGATAAATATTATTATCTATCACTTGAGCTGGTGCTGGAGGGAGGAGAAAAGATACATTACAGGTAGAGGGAATGGGCTACAGTAAATATAGAAAGGTTGGAAAGGCAGGATCCTTCAAGGAATAGTAGTCCAATTTTCACTGGAATGTAGAGCATATGAAAGAAGAACAAATAAGACTGGTAAGGGATAAGGTTGTAAAACCTCTTGATACCGTAAGAGAAGAAATGAAGCAAGAATACTGAGGAGCTAGGATGGTAGAAATTTGACTAATGGGAAAATCAATAAAGATTTTATGGAAGAGACAGAATTAGAGTTGGTTTTTAGGGGATGGAAAGTATTTCAAAGGTGGAATAGGAAGAGGGAGATTTTTCCACATAAAGGAAATAGCATGAGCAAAAGTCCAGAAGTGAGATGATGTGGAAAAGAATGCAGGGGGACAGTGGAGAATAGCTGTTGTTCTTTGTGCTCAGAAGACCAAAATGAATTCTTTATGTGGTCAAAGTAGTGTGTCCAACTGTGACTGATTAGATCAATACAAGTTCGTCAGGCTCTACTACAGGTCAAATACAAATAGTCCATGCAGACATTTGGAGTAGAGATGTCTCTAAATTGTTATATCTCACATTTCTCTTGAGCTACTGCAATTCTGCTTTGCTCACAGAGCACAGTGATACAGGCGTGCTGCGCTGGACAGCTCTGTGCCAATGTCTCCAATGTCTCACAATCAATGCCACAAGACCTTGAAAGTATCCTTATATCATTTCTTATGACCTCTGCGTGAGCACTTGCCTTGTGTGACTTCTCCATAAAATAGTAAAGGAAATGTACATCTGGCATTCGAACAACATTGCCAACCCATCGGAGCTGTGCTCTCTCCAGTAGAGTTTGAATGCTTGGCAGTTCAGCTCAAGAAAGGACCTCAGTGTCCAGTAGCTTATCTTGCCAGATGATCTTCAGAATCTTCCTGAGACAATTCAGTTTCCTGCATGGCACTGGTAGACTGTCCAGGTTTCACCGGCATACAGCAATGAAGTCAGCACAACTGCTCTGTTGATCTTCAGTTTGGTGGACAGCCTAACACCTCTTTTCTCCCACAAGTTCCTTTGGAGTCTCCCAAACACTAAGCTAGCTCTGGCAATGTGTATGTCAACCTGATCACTTATGTGTGCATACCTAGAAAGTATACTGCCAAGGTAAGTGAACTTACCCAGAGCATTCAAAATTTCTCCATTTGCTGTAACAGATAGTTCAATATATGGATGGTGTGGTGGTGGCTGGTGAAGAACCTCTCTTTTCTTGGTGATGTTAGGCCAAAATTAGTATAAGCAGCAGAGAATAGATCCATATTCTGTTGCATTTCTGCCTCAGAAGCTGCATTGAGTGCACAATAATCTGAGAACAAAAAGCTGCACACCAACTCAAAGATCCACTTTAGTCTTGACTTATAGCCTCTTCAAGTTAAATATTTACTACCATCATTGCAGTAACTGACCTTAATGCCGCTTCTGATTCCATTGAAGGCATCTGACAACATCACTGAAAGCATCCTGCTAAAAATCACAGGAGCAAACACAAAGCCTCGCTTCACTCCACTGGTGACTGGGAAAGTGTGAGAGTATCGTCCACTATCCAGAGCTCATGCAAGCACGCCATCATGGAAGTGATATGCAATAGTGATGAACTTCTCTGGGTAACCAAATGCTGCCATAATTTTCCACATGTTTTCATGATTTATAATATCAAAGACCTTCATTAGATCAACAAATGTTGTGTACAGACCTTTGTTCTGCTCCTGGAATTTCTTTTGAAATTGTCAGGCAGCCAACACCATATCAGCTGTTCCTTGGCCCTTTTTGAAGCCACAATGGCTCTCAGGGTAGATGACCATTTTCCAGATGAAGGATAACCCTATTCAAAAGGACCATGGCAAAAATCCTGCCAGCAATGACCAAGAAAGAGACTCACCTATGAACTGTCAAATAACAACCTATTTCCTTTTCCTTCACAGAGATGGACAACAGAGGCATTCTTGAACTCCTGGGGGATAACCACCTCTTACCATATTACCCAGAAAATTTCAGTCAGCTTTTGTATGAGCAGTGGACTAGCTGCCTTGCAAATCTCAGCAGGAACAGAATCAGCACCAGAACCAGCTTTGTCACACAAAACCTCTTCTTCAGTAGGAAGTTTGGCTACAGAGGGATTGGCTCACCTCCGCCACTTCGAAATTCTAGCTTCCTTGAAGGTTCATTCTCTTCCTAATGCATTTTCCCCCTCCAATATTTCCCCAATGTTAATGATTCCTAAAATTAAGAGAACACTAGTTTTGAAGCGCTGCTAGCCATTCAGATTACTAAGAAATTCCCCTCCCAAAACAAAACTCAAATAATACTTAGCTTATCATTTCTCTAAAGCACATATCTAACTGAAAAATGGCATATGACATTTGCCAAGTGATACCCAGATCCTAGTTTGAGAACTTTTATAAGTATATGGGATATGCCTTATTTTTGAATAGGTACTGAGTAACTATTTGTTGAACACACATATAAGATAGCTACCGCTTAGAGATAATTAGATTATAGCTCCTCATAATTCCTTTAAAATGTTATGCAACATGAACATGAATGAGAAATCTATTATCTTATATTTTGTTCTATTAACACTCAGTAACATAAAAATGATACATACCCTTTCCGTGTTTCTGGATCACTATGACAGGAATGACACATGGCACTGAATCGAGAAACGAAAAAGTCATAACGTCTATGATAAGAGGGTGTATCTTCTTCAATATTGGCAAATTTCACAAACTACAAAAAATAAAATGGCACCAATAAGTACTTATGTTATTTGTTCAAAGGCTGAAAAAAAATTGCAAAGTTTAATATTATTTCAATGTATATAATTCTATAAGCATCAAAAGCATAAGAACAGAAAACTGTTCAACCGAATAAAAGATCCTTTTTTAATATCAATAATGAAACTTTAAAGAATAACATTAAATACCAAACAGTAATATTGTTCATGTAATATAAGCAAACTATTTTCCAAGGGTAAAATTAGTAGTTTGTAATTTTTGCATGTTTCCACTCATAATGAAACAAGTAGAAATGGACATAAGTTTAAACAAAATGACAGGTTAGATATAAAATTGTCAGCTATTAATTATAACAACAATAACAAAAATGGTAATAACAATAATGATGATGAGAGGAAGAATGGTACAGAAGACAGAGATCTGACCTCAGAAGCAAGAAAACCTAGGATTAAATTCTACCTTTGACATAGCGTCAAAGACCCTGTGCCAGACCCCTGAGCAAAACACTTAATCTCTCTGTACCTCAAGCATTTCTCTTAAGACTACAAAGGTGCAAAGAAAGTGTCTGTCTGCATTGGTAGAGGAAGATTCCTTACCAGGCAGGTATTAATAAAATTGCAGATAGGGATCAGAAATTATTATTATTGAAAGGAAGATTAGCCTGAAAGTAAAAGTTGATCAAATTTATCATACTTTTCTCTAGTAACCTAAAGTGTGTGTGTGTGTGTGTGTGTGTGTGTGTGTGTGTGTGTGTGTAAAAAGAAGCAAAGGGGTATGGGCACAGATCCCAAGATTTCTTGAGATGGTTTTCCATATCCAATTAACATTCAGTTAACTAATTCAATGAATCGTTTCTTACAATATATTATGGTATCTCAGAGACCAGAGTATTAGTAACTCATCTATTTTAAAAATAACTCATCCAACCAGGCTCTAAAACAATGAGTTATGGGAAGCAGTTAAGCATTTACAGGCATTTTTGTATGGAGGAAAAACAATGCGTAACTAAAACGAGCTTTACAATAAATTTAACAAAATTGTACTTTGAACAGCAGTCTTTAGAAATATGCCATTTCCTAAAATCTATAATTTCAGAGAATTTGCTAGATATCACTCATGAACATTTTAGAGGAAGAGTACTGAGATTATACTCATCAGAATATACCTTCTGAAAATATCAGACTATTAATTTTTTTTTAACAAGAATGTTTAGCTGTCAAACTTGTATCCTGTCTGTAAGTTTGGTTTTTGTTTTGTTTTGGTTTTTTTGGAAAGAGAAAGGGAAGAAAATTAGTTCATCTTAATTTATCCAAAGACTAAATAATGATGTGGGTTCCTAGAGATTCTGAAGTATGGATTATTTTTGGAAGCAGCCAATGTTACCCTTGGATAGTCAAAAAGAACAGATACTGTTCCAAAGAAATATGAAGTACCTCTTTCCTTCTGAGGAGTCAGAAAGAAATCTTCTACCTTGCAGTAAGTTAAGGAACAATCTGTGATCTAACTTCTTATCCAGTGTGTCTCTATGTGATACTAAAAACGTTTATGTCTATGTAATGGCTTAATTATCATATATTCCCTTAGCACAGATTTACAGAATTTAATTTTCACTTAATCTAAACCACAAACTAGAGACTGTAAAATGGGGATAATTTTTTAACTATATACTTAAAACAGTAGTTGTGAAAAAAGCACTATAAATTTTGAAATGCTATGGGTGATTATTTTATAAGATATAGAAAAGATAATAGCAACTATGCTTTTTCCCCATCTGAGTTTATATTACAAAATAATCCCCATTCTGCTACTTACTACTTATGTGACCTAGGATGAATAACTTAAACTCTATAGGCCCCAGTTTTTTTATCCTTAAAATGAGAGTTGGCTCCAAAGTAATGGCCTCTAAAGTCCCTTCCAACTCTAAACTTATTAATAGTAATATTGTACAATGATCAGCTCAGAATGACTTAGCTGTTCTCAACAACGCAATGATCCATAATATTTTCAAAGGACCTATGATGAAAAATGCTATCCATCTCTAGTGAAAGAACTGATGGAGTTTGAATGCAGATCAAACTATGCTTTTTTTACTTTATTTTTCTTGGGTTTTTTTTTTAGCCTCTGTTTTCTTTCATAGCATGACAAATATAGAAATATTTTTTGCATGACTGCACAAGTATAACCTATATCCAACTGCCTGCCTTCTCAATATGGGGGCAGGGGAGAGTGAAGAAGAGAATTTGGAACTCAAAGTTTTAAGAAACAAATTTTAAAAATTGTTTTTATGTGTAATTGGGGAAAAATAAAATAATAAAGAGAGAAAGAAAATTAAACATACTATCCTATGAATAACTGTCATTTGTACAGCATGTAAGGTCTGAAAAGCACTCAACATGCTATCTCATTTGATCCTCAGAATAATCCTTTAGTGTTAATATTACAGGTGTTACTAGCCCCTTTATACATATAAGGAAATTGAAGCTATTAAGTATCAGGGGCCAAATCTGAAACCAGGTCTTCATAAATGCATAGCCAGTTCCCTTTCCACTATACCCTGCTATCCCTCTTCAAACTGTCAACAGCAGTCAAGAAAACAACAACAATTCTGCAAGAAAAAGGAACAATTTTCTACACTGTCTGAATACTTCTATTTATTTCAATGTCTCTGCTTCAAAGGTGACTGCCAAAAGAATATAACGAGTACATCTATTAAAGGAACAAAGAATAATAGGAGCATGACTTTCAAATTTATATTTTTTATTCACTAATCCCATTCATTGTTCAAAATACCATAATTTGTACCTTCCATTAAAATGGATCAGATTTCCAGTAAGTATCAGTAAAACACGCTTAATATTCAGTTTTTATTACAGAATTTAGTCAACAAAATTAAGCATAATCAAATTAAGTAGAGAATTATTTTGGTCCATTATTTTGTGTGACTAAAGAATTGGAACATAAAGTAAATTCCTTTTTCCAACTAGAAATTACTTCTCTTTTGCATATGAAAAAGAGATGCCAAAAGTGGAATTTAAGTTCTTAGAAGACCCAAACTGCTCCATTTTTGTCTTTCTTTGCCTACAATCTAGCAAAGGGCATTGAACTGAATTGATAGCCACTATTCTGGCCTTACCAATCAGATGAGAATGCTAATTATTCTCTTGACACTTGGAACTGTCTGGTTTTCCCACTTAGAACACATCTTAAAAATTATAATGAGGACAAAAGGGAAAGTAGCATATTCTTGATAACTAATTTGTAAGGAACATCTACTATGGGCCAGGCACTATGTAAGGCACTAGAGATAAAAACATAAAACAATGAAACTTTCTACAAACTTGTACTCACTCAAGAGAGACAACATGTACAAACATAGATATATACAGAATAAACATAAGATAGGGAAAGGGAGCACTAACAATTGAGAATATCAGGAAAGGCTTCACGTAGAAGATGGTACTTGCGTTGTATCTTAAAGGACGAATTTTGTGCAGCAGAGGTGTTAAGAGAGATCATGGTGGCAGACAGCGCAAAGGAACAGACACAAGAGATGGAGTGACAGGTGAGGAACGAGAGATGGAGTGACAGGTGAGGAACAGCGAGAAGGCTAATGCGAACAGACCACAGGAAGGTAATTAAATGCATAATGAATCTGGAAAGACAGACTGGAGCCTTACTGTGAAGCACTTTAAAAGCCAAACAAGAGTTTGTTCTAGAAGGAAAAGGGAACCACAGGAATTTACTGAGTAGGAAAATAACATGGATCTAGATTTAAAGAAAATCTCTTTGCTATGTGAAGGATGGACTGGAGTAGGAAGAGGCCTGAAGCAGAGAAACCAATCAAGAAGCCAATGTGATAACAGAAATGAAAGCTGAGTAGGAGCTCAACTCGAGTGATGACTGTGTAAGTACAGAGAAGGAACTGGTAGAAGATCTGGAAGAAATAGCAAAACCTGGCAACTGAGTGAGTGAACTGAGGTGAGGTGAGTGAATGAAGAGGTGAGGATAACATCTAGGCTCCATATCTGGGAAACTAGAAAAATGGTGGTACATTCAACATCAACAAGAAAAAAGAAAAAGTAGAAGAGTAGGTTTAGGGTTTCTTATACATAGAAAAGTAAATTTAAAAGTACGTATAATTTTAAGTGAAAAAGCACAGGACAAATGAACTGTATGTCGAGAAATTATAAAGAACAGGCTTCACCCCAAAGAAAAGATACAAGACACAATCCCCTCATTTTTGCAAAGATTTAGGGGATAGTCCGCAGGTGAGAAACACTGTGCACAACATGAAATATTTTTAATGCACTCAATTTGCTTAATTTTTTTTGTAATTCCTTCTTTTTTTTTAAATCTTTGTTCGAAGAGATGGATCTTTGGGAGGGTGGTAGGAAGGAATATATGTGTAAATGTAAGCCATGTTTTTAAAATCTTTTCTTTTTAAAAAAAGAATAAGCTTCCAGGAATAGAGGGACAGTCCCACTTTAGTCTACTCTGGTCACACTTTATCTAAAAGATTCTGGTCAGTTCTGGATACTATATTTTTAGGAAGGGCAGTGGTGAGTCAGAGAGTACCCAAAAAAGGGCAAGGATGTGGTAAAGGGCCTTAGAGTCCTATCATATGGCTGGGTGAATGAACCTGGAAAAGAGAAGAATGTAAATGGACAGCATAACTCTCTGAAGTGTTCTATAGATTCTGTTTTTATGTAAGAAACAGCTTCCTAGCAATCGGAGATGCACGAAAAGTGGATTTTCATGAAGGTTTTTTAAAGCAACGGCACCCTTTCAAGGATTATCAAAAAGAGGATCCTTTTTCAGTTCTGACTTGAATTATATGACCATTAGCTTCCTTCCAGTTCTGAAATTTTGTGATTCTGTGAAAAAGTCTGTATTCATTGCCTCTACTTCCTCACTTCTCAATTACGTTTTTAAATGCTTTGCAATCTTTTAAACATACACTTAACCTGAAAAGTCCTCTCTCTGGGGTAACCAATGATCTTTTAACTGCTAAATCTTTTAATTTATTTTTATAAGCATTTATTTTTCTCTCCTTCCCACTACCCCCTCACCAAATGAACTTTTTTTAAAGCTTCACAACAAACAGGCATAGCACAAGAAAAAAATTTGAATATTGGTCATGTCTAAAAGTGCAAGTCTCGTTTTGGATTTTAAGTTCTTCACTTCTCTGGAAGAAAGTGGATGATATGATTCATTTTCAGTTCTCTGGACTCAAGGTTATCCATTACATTTAATCAGAGTTCTATATTCTTTAAAAGTTCTTTTTATTTATAATGGTAGTGTCATCATATAAACTGTTCCCCTTGAACTGCTAAACCTGATGGCCATTTCTTAGTCTTCATTGTCTTCAACTTCTCTCTGCAGCTATTAAATTATCAATCACTCCCTTCTTGTGAATGTACTCTTCATCTATGCCTTTTAAGATACTGTTCTTTCTTCAGTGACCCAATGAGCATTTATTAAATACTTACTATTTGCCAGGCACTGTTAAGAAAGACAAAAGACAGTCCCTGCCCTCCAGGAGCTCACATTCTAATGGGTGAGACAACATGGAAATAACTGTTTACAAACAAGGTATATACAGGATAAATAGGAAATAATCAACAAAGGGAAGCCCCTAGAATTAAAGGGATTCAGGTAGAAGGTGGAATTTTAACTGGGACTTGAAGGAAGCCAGGATGCAGAGATGAGGAGGAAGATGTTCTAAGCATGGAGAACTGCCAAAGAAAAGGTCGAGAACAGAGAGATGGAGTATCTAGTTCAAGGAATTGCAAGGAGGCCAGTATCACTGGATCAAAGAGCATGGGGGGTGGGGGCGGGGGAGGCATGCGGCAGGCAGTGTGATTTATGCTGCCCGCCTACAAGCATGGAAATTTACATAAATGCTTTAGTAAAAGAAGCCGAGCTACAGCAGAGCTCCCACTAAAATGGCAAATCGAGATATACTGTCTATTGTTTCAATAAAAACCTAAGGTTGGAGAGCCCTGATCTAGGTAAAGATGAAGAAATGGAGACTGAGAATGAGAACCAGGAGAGGGTGATGTCCTAAAAACCCAGGAGAAGAGAATATCAAGAAGAAGGGGGTAATCATTAGTGTAAAAGGGTGCAAAGAGATCAAGGAGGATGAGGACTCAGAAAAAGCCACTGGATTTGGCAACTAAAAGATCACTGGTAACTTTGAAGAGAGCAGTTTGGTTTTGAATGATAAGACTGGAGGCCAGATTATAGAGAATTAAGAAAAGAGTAAGAGAAGGGAAAGTGGAGGCACCAAATGTAGATAGCCTTCTCAAAGAGTTTAGTCACAAAGTGCAGAAGAGATATGGTATGATAGTGTGGAAGGGATCAAGTGAAGGTTTTTTTTTTTAAGGAAGAGATATGGGCATGGTTGTAGACAGCAAGGAAGTAGCCAATAGACAGAGACTGAAGATAAATCAGAGAGTGAAGAAGACAGAAAATGCAATGTGCTGAAGGAGACAAGATGGAATAGGATTGCTTACATAGGTAAAGGAATTTGTCTTGGCAAGGAATAGGGTCATCTCTTTGTGTGAGACAGGGATTAAGGAGGAGATCACAGCATAAGGCATCTGAATGATATAAGATGAAGAGAGAAGAGGCAGTTCATAGTAATGGCTTCAATTTTTTTCTGTATAATATGAGGCAAAGTTCTCAGCTGAGAACATGCATCTAAGAAGGGGGTCATGGTAGGTCTGAAGAGGGATGAAAAGTTTTGGAAGTTCAGAATAACTGGGATAAGTAAGGTATGACCAGGTATGAATTAAGTTGGTGTAAGGGCAAGTAAAGTGGGACTTTTTACTGTTTTTCTTTTGGAGTGCTTCTCAGCACTAAGGCAATCAAGTGCCTTGAATTGAGTCTTGCCTTTGTTTGTAGGAAGACCCACACCCTTTTGCTAATTAGGTCATGAGACCTGTGAAGCCCTAGGGCCCTGAAAAAGGGTATATATGCCCAGAGGATAACCACTGAACTCAGAATGAAGAATCAAGAACTCTTAGAACTGCTAGAGGTGAGGTTTTGCTTTGGGTGCTCACTCATTGAAAGACTGTTCCTGTGATTTGGCCAGATGAGACTCTGGGTAGATGTGAAAGAGCCCCACCCCCCCACCCCGGCTTTGAAAAACCCAGATGTTGGTGCTTGTCTCCCTGATAACTATGTATGTAATGTCTTGGTCAGATGACTAGAAGCCTATCTGCTGATTTGTGTTATTTAGCTCTGTTTATATAACTTCTGCTTGTAATTTCTGTTTGTTTTCTCTGACATTCAGGGGGCTTTTTCCCCTGAACTAAGTGAATGATATATGCATATAAATGTGTGTGTGTATATATATGCATACACACACACAGCTGGTATTATTGGTCTTACACAGTCACAGTAGCTGCAAGTAGCATTGTTGTTACAGTTAGTAATGAAGTGAGAGGTATCTCTTCTTCCCAGTGGTTACTGGAGATGCAGGAGGTGAATGAACAGTATGGAGGATCTGTTGGAAGGCATGTGGTCAGATGGAAAGCCCTGTTTCTCCACTACTCTCACTCCCAGGGACTAGAAATTAGGCAGAGGACAGCACAGCATGAGATGGGAGCTTCCCCTCTATGGTTAAAAATGGAAGCAATGTCCATACCATCTTTCCTCACTTTTTCCTTCTGGAGGCTGATGCAGCAAGAAATGGAAGTTGTTCCTGGGGCTTTTACCCTGCCTCTCTCCTTCTCAACTTCCACTGTACTGGCTTTACCACATGTCTAGGAGTCATTTCCTTCTCACCTTTGTGTCTCAGTATCCTTTGGTGCTATCATGGCACAGATCAGTCAGTGCCTTACACATGAAGTCATTCCTGACTCTCCCATGTATAAATTCTTCTTCTTCGAATTACTTTGTACACAGTACTTGGCTCTATACATACATCTCTGATTCTAAGCAATAAAATTTAAATGCTTTGAAAGCTGGAGCTGTTTCACTTTTGTCTTTGGACCCTTAGTGACTCACTAAAGATGCTTACTAAATGTTTATTTGTGAATTTTTTCCAATTAAAATTGGGTTGTCTCATATCTATATGAAGATAAAGATTTCTAGCTTGGACACCTTTAATTTCATGTATACATAATTACCCACAGGTAGAGGAAGATGATGAATATGAAATCAGAACTGAGCTAATAGAGCAGGTCATACAGAGGAGTAAAACAAGAATGATGGTGCATGTGTAGGCTGAAAGTGATAGACAAAGCCAAACAGAAATATACGGACTCGTGAGAAGGAAACAAAAGATAGCAGATATAAAGGCAGACTTAACATATTCAGTACCCTAATTCACAGATTTCAGTAATAGGAAACAGATACAGCTAATGAGAAATAATTCTAAAGAACTGTCAATTCCTACATTCCTTTTTAACATTTTATTTTAAATTGTGTCTCAATATTTTAGCTATCTCATACCTGCAGTGTATTAGAAGGAGCTGTCACCCCAGAACCTAAACAACCTTATATTCAGTGTAACATAATGGGCTTTACTCACCGAATTAGTTCCAAGAACTTGTAGTTTTGGTTCTCCTGACTCCAGTAGCTTTGCTACCATATGCAGAAAGCTTTCTACAAATGGCTTGATGCTTTGAGAATGGCAAGCCATTAGCAACTGGTCCAATGCCTCCATAGCAATTAAAACATACCTAAGTATAAAAGAAAAGGGAACATAACAATATATCTCCAGTCACATCTCATAAAAGGGCTTATCATTCATAGCATTAAAATAACTTTTTTAAACAGGCAAACAACAGAAAGGCACAATTCACAACTTAAGTAAAGTTATCAGATAAACACGAACTTTGAGACCTCACACAAAGTAGCTAAGAGATTTCAGAAAAATTATATATTTTACTCCTAACTCCACTCACCAGCAGCCTTTACAATCTGAAGATACCTCTCTCCTGAGGTCCCCTTCTGATTAGTGAGTACCTATCTCTAATGACCATTACATGAACAGACCAGGTTATATTCACTTCAATCCCAGACCCACTTATTCTCCAGATTTTTCCACCCCCTTACCAGCATCGCTGGTGACCATCCCCCTTTCCAGTTCCCTTTTATGAGTTGTTTTATCTCATCTGCATATAAGCTCCTTGAAAGTAGAGACTATCTTTCTTGCTTATATTTGCATCCCTAAGTGTTTTGCCCAGTGCATGACACACAGTAAGTGCTTAATAAATATTCTATCTGCAGAAGGTAATGTTTAAACTGACTTCTGATTCTAAGATATGGGAGAAGGTAGAAGAGAGAAGGAAGACATAACGAGAGAAGGAAGACATAACAACCACGGGGGATAGCAAGTGATGGGCAATGAAGGGTCATGAATGAGCAGGTCAGTAAGCAGGTCAGTAGGTCTGGACCCTGAGTATTTGGAGGGAATACTATGTAAGAAAACTAGGAAGAAAGGAAGGGACAAGGTTGTAAAGAATATTAATACCAGTTATTTAATAGAGATAACAGGGAGAGGCTGGAGTTTAATTAATAGATCATTAATAGGTGGAATGGAATGGCATAATAAGTCCTCTATTTTAGGAAAATCACTGTCAGTGAGTGGAGAGAGACTTGAGGCAAGGAAACCAATTAGGAGGCTAATGCAAATAGTCCAGGAGATAGGTATTAAAGGGGTCAAAATGGAGTGATGGCTGTGTGACAGGAAAACAGGAGACATATACAAGAGATGCTACAGAGGGAGAAACTACAAGATGTGGCAACTAGATAGATGTATGCAGTTAGTGAAAATAAGGAGTCAAAAACAGAAGCAAAGGTCTATATACCAAACTATCCATAGCAGCATTCTTTGTAAGATGAAAGAACTGGAAATAAAGTAGATCCTGATTAACTGGAGAAGTGCTGAAAAAAAATCACAGTAAATGAATATAATTCAATATTGTTGTTGTTCAGTCAATATCGAAATCAAAATGATTATATACTTTTCAGCCAAAGGTGGAGAAACTCTATACAGTCAGTTAAAACAAGATCTAGAGCTGATTGTGGCTCAGAGATCATGAGTTTCTTATTACAAAACTCAGACTTAAATTTGAGAAAGTCAAGAAAACCATCAGACCATATAGGCATGATCTAAATAACATCCTTATAAATATGAAGTGGAAGTAATGAATAGATTTAAGGCTTTAGATGTGGTAGATAGAGTCCTGAAGAGCTGTGGACAGAGGTTTGCAATATTGTACAGGAAGCAACAAAAAAGATTCCTAAGAAAAAGAAGAGGAAGAAAACAAAATGGCTATCTGATGAGGCTTTACAAATAGATGATGCTGTTAAAAGTGCTGCACTCAATACGCCAGCAAATTTGCAAAACTCAACAGTGGCTCCTGGATTGGAAAAAGATCACGTTATATCCTAATCCTAAATTAGGGCAATGCCAAACAATGTTCAAATTATCAAACAATTGTGCTTATTTCACATGCCAGCAAGGTTATGCTTAAGACTCTGCAAGCCAGGCTTTGGCAATATGTGAACTGAGAATTACCATAAAAGCAGACTAGATTTCAAGATCATGGCTCGAAGAGGCAGAGGAACTAGAGACCAAATTGCCAACATTCAATGGATCATGAAGAAAGCAAGGGAGTTCCAGAAAAACATCTACTTCTGCTTCACTGACCACACTAAAGCCTTTGACTGTGTAGATCACTACAAAATGTGGCGAGTCCTCTAAGAGATGGGAGTACCAGACATCTTACTTGTCTCCTAAGGAACCTACATGTGAATCAAGAAGCAACACTAGAACCAAACATGAAACAACTGGTTGGTTTAAGATTGGAAAAGGAGTAAGACATACAGGATCACCTTATTTATTTAACTTACATGCAGAGTACATAATGTGAAATGCCAGGCTGGATGAATCAAAAGTCAGATTTAAGGTTGCAGGGAGAAACATCAACAATTTCAAATATGCAGATGACACTACTCTGAAAGCAGAAAGTAAAGAATAATGAAGAAGCCTCTTGATGAGGGTGAAAGAGGAGTGTGCCAAATGTGTCTTGAAGCTTAACAACAAAAAAACTAAGATCATGGCAACTGATCTCAGCACATCCTGGCAAATAAAGGGAGAAGAAATGGAAGTAGTGTCAGATTTCATTTAGGCTCAAAGATCATTGCAGATGGCAAGTGCATCCAAGAAATTAAGTTACTTTCTCCTTAGAAGAAAAGCTATGGCAGATCTGGACATCATACTAAAAAGCAGAGCCATCACTTTGATGACTAAGGTCTGTATAGTCAAAGCTATGGTTTTTCCAGTAGCAATGCATGGTTGTGAGAGTCAGAATTTGTAGTGCTGCAGAAGACTTTTGAGAGTCTCTTGGCCAGCAACGAGATCAAACCAGTCAATACTTAAAGAAATTAAATTAATTAAGACTATTCTTTGGAAGGTTACATACTGAAGCTAAAGCTTAAATACTTTGGCCACATAATGAAAAGACAGGGCTCACTGGAAAAGACCTGATGTTGAGAAAGACTGAAGGCAAAAGGAGAAGGGGAAGGCAGAGGATGAGATAGATGGTGTCATGGGAGCAATAAACATGATCTTGGACAGACTTCAGGAGACAGTGGAGGATAGAAGGGCCTGGCATGCTATGAACCCTGGGGTCACAAAGAGTCAGACACAACTGAATGACTAAACAACAACAACAAACAAATAAATAAAATAGCTTAGTTTATATAGACGCTTTCAGAAAATTAAAAAAGTTAAAGTGTGTTTGCAAAGAAAACTAAAACACCACACATACTGAATGAAATATTCAAAGAGAATACAATCTTAAGCACTCAATACAGGAAATTAGCTAAGGTACACACTAGAAAAATGAATTCCCAAGTATAGGGAAAAAAACTATGAAGACAATAGTAAAAATAAACATTTAACTTTACTAGGAATAATATGTGCTAATTTTTTAAAAAAAAATTTTACTTCATTTTTTAAAAAATCAACATTAGATACATTATTTCTAAAATTAAACAGCAAACAGGTCTACAAGTGTGGCAAAACTAACCTGCCTATATCAATTCTGAACCTCAGTTTCCTCATCTGTTAAGAGATTGGACTACATGACTTACAAGGTCCCTTCCAGATTTAAAGTTCAACTGCATAACATATGACCACTATGAAAAACGAGTAACTATACAAATAATAATATTAGGAATGTAATAAATCTCACTAACACCTGGTACACTAGTCAGATTTATAAGTAGCCAAGAGTAGTTAAAACTGCTATGCTTCAAATTCCTTTTCTTCTATTATTCCTTACAACCTAAAAGATTCAGCCAAATTTGACTCCTATTTAAAATTTAAAGCCTGGCAACTAGCCTATCTATCTTTCTAGTCTCATTATATAGGAATCCCCTTTCCTACAGTCTATGGTCTAGCTTCTAGGCTTTCTTGTTGCTCTTCATATATAACATTTCCCAGGGCGGGAAAGGAGGTGCATGGAGCAGGAAGGTGCCTGAGGTCTCCCCAGTTTCCCTATGAAACAGGGTTAAATCAAGCCTCTAAAAGAGTTACAGAGCAACAGAATCCACAAAAAATCAGAATGAAACAATTTTCTAGCCCAAGATAACTTAGAAGGACTTCAGGAAAGGTCTGTCTCACTTGAGTAAAAAGGGAATGGAGCCCAGCACAGGTGATATCTAGGCAAGCCAGCAGGAGGCTCTTAGTCTAACACAGATCAGCAAACAAGGCCCTTGGGTCCAGGCTCAGCTGAGGCCTCCGGCCCCAGCTACACCAAGCAAAATGCCAGACCCAGAACTGAGGGCACAACAGGCACAGCTAGGCCGGGCCATCCTAGCACAGTGGGAAAGCCCCCTGGCCCAGAGGCCCCATCACAGAAAGCCTGTGACCAGGCCCCTGGTCCCCAATGCAAGAAGTTTGGGACAGTGCCCCCTGTACTCCAGGAACAGAGGTCAACTTTTAAAAATGAGCAAAAAACAAAAAAAGAGCCCTGACCAAAGACAGCTACTATGGTTACAGGAAAGATGCAAACGTAAACTCAGAAGAGGACAACAACGTCAAAGTGCCTCAAAGGGGAATATGAACTTGGTCTCAAGCCTAAAAAGTCCTCTTGGAAGAGCTGAAAAAGGATTTTTAAAAACAAGTAAGAGAGGTAAAAGAAAAATTGGGGGGAAAATGAGTTATGCAAGAGAATTATGAAAAATGAGTCACATATAATAATTCTGTTCTCTGTTCACTTGCACTGAGTTTCCCCATGGCCTTGGAATATGCTCCCTTCACCTTCTTATAACCCCCTAGTCCCTTCAAGACAACTCAACCTTCTATACCAGAGCTTCTTAGGCTCTATGGGGTCCATGGAATGGTTTCACGGATTCTATTCTGTGAATTTGGAGGAGAAAAAAAATTACCTCTTTATTTTCACTAATTGAAATTTGGCATTTCCTTCAATTATGAATGTAGAAAATAAACCACTGTGGCATTAGCAGTATTCATGACCTTGTCACCAATGGAAATCACAGATATTTTCATATCACGTTAAAGTTGTTACATATATCTCAAAGTATTATTCTATGAAAATCACAGCTATCCAAAAGTAGAACAGTTTCCTCTCCATTAGAAATCTTAAAGCAAAGTGCTAACGACCACTTGTAAAGTGTGCTTTAGAAGTTATTCTTTTTAAAAGTAAACAAGATCGTGAATCTTGCTCTCATCAGATTTGGCCTGAGGAGGGAATACCATACATACTCAATTGGGTATCTTACCCCACAGGAAAGAAGAGGGAAGAAGATAAAAAAAAAAGGAGGATGATGGAGAGGAGGGCGGATGGGGGTGGAGGTAATCAAAAACAAACACTTTCGAAAGGGGTAGGGTCAAGGGAGAAAATTCAATAAAGGGGGATGGGTTGGGAAGGAGCAAAATATAGTTAGTCTTTCACAACATGAGTATTGTGGAAGGGTTATACATAATGATACGCATGTGGCCTATGTTGAATTGCTTGACTTCTTAGGGAGGGTGGGTGGGAAGGGAAGAGGGGAGAAAATTTGGAACTCAAAGTTTTAAAAACAGATGTTCAAAAACAAAAAAAAAAGTTTTTGCATGCAACTAGAAAATAAGATACAAAGGCAATGGGGCGTAGAAATTTATCTTGCCCTACAAGAAAGGAAGGGAAAAGGGGATGGGAGGGGAGTGGGGTGACAGAAAGGAGAGCTGACTGGGGAACAGGGCAACCAGAATATATGCCATCTTGGAGTGGGGGGGAGGGTAGAAATGGGAGAAAATTTGTAATTCAAACTCTTGTGAAAATCAATGCTGAAAACTAAATATATCAAATAAATAAATAGTAAACAAGATCCTTTTTTAAGATCAGGTGCCACCTCCTACAGGAACCCTCTCCTAACCCATTCAAGTTAATAACAGTTTTCTAATTACCTAGGACTGCTTTGAATAAACCTAATATGATTATTTGTGTATATGTTACATCCCCAAAATGGAATGAAATACTTGAAAGCACAGATAATTGTTTGTGTCTTTTTACCCAGAACTTAGTATGATGCTTTTGCACACAGAAGATGCTCAGCAAACACCTAGGGAATCTGTGCTGTACTGCAGACACACAATTATATTCATAATAAAGAGGCTCAAAAACTCCTCCCACCTATAGTCAATTAATGCTAACTTTATTAGGTAATTTTTAGAAATGCAAGGAGGTAAAATTCTTCACACCAAGAAAAGGAATTTGTGCTGAGGATCATTTTCTTACCCAGACCGGTGTCTAACAACATCTCTGCTCAGTCTGTCAGCCAGGTAAGAACCAATTCGATCTAGTTTCTCTGGGGCGGATACCGCATAAAAAGTCAGTTTCTCCATATCAGATTTAACAAGACCATCCTAAACATAAGACAAAAAGTTATCTTAATTTTTTTTTTAAACTTAAACATGCTATTTTAAGGCTCATTTATTTCAAATGTTCTAGTCTTGAGTTGGGGTCAATTCACACCAAAAGAATTAACTTAACGATTGCTGTCTTAATGCCAATTCCAGCTTAAACATACCCAAGTACTTCAAAGTGAAGAAATACCTCATTTAAATATAACAGATTAGAGTAACAGCAAAGCACAGGGAAAAGTTCCAGAACTTGAAGTCATGGAACGTGAGTTCAAATCCGGATCAGCACCATTTACTACTTCTTTGACAAGTCACTTAGCCTCTCTGGGCCCCAGTTTCCTTATCTAGCAAAGGAAGGGGCTGGAGTAGGAGGGTCCTGAAGACCTATTCCAGCTCTAGATTGATAATCCTAGTAAGATTTAAAGACAGTCAGTCAATTAGCATTTATGAGGTTTCTTATAGGCCAAGCACAGTTCTAAAAAAAGTAGATAAAAAGAAAGGGAAAACACTGTAATGTAAACTACTAAATAAAATAATCAAATTATAATTTTAAAACATATATAGTAAATTAACTGATCTGATTAAGCCCCTAAAGAAACGGTTCAAAGGTAAAACTATAGAGAGGAAATTGGGAGCAATGGAGGCCAGAAGAGAGGGAAGTGAAAAGAGTCTGAAATAGAAAGATCAGTAGTTGGGAGGTCAAATTTACTTTTGGATCTTCAGGGAATATGTTATCCACCAGACGTTTGTAACGAGGACGCAAAGCAGCACAGCAGCAGCATACTCCTGTAGATAAATGAAAGGTAAAAAACATTTATAACTTTTTTAAAAAATATTACATTCTAAATTTTGAGGAACAATTTATAAGAAAACTGTCACGCTTAAAAAAATTTAAAGCCAACTTATGTAAGCTATCAACCTGTATCACCCCTCCCTTTTCTGGCCATATCAAAAAAAAAAAAAAAAAGGCAATAACACTTGGCTTCTACTTCCTCCTCTTTTACTCCTTTTTTAGTCCCATAGCCGTAGATTAAAGGTTGAAAGTTAGCTTCCAACTTGATCATTCAAATGAAACTACTACTTCCAAGGTTATTCATGATTTCTAAATTGCTCAATCCTGTGGCTTTTTTTTTTTATTCCTCAAGTTTAAAAGACCTCTGTATAGCATCTGACATTGTTGATTATCCCTTCAACTTAGCTACTTGCTCCTCCCTGGGTTTTCCTGACACTGCTCTCAGATTGCTCCTTCTCTGTCTCCTTTGCTGGATCATCATTAATGACCCGCCCCTTACCCACAGCACCCCAGGCCAACAGTAGACATTCTTTTATCTTTCTAGATCTTGTTCTTAGTGATTTCATCCAGCTTTCATAGTTCAATTATCATCCTTATGCAAATGACTTCCTGATCTCTCTCTCCAGCATCAGGTACCTTTAAGATATTTCCAACTTCCACTAAACATCTCAATGGTGAGGCCACTAAAAAGCATAGTGGATAGAGCACTGGACTAGTAGTCAAGAAGACTTGAATCTAAAGTGTGCTCCAGACACTTACTAGATGCACAGTCCCAAAAAAATCATTTAGAATTCTTCAGACTCAGTTTCCTCACATTAATAAAATGTTGATAATAGTAACACCTACTTCAGGTGGCTGCTGTGAAGATCAAATTGAATAGTATAAGTAAAGCAATTTGCAAACCTTAAAGCATTATATGTTAGCTAATACCTCAAACTCAAAACCTCTAAAGCAGAATTCATTATCTCCAACCCTCCTACACCCCCCAAAATATCCTTCTTCCTAACTTTCTTATTTCTGTCAAAGGCAGCAGCATCTTTCTAACCACCCTGGTGTACTGAAGAAAAATTTTTGACTTTTAATTTTTCCTCACCCCAATGTCCAAAGAGTGGTAAAGAACTCTCAATTCTACTTCCATAACATTTCTTGAACTCATCCCATTCTCTTCACATATACACCTACCTTCTTAAATGCAATTTCTCTCTAACCTGGACTGCTGAAATATTAGTCAGCCAGCTTATTGGGGTGGGGGGAGAGGGGAAGAATCTTAGCATAATACCTAGTACAAAGTAGGGGCTTAATAAATGCTAATTTAGTAATCAAGCATTGACTGACAGCTGCCAAGTTGAACTGCTAAAGCATAGTTCTAGCTAAGTCACTCTCCCACTCAAGAAACTAGACTTTCTCCTTTTGCTTCTATGATAAGATACAAATGCCTCTGACATTTAAAGCCTTTCATTTTCAGGCTCTAGACTGTTTTTCAAAGCCTACTGTATATTTCTCCCCCTTCACACACCCCACATTCCAATCAAATAAGACATTCTAATTCCTATTTCCATGTCACTGGACAAGATCCACGTCTGAAATACACTTCTCTGCCTCTGCCTCACAGAATTTCAAACTTCTTCAACGTCCAACTTAGAGCCATCTCCTACACAAGGTCTTTCCTAATTCTCTTGTTGTCAATGCTCTCAACTCACAAAAAAAATTAATTTAATTATTTTGTATATATTGGGTAAGAGGTAGCTTGGTTAGGTGTAGAGATAACTGGCTTTGGAGTCAGGAAGACCTGAGTTCTGACACAGACCCTGTAAAGGTTCTCAGTGCTTTGGGCAACTATCTATAACAATCCTTCACTTGCCAAAATACGTTTACTCTATGCCAATAATTATCAGGCAGAACACAATTAGTTTAAGTTTGAAAAAAACTCAAGTTAATATTGTTGCTTTAAATTAGAAATCAAAGAATCCTACTGAAAAGCTTAAGAGAGAGAAAAGGGGACATTTAAAAGTTCATTAAATACAGTGCACTTACCCTTTCTTTGTAAGATATCTTGTTAGGTACTATATCAATCATCTCATATATTAACCATAATAACTTAAAATTTTTCCCCTTCATTGATTCTGCCAAACAGAATTTAAATCTTCAAATTCTGAGCCTTATGTTCACCTCTAGTTGTAGTCTTCAAAAAAAGTTGCTCTCCTATTTCTACAGGTAGGCATAGATTCAAACAAGACACAACTATTTTTCAAAATATTTACTTCTTAAATAGTTATAAAATCTTTACTGATTCTTAATGAGCCACATTTCATCATAAATTTTAATTACAACAAAAATTTACAAAAAGCATATTTAAAAAGTATTAAAACTTCAAAATTTTCATACATTTATCCACACATGAGGTTACAGTGATTTCTTTCCAAGTCACTGATAACATTTTAGTCTACTGTCTCCCCTAACATCCTCTCCTTTACCCCAGTCTAAGTTTAGCTATAGAGAATAAATAACATCAGAGGAAGTAAAACATTCTGTCTTCACTCCATGCCTACAAAATACTAAGTGAATAAAGAATGAAATAGAGCCCATCATTAGCTGTATCTTAATATATCCAATTTTTTTGGTCATATGAGTGGTACAATTTTTCAATTCCATTTTCAAACTATTTATTCACCTTAATATTAAGCTAACTGAGCTAGACAAGCAGGTACATTTCAATTTCCTGATGTGGGTCAGAAAACTATTTTTAGAAATTAATAAGAGTAGATTAGAATAGAGGAGAAATAGGATAGGTTAGGATCTGCATGAGAGAATAACCAAGTCCTGAAACAACGCCAAAAACATTTAGGGACAAGGGGTAACTAAGTCTCATCTATGAACTATGGATATAGTATGGATATAGACCAATAGAGGCAAGACCAAATAAAAATTTTACTTATCTTTATGTTTCCTAGACAAGAGCAGGAGAGAGTAGTATATGGTTGAAGTCAAAAGAGATATGAGCCAGTTGAAAGTTAAAAATTAGATGCCAGATGTCAAGGGATAATTTGAGGGGAGAAAGGTGCCTAAAAATGCATGAGTAGGTATAAAATACAGGTAGAGGATTGAGCTTTAAAGAAGGTCAGAACAACTATTTCTCTTAACAGTTATACACAAACACACACACACACACACACACACACACTGTGTGTATATATGTCCATACACGCATATGCACGTGTATGTTTTGTGTATATACACATGTGCACATACACGTTTAAAACAGTACTGACTTTTGAGATACCACACGTGTGTGTATGTATGTGTACATATGCATTTAAATACGTGTGTGTATATATAGTTTGTTGTCACAATTACAGTTGTGGTATAACTCATTTTAGTCAACACTGACCAAACCTCCTCCTCCTCCAAAAGATCATAGAAACCAATAGTTTTATAACGGAATAAGAATGTCAGTAGAGGTACCTAACCACGGCATTGGCCATAGTCTCCTTCTAAAGATTCCTTTCCCTTGAATTCCATCAGTCTAAACTCCAAACACTGACTTCTAGTCCCAAATTTTCAACTAAATCTTTCCATGCGAATTACTTCAGCACCTCAAGGTTAACATGTCCAAACTTAATTATCATCTCTTCCTCAATATCCGCTTCTCCTGAATTCCTTCCTTTGAAAACAGAAATAATATTCTCTCAACCACCTAAACGTGGAAACTTAAATTCATCTTGTAATTTCCAAGTCCCTATTTAATCTTGAGAGGCAGGTCATATAGTGGAAAGAGCACTGGATCTCAAGTCTGGAAAACCTGGATGTGAATTCTCTCTCTCATGCTTACTAGCTGAATGACTGTAGGCAAGGCATTCAGAACTTCAGTTTTCCCATCTATAAAACAGGAATAATAACTATAGAACCTGCCTTGCAAAGTTGATGCCTAGCTCAAATGAGAAAATGTAAGTGATGCATGTAAGAATTTTTTTTTTTTTTGCTTTTTGGCAGGGCAATTGGGGTTAAGTGACTTGCCCAAGGTCACACAGCTAGTACATGTGTCAAGTGTCTGAGGCCGCATTGGAACTCAGGTCCTCCTGACTCCAGGGCCAGTGCTCTACTCACTGTGCCACCTAGCTGCCCCATATAAGAAGTCTTAAAGTTTTGTCAAGTATTTTATATATCAGTTATTATGATTAATTATTATTATTACTCTTCAAGGTTTTTCCCATTCATCTAATAATACAGAAGTCCTTAATCTGGTGTCTGTGAACTTGTTTTATTTAATCTTTTCATAACTATATTTCAATACAATCTGTTTCCTTTGTAATCGTATACAATTTATTTTATGCATTTAAAAACCTTAATCTGATACTGAGTCCATAGGTTTCACCAGACCACCAGAGAAGTCCATGACGCAAAGCAGCTTAAGAATCCCTGCTAGTCTACTAGAATTTCTATTCTTACTGCTATCACCTTAGTTTAGGGCTTCCATTACTCCTCTCACTTTGACTGCTGCAATAATAACCAGTACATCTAGTGTCCCTGGCTCCAGACTTTTCCCCTTCTAGCCCTTCAAGTACAAATATCATTCGCCAGCTCAAAAATCTTCAATGGGAAATCTTGCTGTTCAGTTGTATCCAACTATTCATGACCCCCATTTGGGGTTTTCTTTGCAGAGGTACTGGAGCGTTCTGCTATTTCTTTCTCCAGCTCTTTTTACAGATGAGGAACTGAGGCAAACAGGGTTAAGTGACTTGCCCAGAGTCACAAAGCTTAATAAATGTCTGAGGCCACATTCGAACTCAGAAAGATGAGTCTTCCTGATTCTAAGCCTAGCACTCCACCCACTGTGCCACCTATTATAGGAAGTCACTGCCTAGCAAAAAGAATAAAAAATTCTCTCAGTTCAAGCATTCTGGGCTCTCCATGCTTTGACAACAACCTAATTTTCCAGTCTTAGTTCCCAAATTTCCCTAAGTGTCAGTCAAACTATTCATAGTTCCCCAAACACTCCACACGTTCTTACTTCTGTGCACTTCTTTACAATATTTACTCACTATCTGGAATACCCTTTCCCTCCCCACCCCCATTTTTCTGCCTCATAATTCCCACTCCATCCTTTAACATCCAGCTAAAATTATTACCTTTACAAAGACTTCTCTGATCCCACTCCTTCAATAAAATGTGATTCTCCCCTCCTCTGAATTTCCAGAGGACTTTCTATCACCGTTAAGGAACCTATATTCTGCCTCATAGTTATATGTATTTGCTTCACTAACCATTACACATTACCCACAGACTCTCAGGAGTGAGAAAAAAACACTATGTTTTTTTTTTTCTATCTTAGCTTTGCAATCCTCTCAAAAGCCGAGCACAATGCTACTAGGAAAAAATTTGTGATAAAATCTATCATGTACTGAATAATGGCCATTCAAGTATCCATTAAATAGCAGCGGCTCACCTCTAAAAAGAGCTTTACAATTAAAAAAGCAATTTCATCTCAACCACTGTCAGTGCTAAGTAAAGCTAGTTTTATTACTCTCATTAAATACAGATGATGAAGCTGATGTTTAAAAAGGCTAAATAACTTTCCTATGGTCAGAATGCTACTAAGGACTCATGTTCTCCAAGCTTCTTTACAGTATTAAATCATATGATCGACTGATCTGGGTTAGAAAATTATTGTTAACAATTAATAAAAGCAGTTTTCATTTATATAGCCCTTAATGGTCTACAAAGCAGTATAAAACCCAGATTCTCTGACCCCTCATAAGTTTGTGAGGTGGATGGTATATGTATTGTTATTATTGTTGTGGCCAATTTACAAATGAAAAAAGACACATAAACTAGGGAAATATTAGGGAACAGAGAAGCAAGAGGACAGGTTGAGATTCAAGTGAGAAATAATGACCAAGCACCAGTATATTTTTTCTTTCTATAAGCAAAAAGAAAAAATGTTTGTAGAAATCTACCTGAGAAAGAAAGAAATCATGATCATCTATCTCAAACATAATAAATAATAACAATTTTGGAAAACAAAGTGTAAGTTATAGATTTTAAAATGAATAGCTATACAAAAGTCTCTTTCTAGCAGTAAAAGATTTTCAAAGAAAGCAATATTTAGAATTCTATCAAATGATAACATAGTGCTGGTTAAGTATAAGAACAGAAATATTCCACGATTATACTGGAGGCTAATTTAACCAAGAAGAAAACATTCAATAATATCATATTAACAAAAAATATATTAACCTACTCAAGCACAGAAATGAAGGTGTATCCCTTGTTGAGTTAAATTCATACGGTTTTTCCAGTTCAGCTGTGGATACCTGAATGTAGTCCTTCATTTTGTGTAAGACTCTTGCAGGTCTCCTTCCTCTATGTCCTGTTCTGAACTGTTGTGGTAGGCCACTAGCTCACCTTACTTTTAATTAGACTGATCGTACTTAAGTACTGTAACCTATCTAACAGGTCTGTGACACCAATTTAAAGCTGTTAAATGCCTGGAAAACATTTCACATCATACTCTGCTAACAATTTCCACCCAACAAATATGAGATTAACGAGCTGTCATAAACACATGATGTTTCTAGTCTGGTCAAATTAGATTTTGATATGATTTTAGAATACAATTGTGGTAGCAGATTGCTGTTGATGGTAAACTATGTCTGTGAACTGGCTCAGACTGCTGCAATGTCATACGAATATATTTTAACTGTCTGAAAGAACTAGTCATGTCATTCTTTGCTCAAAACCCTTCAAAGTTTCCCTACTGGCAAAAACCATAAAATTCAGCCTCCTTAGTCTGCGAGTAAAAGGCCCCTACAATTTTTATGCCATCACTTCATATTTTTCCCCACCATATAGTCTATGCTCCACACCAATCTCCCAGTATACATTCTTCACTTTCACACATCTTATTTATATAGTTCCTTAAGTAGAAATCCTGACCATCATTTAAATCTATTCAAGTGCCATGACCTCTGTAAAGCTATTTCTCCTGCTCTCTCAATCAAAAATAATTTTGCGGGTTTTTTTTTCTATTTCAATTTATGGATTTCGTTTGCTTTTTTACATGTTACTTTCAGACACACTCCACTTAGAGAAAAATCTCACATGACAGAGAAAAAACAATTAAGCGCAACTTGCTGACAAAGCACCCACAGTCCCATACCTCCTAACCAAGGAAGAACGTATATTATTACAACATCCTTTCTTCAGAAGCAAGATTGTTCACTGCAATGAATCTGAGTTCAAAAGCCTTTTGTTGTTGTTTCTTATTTATATTATTACAGACAATGTGTATATTGTATTCTTGGTTCTGATTTGTTCTATCTGGATTATTACATAAGTCTTTTCACACTTCTCCAAATTTTTCATATTTGTTATTTCTTTCATTGTAGTGCTATTCCATTACATTCATATTATTTCTTCAACCATTCTTCATTTGATGGAGACCTCACTTTGCTTCCAGTTTTTTACTACTACCACACAGTGTTGCAATGATGTCTTCCTATATAAGTGACTTTTATTTCTGTCACTGGTCTTGTAGCATATGGCTCCACTCTTACTTTGACACATGATTAACAACCACTACCAGTGTTCAATCTCTCCCTATCTGCTGGATGCCATCCTGCTGCCTATAAAAATATCCACATCTCTCCCACCCTTAAAAAACCTTCATCTGGGCCAACCATATACAAATGCTATTGTCCTATATCTCTCTTTAGTGGCAAAACTCCTTGAGAAAGCCACCTATAATTGGTACCTCCATTTCTCATACTTTCATTCTCTAACCTGTCTTCTTTTGGGGTGGGGGGAGCAGAGGGCAATTGGGGTTTAGTGACTTGCCCAGAGTCACAGAGCTAGTAATTTGTCTCCAGCCACATCTGAACTCAGGTCCTCCTGACTCCAAGGCCAGTGTTCTTTCCAGTGTACCACCTTGCCCCCAGTCTGTCTTCTAATCTCATCATTCAACAGAAGAAAAAGTGCTCTCTCCAAAGTTAATAATGATCTCTTAATTGCCAATGGCCTAATCTATTCCAATGGCTTTTTCTCAACACTCATCCTTCTTGACCCCTCCCCCTCTACAGCCATGAGAGTGCCTTCTCCTGAATATTTTCTCTGCTTTAGGTTTTCATGACACTATTATTATCTCCAGGCTCTCCTCCTGCCCTTCCCACCATTCCACCAATATCCTTTACAGAAGAGTCTTTTCTGTGTCCATCAAAGTTAAATCCTGAGCCCTTCCTCTCTTCTCATTCCAACACTATTCCTCCAGAAGATCTCAACTCCCAAAGATTCAATTAGCCTCTCTATGTACATAATGCTCAGATATAGTTATTCGGGTTTAACCTTTCTCCTAACTTCCAGTGTCAGAGCAAAAACTGTCTACTGGACCTGGATATCCTACAGACATATGAAACTCAACATAACCATAACAGAATTCATTCTCTTTTTCCCCAAAACCTCCCCTTTTCCAAATTTCCTTCCTATTACTATCAAGGGTAACATATTATCCTCCTAGTCACCCAGGCTTGTAATCTTGGGGCATTCTCAAATCTTCACTCACTCACCCCATATACTCAATCTATTTCCAAGGCTTGCTGATTCTACCTCCATAACAACTCTCCTATGCATCCCTTCTCTCTACTCACATAGCCACCACCCTGTTACAGGCCCTCATAACCTCATGTCTAGACTAATAATAATAACCTGGACCTGGTTGGTCTCCTTGTCTCAAGTCTCTTTCCAAGTCTATACTCCATTCAGCTGATAAAAATGATTTTCCTTTATAAAGAAAAGGTCTGATCCACATCACCTTCCAACTAAAACTCTCTTACCCCCTACTGCCTATACCATCAAATATAAAATCTTATTTGGCAGTTAAAGCCCTTCACAATGTGAAGATAACGGAAAAAATAATCTGCTGGAGAAGCCAAGATGGAATGGGAATTGGGGACAGTCAGCGCAAAAGCACAGAGACAGGGAATGGTGTGTTTTGTGTAGGAAACAGAGAAAAGGCCAGTTTGACTGGACTGTAGACTATAAACTGGGGGGGTAGAAAAGATTAATGAGACTGAAAATAAAAATTGAAATCATGTTTTAAAGGCTTTAAAAATAAACAGAAAAGTTAATAATTTATCCTAGAAGCAATAAAAATGCACTTAGCTTGGTTATGTAGAGGTGACATAAGTTTCAGATCCCAGCTTAAAGAAAATTACTTTGGCAGTAGTATATAGGATGAACTGGAGCAAAGAGAGACTCTTTGGGGTAGGACACTGTTCAGAGGCTGCTGCGATAATCTAGGTGAGAAGTGATGAGGCCTTAAGATAATAGCTGTGTGAATAGAGAAAAGGGGTCAGATGCAAGAGTCCCAGAACTAGCTCTGAGAGCAATAGCAAGAAAGGTCTAAAACTTGGGACAGTGCCCCCTCTACCCCAGGAACAGAGCCCCACTTTAAGATAGAGTTAAAAGTCAAGAAATAGGTTAGAAAATGAGCAAATAACAACCACCACAACAAAAAGAACCTAACCATAGAAAGTTACTATGATAACAGAGAAGTGCAAAACACAAACTCAGGAGACAACAAAGTCAAAATTGCTACATCAAAAACCTCAGAAGATAAATGTGAATTGGCTTCAGGCCCAAAAAGAATTCCCAAAAGAGAAAAAAAAGGCTTTAAAAATCAAATAAAGAGAGGTAAAGGAAAAATTGGAAGTGATGCAAGAAAATCATGAAAAAAGAGTCAACACCAAAGAAGCAGCACCAAGGAAAAAAAAGTGAAGAAAGTTATACCTTAAAAAACAAAATAGACCAAATGGTAAAAGAGGCCAAAAATCCACTAAAGAGAAAAACTCCTTAAAAAGCAGAACTGGCCAAATGGAAAAAGAAGTACAAAAATTTACTGAAGAAAACAACTCCTTAAATTGGTCAAATGGAAGAGAAGGTACAAAAGCTCAATGAAGGAAGTAATTCCTTAAAAATTAGAATGGGGCAAGTGAAAGCTAATGACTTTGTGAGACATGGAGAAATAGTAAAATAAAATCAAAAGAATTACAAAATAGAAAAAAGAATGTGAAATTTCTCACTGGAAAAACAACTCCCCTGGAAAATAGATCCAGGAGATCTATTTATTTATCAAAGAAAACTGCCCTGATATCCTAGAGCCAAAAGGTAAAGCAGAAATTGAAAGAAACCACCAATCACTTCCTGAAAGATATCCCAAAATGAAAACTACCAGGAATATTGTAGCCAAATTCCAGAGCCCCCAGATTAAGGAGAAAATACTTGATGCAGCCAGAAAGAAGTAATTCAACTATTGTGGAGCCATAGTGAGGATTACACAGAATTTAGGGATCAGAGGGCTTGGAATATGATACTCAAGGGAGCAAAAGAGCTAGGATAACAAACAAAAATAGCTACCCAACAAAACCTTCGGGGGGAGGGGGGGGAAATGGACATTCAATGAAATAAGGGACTTTCAAATACTCCTGATGAAAAGACCGGAGCTGAATAGAAAATGTGACTTTCAAATACAAGAATTAAGAGAAGTATAAAAAGGTAAAGAGGAAAGAGAAACCATAAGGGAATCAATAAGGTTAAACTGTTTACATTTCTACATCTGAAGACGATACTTGTAACACCTAAGAACTTTCTCATTATTAGGGCAATTAGAAGAAGTACACATAGAAGACAAAGGTGTAAGGTTAATATGACAGGACGATATCTAAAAAAGTAAAATTAAGGAGTAAGAAAGAAGAATGCACTGGGAGAAGGGGAAATGGAGAAGTAAAATGGGGCAAATTATATCACATAAAAGAGGCACAAAAGAATTTTTACAGAGGAAAAGAAAATGGGGGACATGGAGGAGAGGGGTAGCACTTGAGCCTTACTCTCATGAGAATTGGCTCAAAGTGGGAATAACATACACAGTCAGTTGTGTTTATAAATCAGTATTATCCTACAGGAAAGTAGGAGGAGAAGGGAATAAGAGAAGGGGGTGGGGGGCATAGTGACAGAAGGGAGGATGTATTGGAGGAGGTGGTAGTCAAGTGCAAAACACTTTTGAGAATGGACAAGGTAAAAGGAGAGAGAGTAGGATAAATGGGGGAAATGGGATGGAAAGAAATACATAGTAATCATAACTTAAAAAAATTTACAGCAAATTTCTGATAAAGACCCCATTTCTAAAAACATATAGAAAATTCAAAGTTACGAAATAAGAGCCGTTGATAAACAGTCAAAGAATACAAAC